>NW_026623262.1:3088597-3338316 GCF_030028575.1 Malurus melanocephalus
CTGCTCCGGCTCTCAATGTTCCACACTGCCCGGCCACAGAGCCGCCGCCGCCGCCGTAGAGCCCCCCGGCCGCCTCCGTCCCCTCCTCGGGCTCCGCGGGCCCGGCCCGGCTCCCCGCCATCCCGCCCCTCCGACCCAGCAGCGGGACAGGACGCCGGCGAAGGTAAGGGAGCGGCGGGCGAGGCGGCCGCCGCGGCGGCTGGGCGAGCGCGGTGGGGGGAGGCGGGGAGGAGGCGGGGGGGCTGGTAGAGGAGCTTTGTTCTTGTTTTCGGCGCTTGCTGCCTGGCGGCGGCCGGGGGCGCGGAGCCGGCCCGAGTTCACGCCTCACTTGGTGCACACGCACGGTGCGGAGCGGGGCCGGGCGAGCCGCCGCCGCCGCCCGCCGAGCCGAGCCGAGCCGAGCCGAGCGGAGCGGAGCCGAGCCGAGCGGAGCCGAGCCGAGCCGAGCCGAGCCGGGCTGGCGCTCCCCACAAAGCACGGCCGGGTGGCCGCCTGGATCCAGCCCTGCCGCAGCTCCCGCCGCTCCTCCTCGGGCCCCCCCGGCCGCCGGGGCAGCCCCCTCCTTCCCCCACACCCCCACCCCCCTGCCTTTCCGATCGGCGCAAAAATGTCGGTCTGCCTGGCGGAGCTGCGCGGGGAGCGGCGGCCGGGAGAGCTGTGCAGAAGGTGCAGTTTGAATTATGCTTCTTCCCCCTCCGGCAGCTCTGTGGTGGCCAAATGCAGTTCTGGCTGCTGGCCATGTAAATAACCGGGGCTGCTGCTACCTCAGTGGCTTTAAATGCATCGCGGGGCTTTTCCCCTTCCTAAAAAAAGCCCCACCACCAACAAAAAAAGCAAACCTCGTCCCCCCCGTGCCCGCCCATTAAATGCTCAGAGCAAGTGTACATTTCCATCTGAAATCAACCCAAATGTTACTTACTGGCAATGTATTTTCTCGGGGAGAGGGGAAGAGGGGGGATCTGGCGTTTGGACCCAATAAAATGCTCCACTCCAGTGTAAATATTTACAGGTTATTAGTGACTTTTTAAAAAACATTTTCAGTGAGGTCTGTTATTTACAATGTGTCATAAGTTATTAATGTTCATTGCCTAAGTACCCTGCTAAATCTGTCTCATGCCTTAGAACAAAGTCGACAATTGGCGTATTGTTTAAAGTATGAAAAAAATGCGAGTGGGTTTAAAAATTGGAAATATCTGTATTTTCAGAAGTGTAAATATTGCTTTGTAGCTGTCAAACTCCAGCCCTTGGGTATGAGACAAAGAAGTATATTTTGATTAATTTCTCACTGAAACTGACTTGTCACCTATTCAAAGTTCTCTGGAACTTGGGAAATGCCAAGAGAGAGTCCTGCCTGTTGTATGAGCTCTGCCTCTTTTCTTCGCCAAAGAAGTTGTGCATGATGTCCAGTGATAGGCAGAGGTCAGTGGAACTTGAGGAATGACAAGAGAGAGTCCTTCCTCTTGTATTAACTCTGCCTCTTTTCCTTCCCCAAAAAGTTCCCCACGATGTCCAGTGATAGGCAGAGGTCAGACGATGAAAGTCCAAGTACCAGCAGTGGTAGTTCAGATGCCGATCAGAGGGATCCGCCTGCACCTGAACCTGAAGAGCAAGAAGAACGAAAACCCTCTGCCACCCAGCAGAAGAAGAACACCAAACTATCCAGCAAAACTACTGCTAAGCTATCCACTAGTGCAAAAAGGTAAAGGGGAGAGTGAAATATTCTGCAGTATTTGTGCATGGTGTTTGGAGTCACAGTACTTGCTCTGTGCTTGACAGGGCAGAGGGATTCTTCTGAATCTATGTGGAAGGGAGTGAAGTATCAACTTTGATTGTAGTACTGCCTGTTAAGCAGTATCTTAATTTATCCAACTCTTGTTGGGGTAACAGTTACACAGACTTGTCCTATGTATTTTGAAGAGTTGTTACAGAACTTGGTAACTTACTGGCTGCCTGAGAGCGGGACACCTAAATACGTTTTGTATTTGCAAAAATGCGTGAGAGCTTTGGCTTTTTTTTTTTTTTTTTTTTTTTTTTTCCCTGAGTTAGGTTTCCATGCCTGATTGGTTTAGGGTGGAGCCCTCCTGGAGTATTTTATTATGGTCTGTAGACTGATGACAGGCAGTGCTCTCTAATTAGAGAAGTCACAAAACCCCAGTGGCTTCTCTGGGCCTTATGAGAGCTTTTCATGTTGATACACAGGAGAGCCTTACACACCTGGAAGGAATGGGTCCATTCTGCAATTTTCTTGGGAGAAACTTAAGCGAGTTATCTCCCTTAGGATCTGTGGATTTAAACCATGATGTTCTACAGGTTGCCTCTACCTTTAAATGTGAGGTGTTTAATTACATTAGTTGCACTTTTATTTGCGTGTATAGTTATTGGCGGTCAAGATGTGTACGCTGGTAATTTTGTCCAAGATCAGCTGTGTGAAATACTCAAACTTTAAATTCTTTGATTCCAGCAGCCTTTGGAGATGAAACATAACTTTCCAGTCCTTTCCCTGGACTTGCTTTTCTTTGCAAACATTTATAAGTATCCTGTAGCAAGAAAAGTTGTAAAATAGCTCTAGTAGCTTCAAATTTTGCTTATTCARCGTGAATGCTTCTAGGAACACTTTAGTAATTTTGTATTGGACTTAAACTTAGTAAATTATTTTTTAAATGTGTTTAAATTGTTGCAGAGAATGACTGAGTGGCTTTGATGACTTTTGAGCTTGCTAAAGAAACCTTTTGAAATAGGATTTGGCTAAAGAAAAAAAAGTTTTGCAACTACTGTGTAGCCTTTATGATTTGTTGTTGATTATCTTTATTTGACAAGCTTCAAATACAGGCTTTTGACACTGAGTTTTCCCATATTTTCTTTATGTCAGTTAATTGTTGCAAGTCTAATTCCATGCATCTCAAATAGCTCAGTAGGCTGAATGAGCTTACTGGTATTAGTGCAAGGACATCAGGAGATGCTTCTGTTTTAACAGAGAAGGATGTCCAGAGAAGCTCATATTTTAACATCTGCTATCTGCATGAAATTCACAGTATTGCTCATATGGATACTTTGGTGAAGAGATATCTTACTTGATATTTTTAAGAGGTGTTTAAAATGTGTATTTTGAAATTGCACCTCTTATGTACCTGAACAAACTTAAATTGACAGGAAGTTTTCAGTATTCATTTTTCAGATCTTAACTCCTTGTGAGTAGTTGTAATAGAGTAAAGTTAAGCACAGATTATTTCAAGTCATTGTATCACTTTCTGTCACATAAATACAGCTACTATATAAAGTTGCAGGAGAAAAGGCAGCAGAAGGTATGGAAAGAAGCAAAGTTGATCCAGAGAGATTATTCCAGTAGCAAGAGACAGCCTGGCAGATCTGCAAATCCACTTTTTAAATACACTGCAAAGTAGTAGGTAAAATACTGTGAAAAGAGTGTGTCTGCTGCCAGCGTGGTTCACTTGAGCCTCAGTCACAGGTCCTGTAGTGCTGGTTTAAAGTCATTGTCAAATCTGCCTGTGCAGGCTCCCCCCACCCCGCCTCATTTGCATATTAGCTTGAAAAGAAAATCTCCCTGGTAAAAAGTGCTCGGATGTGAAAAAGAGTTACTTTTCTGAATAGTTGTGGGAAATTTCTACCCAATTCAGCTGTAAGCATTCTGTGTACGTGCAGCCTGGAGTAGGAAAAAAGCTGCAAAGTTTCTCAGCTGTGGGATTTGGGTTATGCCTCTGAGAACAAAGAGGAAGCAGCCATGTTAGCATTACTGAAGGCAAAGCCAATCTTGCATTTAACTGCATGGTGGTAGAGGGCAGTGTAATTCCCTGATTTATCCTATAGACTATCTCAAATRCTTTGTGTCTGTTCTCATTTCACCAACAGAATCCAGAAGGAGCTAGCTGAAATAACCCTTGATCCTCCTCCTAACTGCAGGTATGTAATGGCTTCTTAAATTGTGGTCGGTGGTAGGAAATTAATGTGCTCAGGTTAACAAAAAGGAAACTTAGTGTTTACGACAGGTGACTTAGACAGAAATTGTGTACAGCAGATTGAGCAAGCATACAAAACATTAGAAATTGAAGTTTGATATTTTGTCTGCATGTTGAAGGTGTAGTCATTAGTGATTGATGTGCRCAGTAAAATCTATTCAGTTTGTTGTTTCGCAGCTGGTCACTGCCTTCTTGAAATATTAATTATATGAATGTCAAAATACGCTGAAGCTTTCAACTTAATGTCTGCATGTAGTTTGAACTGGGTTTTTGAGTGCCGAGTTTATAGAGTGATCTTGTCATTCTGAAGTAAAGAACCGTATGTGATTTTTATATGCTTTCCCTTAGTGTGTTGTTTAATACATAAACTGAACTATTGCCTCTAAATTTATGTGTCTGTCGGTCAGAGTGGTAGTCTCTTGATAAAGGATGTTTTTAAGGAAGTTCCCAACTTGAGAGACACTTCTGTTAAATTTTAGAAAATGAAATTTTAAACATGAAWGAGAGAGTGATTTAATCTTAAAGTGACAGTTTGGAACTGAAGCACTTGATCTGTAGGAAAGTTAGATAGCAGCATAGTTAGCTGATTTCTTTAAATTTTTTTGTGTGTTTTGTTTAAAGRATGCATAAAAGTCCTCATTAGCTGTGAGCATCCATTGTTCAGATTTGCAGTAAAGCTACATTGAAATAATGTTGCTTTCATTTGAGGCATCTCAGTAAGATTTCTGACGGGAAGGTATATTAATAACTTGTGTAACAGTGAGCTGTGTACGTTTTAAAAATATGCTGGAAATGCTTTCTGTTTCTGTGTTGAGATTGGCTTTTGAATAATTGGAAAGGTTTGGTGCACATTGTGTGAATATGATAAAATATGATCTGTTATTCTGTCTCACTAATCCATGAGCACAGGGGCTAACCAGAGTGGTGTTTTATTGAATTGTGGTGCAGCTGTCTTATCCTGAGGACTGTGCTGTAGATTGCTCATGGCAGTCTGGTGTATTTGCATGCAGGGTCAGTGGCTCTCATTCTTCAATAATGGGGAGAGCAGTCTGTTGCCTTTCATTTTTTGTTTGGGGTTTCTGTGTTTTGGGTTTTTTTTTGTTTGGTTTTTTTTTTTTTTTTTTTTTTTTTTTGGGAAGGTGGTTTTGGTTTGGTTTGGTTTTAAATAACTGCTTTAGGTAACTTTTAATAAATTACTGCAGTCTCGTTCTGTGTTGGTAGTGCATTTCATATTTGGACCATCAAAGGGACATGGTAGAAAAGTATTTAAATGAAACAACACTGACACTTTGCTCACAGTTGCCAGAAAGATAATTGTAGCAGTTTTGGGTACAGCAAGTTGCAGCTTTTAGTAAGAAAAGCTTCCCCCTTCACACTCTGCAGTACTATCTGGTACTTAGCTTCTTGGGAAAGCATGTTCCTCTCATATTAGCACAGGAATATCGCAGAGCATTTTGCTTGTGAGCTGGTACAGCCAGATGCCTAGGAACACTGTTGAGACTGATGAAAACCCCCCAATGTGTCTAAAATTATTCAAGTTTCTTTCCTACAGAGCGTAGGAAAAAATGTTTTTATTTTTTGCCAGTGAGGAAGTCATTGCTTCTGTTCCCACAGGTATTTTTAAGAGTAATTTAGTGGATTTACTCAGTAACAACTTTATGATAAGTGCATTTTTACCCTTTGCAAAATAAAAAASAATATTTACAAGAAAAAGAACCTTCCATAGCAGAAGATCTGGGTTTTCATGATAAACAGTTTGAACAGAGTTTCAATGCCCGAAGTAGTTGCTGTTCCATTGAAGCTGACTTGTTAGAGAGGTAAATGCAACTGTGTGTTATGTGCAGAAACAGTTGACACTTTTAGTTTCTTATAGGGTGTAGTAGCACCGATTTGGCTACAGACTGACACAGAAGGCAGATGACCCCTCTGCATTGCTCATCATGCAGCAAGCAGCAGAATACTATTTATTACATTTCTTATGAAAAAAAGGAATTTGTAAAAAAATTCCCCAAATGTTTAAAAGCCTGTGTAACTTGGACATATTCGTATGTGCTTTAAAAATAAAAACCTTGTGTTGTAGGTTCTCCCCAAAACAGTTTTTCATGCACAGTTGTTTCTCCTCCAGTTCTAGAGCATACCCTTATCACTTGCAGTCCACGTGTTGCAAGTTTCACAAGAATACAACTGGCAACTAATGCTCGTGGATGCTGATAGTCCTTCTGGTTACTCAGTTACATAAGTAATGAAAAATTAGCAATTTTAAAAATGCACTAATGGCATGTATAAAACATTAACTATTACTTTAACAGGATACAGTACAAATACTGAAGATTACGTTGAACTGATATCTGCTGGCACTTCTCATCTGCCAGTGCAACTACTCAGAGTCACCCCACGGGAGTGACCTGAGGCTGATTTAGCTACTTTGAAATGATACCAACTGGTTGCACTGCGATTCTCATGCAAAAGAGGTGTAGATTTCCCCAGCAGTTATTTTTCCTGCAGTCACATCTATTGCTATAACATCTGCTTTATAAAAATGCCCCAAGAAAACCCTCTTCTGGGGTATGCTGAGCAGGCCTGGGCTGCACRTTAACTTCTGTTTTCAGCACTGGGATAGCAGAATGACAGGCACTGACTAAACAGTAGTTTGTTGGTTGCCTGTCTCAACAGTAAAGATTATTTTTGATTCTGTTAATTGGACAATGAACTGTTGAAAAAAATCATGTCGTCATGTATCATGCTGCCATGTTTGTGAGCAGTGAATATGAACTGCATCTCGGGGATACCAACTATACCAACTATAAAACTATATCTTCATGCTGATAGCTTTACTCTTTAACATGCAGTGGTGCAAAATTCCTGTGATTTTGGTGTGATTTTCAACAAAGTTAAAAAAACATCAATAGTAATAAAATTAAATTCAGTCTTAGGCCAGTGAAGATGTTGCAGAAAAATTAAGTGCTGCTTTCTATTCATATTTTCTCCTGCCCATCAGAAAAGCCTGAAACATGTCAATTACTGTCCAACATACACCATAGCACTAGGACATATAGGTAAACTGAGGACACAGTTATCTGATTCAATTTTTTCTTGCTTTTGCTGGCTTAACTCAAAGCTGTGCTACTTGGTGCAGTGTGCTGTATTTAATTTCTTTTGTGCTTTTAATAGCATAAAGCAAAGCTAAAAAGATCTTGGCCCTATTGCTCCTAGGCAGCTCAGTTTCAAACCATGGCCAAGCACTTATACATACTTCAAGGTATGGAAGTGTGCCAAACCCCATTACAGACTCTCAGGTAAATGCTGCAATGATTTTGCCCATAGTGCATGGTAAATCTGGGTTGCAGAGATGCTCTTAAATAGGTTTGACATATCTGGAGTAACTATTTTCAGCTCATARCATAGAACTGTTTAGATCAGAGGTCACTGCTCTGTAGTTAAGGTTATGTCTGTGGCTGCTATTCTGCCCTGCCCAACTTGGAGGCTGCAGCTCAGGTTGAGCAGGGCACTGCAGGTTCCAATGCTCATTGTATTTCCTGGATTTTAGGGCTGGCTGGGGATGTTTCCAGGGTGCTGTGATTTATGGCAGCTTCCTTTAGCCATTCCTAGCTGTCCTGTTGATCTGCAATAACAAAAATGTGTACTCCCAGTTTCCTTTGCTCACTTGTCCTCATTTCCATTCTGAAATTAATCATTGTCCTTTCTGGAAAAGTTTTTGAAGTTCAATTTAATAACACTCATGTCAGTTTAGTTCATAGTTTACAGCCCATTTTRTAACAAATCCACATTAGTATAAACTTTGCAGGAAATTAATGCCAACAGCATGTTCAGTGTATCCACTCAGAGCTTAAAAAGTTTAAACTCAGATTTAAAAAGTTGTCAATTGAAATAGTGCATCTTTCCAAGGCAAGCGGGAGAATTTAAGTATTTTATATCCTGTACTGTAAGTTGGCTTTAATCTCTTCTATCTGTTAAATTAAAAAAAACACGTATTTGAAACTAAGTGGTTAAAAAGAAMAAAGTAAAGAAGGTCAGATAAAACACATGCTTTGGAACATTGGTCAGAGATACAACTTGCTTTCTWCATAGCTGTTGGGAAACTGGACTCATTACTAAGGGAAAGCTGCTTGGATCACCCCAAGAGCTCTCTGTTCTGTCTCATCCTCTAGCCAGTGACTGCCTGGCCTTAAAGGTCTGTTGGAAAGATTTTCCTTAATAGGGATTACCATATTGATTACTATTTGTGTTCGGGCCTTGTATGCTAATACTTACTAATGTGATTCCTTGAGCAGTATTACAGAAGATAGCAGCTGATGATTTTGCTGTTTGTAGCCTCTCCCAGACTTGCAATTAGGTTGGTATTTTATGATATGTTAATTTTGAAATTGTGTTTTTTAAAATAACACTCCAAAGTATGTGGACTAAGAACAAATGGAAGAAAGACACATAGGGGGTTTGTTTTAATACGGGATTCTTMTGCTTCCTGAGAACTTCATTTGTCCCCTACTTTACTGAACGTCTTGGGCTAATTGTACACTGCAGTGTTGCCAATGCCAGGGTCTGGAGTTTGACACAAGGAAGAATGCCTGCAGAACCCTGGCAGGCGAGCTCTATTACTGCTTTCGTTATGGACCCATGGATCCAAATGTTTGTAACTGTCAGTCTGTGCTTGTTATTCCATCAGTGTGGAAACACTGYAGGATGTGTTTAAAGCAAAATTGTGAAGGGATTCTTCAGATTAGCAATTTAAGCTCTTTCAGCTGAGCTGTCTGAAACAATGAGGAGCAATGAACAATTGTGCTGGTGGTGCAGGCTGATCCACGTGCAGAGGTAGTGCTGGATTTGAGCTGATGCAGCCTTGTGTTTGTGAGGAAGGTGCTGCAGCTAAGCTTGTAGAAGCATTCCTTTTGTTAACATACTCTGTCTACAGTAAGGTTATAGGCAAATGTTTACTCTGCAAACAGTTGTGCCTCTTGAAGATGTTACTGCACAGCTGTGGTTTGCTCCAGTCCTGCCATGGAGGTGACTACTCCACTCAGAAAAGTGGAGCAGATTCACGTGATTACTCTGTAATGCTCCCCAGGGAAGGGGGTGGAGGGGGAAAGGAAAAAAAATATCGTCCAAGTTTGCTTAAATGGTTTAAATAGGTGATTCAAATGAACTCTGCTGGATTCTTCCTCTCTCCTCTCAGAGTAGACATTGTTCACACAAAGCTTTTTGCCACACACACCAGGATATGAATAAGTCAATCCATTCCTTTGTCTCTCAAATGTAGTAAGTTTCCATCTCCCCTTTGTCAAACCAGGCATTCTGTTGCTTTTATGAAATCAGGAGAAAGAGTATTTTACATGCAGTAAAATAGCAGGCCTCTATACAGTAGCACAAGTGTGTGCCCATCTTCACATACAGTGKTTTTTTTCTTCCATTCAAGCTGTTGACTTTTCAGATCAGTGTAAGCCCCCARTGTTGTGTTTATTCTGTTAATTTCTTGTTGGGCAAATATTGGTCTTCATATTACCAAATACCGAATCTCAGTGAGGAAAAAAAATTGTCACTTTTTCTGGTTGTCACCTCTGCAGTGAAAACCYAGTTGTGAACACTAAATGGTTCTCYATAGAAGAGAAGTTAAGGTGTGTAAGAGATAGTTATGTTAAGAGTATGTGCACAAATGCTTGTGCTGAAGGCTGTAGAAGCAAAATCTAAAAAACATAATCTAAACTCTACTTGATAATGTATCTTCTGACATTTACATTATGCTTTTTATTGTCTCTCTATGCCCAGCACTTTGACACCACTGAGTGCAATAAATGCATTCTACGCTAAAAGAAAGCTGAAGTTCGCAGAATGGTTCTGAAAATACAAACCCACATGATTATTTCTAACACTTCCTTCCCTGTGCAGAAGTTAAAAAACACAATGAAGAGGGTTCATGGCTCCTGTCAAAAAATGTTTGAAGTAACGCTTAAGTGAATATTGAAATTCTACTTGTTAGGATTGTCCATCTCCAAATATAGTCCTGTGGTTCCYTCCAAAGCAATTCCTTCATTGTTAGTTGCTGAATGTAAGTTAGTGGTTCTGAGTGATTTAAAGATACTTTTATCAGGTGAAAACCCTGATTTGTCTAGAATTATTTCTCTTGGACATTTTCTTCCATTCTCATCCTTCCCGCCCTTTTTCTAATCAGAAGGCTRTAGTACAGGTCAGAGTAGGAAAGARTGGTATTATTTAGCACAGYAATCAGAAGTCTGGTATTTTTGTATTTCTGTCTAGTTGTAGTAACAACCTTTATGTTGCAGTGGCTTTTACCTTATTTGCTGGTAGTCAAACTGCTTAAGGAAGAGGGATGATGCAAATTTAGAAAGGCTTTTCAGTAAAACATTTAGGTGTTAAGTAGAGCTAGAATGCACTGCTATTTAATATGCTTTTATTAAAAAAAGCAATAGTGAAAGATTGTGTAACTTCTGAATGTTTTCAATTGTGAGAATATTTAAATTACTTTCTTCTCAGTTGAGACTTTCTGTTGAAACACTAACTCAAAATGCCTCAAATTTTGGGGTTTTTTTCCCYTCTGCTAGTATTGAGCTTAAGCTATAAACCCAGTTTTTTTTACCAGCTCCCACAGTGAATTTCTCATGCAAATATTCAGTGGCATAGTTAAGACAGGCTTAAGCAACACAAATCAACATATCTACTCACAGGAGCAAGTTTTAATGCCTGCAGATTTGCAGGTTTGGCACTTGTGTGAGCAGTGTCCACAGTACTGTCCTACCWCCTCTTAAATGTCTGTGTGTTAGTCTGGAGATTATATATATATTTCACCAGTTTTCAATAGCCCTACTGCCAAAATTAAAAAAAAAATAATAATCATTGCTGTCTATCTAAAGTTCAAACACTTTTCATTCAGCTACTGGTATTAAAGAACTTATGCTCATTATTTCTTAAGTTTTAGCTGGAAATAATAGAAAAGCCTGACAGACCAGTTTTTTAAACAATTTGTTAGACATTGTTGTGCTAAAATTTGTAAGAAAAACCAAGTAATGTGTCTTAGACTTAAGGACAAATCTGCTTTTTGAATATCCATTTGTATAACTGTACAAAGGCCCTTCAGGCTCTGTGATAAAGCTGACTAAAATATGCCATATATATATATATTTTTTTTTTCTTTTTACACTCAGGCTGTGCATTGCTCACCACTGCCTGCCTGTCATATTTAGTTTGTGATAAACAGCATGTGTGGCAAGGTCCTAGCACTGAATGCTTCCCCCTCAGACTGACTTGTCTGTGTGTATCAGTTTCTTTACTATCACAGACTTGGAACACCTACTTCAAATTCAATTTAACAAAGTSCAGATACAAGAGAATCAGCTAAACAGCATTAAACCCTTTATGAAAAATTACCTACTTCCTATAAAACTGTTGTGTGGAGATTTTCTGGAGCTGGTGTAATTCAGGTTTGCATAGATGTGAGACATTTTGAGACAGGTAATACACAGATCATGAAAAATACCTTGACCACATTTTCAGGACTGGGTAGGCAGGAGCAAGGATATCCAGCTGCCATCCTGGGCATGTGTACCATTAAGCTATCCAGGAACTTTGCTGTTACTTTACATTGATGATTTATTTTGAGCCAGTAACTGCTGGTGATAAATGAGTCCTAGCCTGCTTGCATTAATTTGGATTAATTTTTTCCGGTGCAGGGAGTGCACTATACTTTTGCCTAGTTCAGAACTGTGGCTGAAGCAGATGTCTATTTGATAGCACTTACTGTAAAACTGAYTGGCCAGACCTTTTAGGAACTCAGATACAGGTTTAGTTGACTGTGATTGAGCTACCATTTTAAACCTCACTTTCAGAAACAAGTGAGGGCTAATATTTTTTTGATGAAACATCCAAGTGACCTGTAGTTAGTAGTGAGCCACTTTCAGGTTGGAAAATGTGTAGAGAGGGTCTGTGGAGGATCATCTGACAGTCTCTGGAGCACTGACACAGTCTTAGGGCATATAAATATTGCATCTGCAGTTAACAGTGAGGAGGGAGGGGTTGTAGGCACATTTGAGGAGGGACCAAATATAGGAAGTGACCTTAGAAATRTAATGTAATTTAATAATGAGAACTGCAAGGTACAGCACTTTAGTAAGTATAATCAGCTGCACAAATCYATGGGGAAAAAGGACTGGATGAGGAAGCAGTTCTGCACAATAGAAGTAGCCACTTTGAGGATCATGTGCTTTGAAGGAAGGAGGAAAGAAAGAAAAAGATCTTTGGATATAGAAGAAATTTGCTGCAAAGGAAACAAGGCGATTGTTGCTAATGCAAATATTGCTAATGCAAAACTATATGTTGGTAGCTATGGAAAGAAATTTAAATTACCATGATGAAGGCCTAATATTGGTGTAGGAGTACCTGGACATAAAGACAGCATGCAAAAGAAGGTGGTTCTGTACTGCCAGAGGTTTGTAAGAAACAAAGGACTGACAGGAGCTGTTTAGATACAGTTGATTCTAGGTTTAAGCAGGAAATAGACTAAGTGGCCTCTTAAAGACCAGTTTCACCAAACTAGCATTTATACTGGATTTAAGTGATAATGCTAAGGAAAGCTTGTGGGGAAGTGATTTTTGCTTCATTTAAAAACTGTATTTTAATCAGGGTATTGTRGTATAATCATCCTGGAATTATACAGGTGCTATGATTCCAAGCAACAGCAACAATTATTTAAAAAGTCACTGGAAATGCACAGATTTTGCCCTGTTATAAGTAAAAGCAAATAAATGTCTTGTGATTTTTCTGCTGATTTGTTTTTCCCCTCTGCTCCTCCCCCCCCTCCCCAATTTCGACTTTGTTTTAATTTTGTATCTAATCCTACTTTAATTGCACAAAGTTGTCACCTTTTGCTAACTCGAAATAAACTAGGCACTATCATCAGTTCCCCAGAAATGTGTCAACTTTCTTAGAAACAAATGGCTCTAGTTGTGCAGTAGATCTTCATTTTGGATACTTCATGTGCTCTGTGCTTGGATTCTCTGTGTTTGTTCCGCAGGCACATAAGTACCTCCAATACTGAGTTAAACAAAAGCAAGGAGCATTTTTTTTTCCTTTCACAAAAGCAGTTTGGGGTAGATATGCAAGCACTAATGGATCTGTGCACAGGACCCCAAATGGATCCGAGCACAWCAGAAAGCAGCTGTACAGTGTGCTGTCTGTGACCGTGGATCCTGTCTCGAAGCACCTTCTGGAATCAGAGCTCAGACGATTGTAGTGAAAATGTAAGCARCCTGGCAGGTTTCCAGCTGATGAATTAATGCTGCTATAAACTTGAGTAGTTCCTCTCTGAGGCATGCAGAAGGGTGCAGGCTCTGGGAAGGTAGGCAACAAAGTCAAAGAACAGACAGCAAAGYTAAAGGCCAGCCTCAGGGACTCACAATGAATTGTCTTGGAGATGAGTTCCTCCCTTGCCAGAAACCCTTCAGGGAGCTGCAGTGGCWGGGCTGGAAGTCAGTAAGCAATTTAAGGTAGTCATTCAGTGCAAAGCCAGCCTGCCTTTGGATGCTTCCGTACTATAGCTTGAGCAAAGGTAGCTATGGCCAATGCTCAGGCCACCCTGTGCCTGGATTAGCAGTACAGGTGCTGCACAAAGCCAAGGGTTCTCAGTAGAGGCTGGCTCAGTTCACTGAGCTGAAGCTGCAGTGAGGTGGCTTAGGTTTGAACTCAGGTTATCATTTGACTCTTTAGACATGGAAGTCACCAAAATGTGACAGTAAACCAGTAGAGCATCAGCTGGTCAGATTCCATTGGACAAATGGAAACATGGGTGCTCTCCTTTACATAAGGGAAGGTTAGCAGCAGAAAGCTATTTCTGCTTGCAATCTCAGTAAAACATTTGCACTGTAAATGCTTTGAGCAGAGTGAGTTTTGGGGGGTGGGGAAAGCATTACAATAGATCAGTAGCTGTGCAGATTCCTCCCCAAATACACCTTTTCTGACAAAGGACCTGTCTATTGTGTAGTCATTGCCTGACCTTTGCTAATACTTTAGCTGGTGTTTGTCCTTCCCCCAGTATCCTAACATCAGAGATTTCATCCAGGCTGGAGGATGGGAGGGACAAGTGAAGCMGTGCAGGGATGGTTGGTTGACACAGAGCTTGTCATTGTGCATCAGTGCTTGTCCTGACTTGTTCAAAAACACCTAGGGCATGTCTGTACCTACTTCATTAACATCAGTGGCRGAAGCTGTAGTTGGGCATTACAGATTGAGCAACATCTCCCTCCAGGACACCTTGMGGGCCCACAGAACCAACACTCTTRTGCAAATACCTGKTTTTYTGTTCAGAATTTGGACTTCARAAACTTGGAAGGAAAAKRATGAGTTTTGGTTTGATTCCTATRMAGYTAATGCAAAGAGAGATTTTAAGAGACTAAAATCAACTTGCACTGAACACTATATTCACGTGGAAGCAAATCTAAGTGATCTACGTTGCACAACATAACCTACTGCACATTAAGCATTGCTTGAGTGAGATACATTCTTAAGCATAAGGTAGAAATACTATAGCACCTAAAATTCTATAAAGGTGATTAAACATTACTCAAATCGGAGAGGGTGATCTTCACATAATAAACATCTGAAGCACAGTCAATGACTGCAAAAGTGTTTCTTGTCTGGCAYAGAGATTTTGTATGATACCCATACAAGTTTTATACAGTCACATTCCCATTCCTTCACAGTCTTGGATTGCTGGAGTAGTGTGAAGCGTTGCAGTAGCAACCTGGCTGCCGTGTCTTTTGAGTTTGGTTTGCTTCTTCTTCCTTTTTTTTTTTTTTTTGATAAGCCAGAATTCCAGGCAGTGTACTTACTTATACCAGAGTAAACCACAATTTGTTTGGTTTTTTTTTAAAGAAACAAGTTTCTGAAGTGAAAGGGACATCATCATAACAGAGCAGTGATTTGTTTGTTAATACAGAGTAACAAAYCTTAAATAGATCTGTAGATGGAGAAGTCAGTTAATTTCGAGATTCTCTGAAAACAAATGCAGTGAAAGCATTTGACTTTCAGGTGTTTTGTTTGGCTTATTTTTCACGGTAATATGCAGAGTAGCATTATTTAAAGTCTTTGTTTTGTGTGAAACCTTTTTTTTTTGTTTGTTTTAGGAATAGATGAAGCAAAATAATATCAGTTAGATGGCAAGCTAACAGCAGCGGCTGTCAATACTAAAACAGCTATTGTAGGCTGAGCACCATGTGGTTCTCCCAGATGTAAAGGGCATTCTGGGCAAAATTCCTGTACAATGGCCAGTGTTCCCTTCTAGAAWTTAGAGAAGATGGGGTCAGGGATGGAGGAAATAGAGAGAGATGTGAGCTGTACTACTCTGATAAATGACTTTTCATCTRTCTGGATGCTATTTATACTGTTTGCCTTGCCTCGGAATTTCTCTGCGGGCTGTGCTTGATGTTTGTGCTGTAGATGGCTACTGCTTACTRTTTATTCAGGCAGGACTATAAGAGAGGTTTTGGTAACCCTGCTTTGTTTTCTGACAAATGCAAGTTGGTGCCTAATTTTTCTTTACTCTCTGATTCTGACCTTGGAAAAATAAATATAAATAAAATCTCTTATCTGGATTGTCAGACTCAGCTGTGCCTGCACTCTTTTTTTGTTTTCAAACATGGGAGCAAGGAGACAGGAATGACAGTGAACACACCTCTCCCTACACCTGAGATAAGCGGGATACCGCCCTGCTAAAATCATCCATCCAGGCTGGGCAGCTTTCCAGTAAAGATGACACATGCCCACCATTGTGAYAGCAGCTGGTTTCAGGAGGTGGGAAGATAAGAGCGCTGTTTGAAAAAATAGTGCTGCACCAATAGAAATATTACTTTAGTTTTCCGCTTCTCGAAAGTGTGTGAAGAACGGGTAATTATGAGAGACTGTATTGCCCCAGGTCTTAGTCCAAATCCATTTATGCCCAGAAGAGTTTCATGATAACTTTGAAAGAACCATTGGCATTTGAAACCTGAAGGTAAAAAAAACCCRCAATATGAAATTGTGCAGTGAGCAGTCCATGCAGTGCMCTGAATGTTATTTCTGCAAGTAATTCTGCTGATCTTTTTCTGAAGTTAGTCGCTGAACAGAAACTGAGGGGTCAGTTCTGGTTGGCTTTGCAGTAGATGCCATAAGCGATGAATGCTTGACGAGAGCATCTGAGAGATGCTGTGCTACATCTGCTTGTGCTTTCACTGTGCAACTCGGTTCCCTTCAAAGTCATCTGGCAGAGTGCAAAGCATCGTGAGTCATCCTGGCACTGCTGGAGTGTGTAACTACAGTCTCTTAGCTTGGTGCAAGCCAGACCCTGTCTGTTATCCAGTTTGGATGCAGAGCAGGACACAGAAACACCCCATTGTGCTGTTGTGTCTTAGGGTGCGTGGATCAACTGCAGCATCTTGGGTGCAGTTGGAAATTGCACCAGCTGCATGTGGACCTGAGAGGCTGAAACCTTTGCTAGGAGTGAACTTGTTGCAGAGGCAGCAKTGCAGCACTAAGCCAGGACACCTCTTTCTCCTGTCAAGGAGCTGCTGGGCCCAGTGTGCTGATGGTGCAGCCATGCTCTGCTTGTAGCGTGGCTCTGGAACTGTGCTAATGGGCTCTGTGCCTCAGTCTGTCAGTAGTTTCTCTGGGTTTTTTTTTTCCTAGCCTCTAAAGTTTTAATGTTGGAGTCTGAATCACCACTGAAATAGAAATTTTGGGGAAAGATTTTCCTAAGGGAAGTTTGAAAGACAGAAGCTTTAATATAAAGCCTTTATATTCTCATTTTTTTAATCTACAGAAAGTTGTTCCTGATATTATTAATTCTTCTGGCTGGGAGAGTTAATTTGTGTATTACTCTTCATGCTGCTATAGGAATTATAGATTTAATTATGGTTGAGGTACTCAGAGCTTTGCTGGTTTTCTGTATGTTAAATATAAAGAAAAAATAAGTCTGTGTAATTTTTTGGCTTGCTGAGTTAATGTAAACACTTGGAAACTGTGCCAGAGTATAAATAAAAAGAGGATTTACTTTGCAGAGAATGTTATTAACTACTCCAAACTATTCTGCTTTGTGGGGAGGATTASTGCTCTGCTTTATACTGGGACACACCTTTTTACAGCTACTACTCTATGCAGCAGAAGATTCAAAACTTTTCCTATAATTCCTTGTATTCCCAAATTTTCTTTTGCAATTACAGCTGATTACTTGTGGCCAAAAGTTGATTGGAGTTAACATAGCCATAATGAGAAACAATCTGATTCCYTGTTAGGTGTAAATAAACTACCTACTAGTGGTATTCCTCTTCATCTGCGTTACTCAGTGTTTTCTGCCTGACATGGTTTTATTCATAGTCCTTGAATATTTTCATGTTGCAAAGTTACTTAAGTGTGTCTGTTTCTTGTGCTAAACCAGTTTTCCATCTTACTTTCTCCTAATGTGTATGAAAATTTAATTTTTGATTGCAGTTTAATTCCATGAAACTCTTTTCCTAACTGTCTGTTCATAATCAAGCCAGATACAAGATCTGTGAAAAAAACCCCTATTTTTCATAGGAGATTTCATAGGATATTTGGGTGAGGGACAAGTACATGAGATATGTTAAATAACTGGGACTTACTTTTCTTCATTCTTCTTTTGTTTCTACATTTTTAATTACTGCCTTTCTGCTTTGTGGCTCTTAGTCAAAGCACACCATTCTCACCTTTTCCAGCAAACCATGTGTGTGTTTAAATGCTTTTCTGAAGGCAGTGTGAGTTGGCTTTGTTTCAGCTGCCCCTACACATCACTTGACAGAGCCTGTGGAATAAWATGCCTGTGTGTCTGCTGCAGTATTGGGGACAAGAAAAATTGAAGGGTATATATACTTCTTTAATATATTTCACTAATATGATATGCCATTTATGCATGCAATGTTATGAAATTTTCATATGAGGGTCAACTAATTTGTTCTTGCAATTGTCCCCTTACGTTTCTTCCAGTTTGTGGGTCAGAAAAATGCATGTCAAGATTTCATTTTTCTTTTGGGAGCTGCAGCTATTCTCAAGAGTCTGTTCTTCCTTAGACATGTATAACATATTTGATGCATCTCCCGATGAAGCAGCCAAAAGTGCATGTTCTGACCTCATCTTTAAACATTTTCATTTTCTTTACTGATACTTAATGAAGTCACTATCACAGCCATTAAAGATATTTCTGTAAAAGTAGATTATGCAATTATTGCAGTTGTACTGGTTTTAGTCCAAAGTCAAGTATTGATGCTGATTSTTCATTTCGGACCAGTATGGCAATGCCAGTTTGCTCTGGTCGTTGGATTTGGAAACAAGTGTTGGTTGTTTGAGGTGGCTAGGGAGTTTGTTCTTGGGAAATCGGCATGGTTTAGAGTACTTTCACACTTTTGTTTCACACTTCCCGCTGCTCTGTCTCATCCCGGACTCTGGAGGAAGCCAAGCCGGCGACAGRAAGCACACCAAACRCTCTGTTTCATCCACAGTGAGGAGAGGACTGCCACCAGGTTGCCAGTGTTGCCTGAGCAGCCACGTGGACTTTTCTTTTGTTTCTTCTTTTTTCCCTAGGACAAGAGCCACACCATCTTTCTCTGCACCACATGGCTGAGCGGCTGTTGGGGGAGCGGGCAGCAGGCATTCCTGGACTTTTAAATATCTGTTACTTTTTATCTGTGTCCTGTGGGCACCTTGTTTTGTTAATAAACTATTTTTCTCTTCACTTTTACCCAAACATCTATTTCRTATTTCATCTATTTCAAATTGATAATTTTTTCACTTTAGAGGAAACATTTACCCTGTAACGTTTTTCTCTGAAAATATTGTCTCAAACCAAGACAGGTTCTTCATGGCTTAAACAAAACAGTCATTTTTCCTTATGTATGATTTCCTTAAATGTATTATTTTGAATTATTTACTCTTCATGTGTTACTATATATTTTTATTTTAAAACTGAATTATATAGATTAGGCCTTTTCTGGATAGTGGAAGTTAAATCGAGTGCCCTGTGACTTCTGGAGATAAGAATATACTGTATAAAATCCTTATCAATATGAAAATATGCAGAGAAACAATTTGTATCAGTGCCACACACTCTTCAGGTTTCCTTTTTTTGATTGGTTTTTGATGACCACTGTGGGCTTCGCCCTTGTATTTCTGTGTCTGGTGTAAATAAGTGCATACAGTGGTGCAGTGCATTGCACCAAGGTTGGCTTGGCATCACTGAATTGTCATCAGTCCGGTCTTGTTATTACTCATAAACCTTGGTTTGCTGTAAGCACACTACAGATGCTCCCTGTTTAGTGCTCAGGAACTCTTTCCTTGGAAAGTGTGTGCCTTTTTAATGTGTCATGGCTCAATTATCACGTTCATTTTGGCTGCCAAAATAGCCATATATATTGTCTAGCAAGTGACAGCCTGGGCCTTTATCTCTTTCTGGCTKTTTGCCAGCTGTTTAATTGCAGCCCTGTGTTTGCTGTGTGTCACATCTTATGGTGGTCTATTATACCCAGCTAAAACAATATTTTGAAAATGTTTCCAATGTAAACWAATTCTGTGAGACTTTACATCCTGTTATTTACATGATCTGCTAGGGATGTAATGTAGGTGATTTCCTYGTCCCTAGGAATACCAACATTTGTWCCTCCGATCATCTTACGWATTTCCAGGGCAGAGAGAAGACAAGATGGGGATGCAGAAATGCTATCTTGTCCCCTTGAGAGATGTAATTAAAGCTGTATACTTGTCATGCAATTTTTCATTTGTAGTTTCCAAGACATTTTTAAAACCAAATATTCTCTTTGTTCTGCCTTTARAAAAGAGTGAGAATACAGAAATTGAGCTGAGATCTCAAAGGGAGATGGCAAAGCCTGTCAGCCATATTTCTGCCCAAATAGATACTTTGGGTGAAGWTATTGTTGGGATTTGTGGGAATGGTGTCTCAGAGAAGCAGAGAATGGTGCAGGTGCTGTAAACAGCAAGTTGTTTGGCAGCCGACTGCTTTCCACCGGGAAAGACCTAAGGCACAGCGGGATCTGTGTCCTGCCCCCCTATAACACCTGGGAGATGGAGCCACACGGTCTGAAACCAGGCCACTGGAGGGCTAAGCACTCCACAGCACTTAAGTGTGTGGGGAATCCTTGGGTTGAGTCCAGTTTTACGTGCTTCTCTTTGTTCAGATATTAGTATCTTGCTCATTTTTTTCTCTGAAGAGCTTTTGTCTTAGAGAGTTTCAGCACCTGGATGGATTCCTGTGTGGTGCAAACTGCTTTAGCCTTAAGAGCAKTGAAGGTACATTAGCTAACAGTCTTGGCTATGTAGACTTTTTTGGCAGAAACTTTGCTTTTCCACTGCTTAAAGAGGAAATCAGGATTTGTTCTATTGCTTGTTTAATAGGAAGAATAACTGTTTAACAAGAAAGACATGATAAAAGTCTTGGGAAACAGCTTTGCAGTTCAGAGGGAGACAGAACAGAGGGGAGCTTAAGGAAGATCCCATTTTTCTGCAAAACGCTAAATTTGTAATTAAGTAGTAAGGGTTAGCTTTAGAAAAGGAGAAAGACCAAGTTATCCTGTAGGTAGGATTAGATCTACAGGATTTTTTTCTTCTTAATTGGAAGGGAAAGGATCCCATCTAGCTAAAGCCATCTAGCATGCTGGAAGAGGTTTGATATTAAAATGGGCTTTTTTAAAAGGAAATAAAATCATTAAAACTGCTCTTAAACCTTCTGAAAAATCCAATACTGTGTGAGGATAATATACTCAAGCATGTGTACCTATGTTTTTTTCTGGTTAATGTGCTAGAAAAATTGTGGTAAATAACCCCCCTTTAACACATCTTTTTCAGAAACTAGCCTGTTAAAGTAGGCTTACAAATATTCAAAGGTATTTAGGAGAGAGTTGCRCATATATGGGGCAGCTGGCGTGAAAGAGGTTGTGGCAGTTCTGCTGTGCTGTCACTGCGTGTSTCTTCAGCAAATGCATCAAAACAGTCACGAGTGTCACTTTTTTGGTAGCAAGATCTGCATRATTCCCATAGTTTACAATGTGACCAGTCTATCCAGTGTCAAAAAAAAGGGCCACTTTGCTTAAGTTTTTGCTTGACTAAACTCCTCATTGTTCCATTRAGCTTTTGTGTATGTGCTGTATTTAGTATATTTTGCTTGTGAGTTTCTTATGCACCTCAAATCACTTTACTTTCTGGTGAGAATGAAGACGTCATCAACTAAGTTTTGTAGTATACAAATAAAGTGGGTGCTGAAAGGCAGCCTGTCAGAAACCCTTTCTCCCTTCATGCTGCCTGGTTTGATAAGGCAGGTGTGCATGTGTGCTGTTGTCGTGGAGGCTTCAGCTATCCCCGGTGTTGATGTTTACATGATTTGTTAAGAAGTTGTTATTTCTGAAGAGTAGTTACAACACTTAGTTAATCGATACCTTCTCATTAAAAAAYGCTTACGTGTTAGATGTGGTCATTGCAAATTATTCGTGGCTTTGGGGAAGTGAAGTTTCCTTACTATTTGAGATCTTCAGATATCACTGGGTGTTAGATAGAAGGAAGCTAAATCCCAGCAAGTCTTGTGCAAAACYCAGCTGGCAAAGCAATGATGCCACTTACTTGTCATAGCTGAACATTCAGTGCCTACTCAACAATGAATATGAAGGAGGACATGACCAGGACAGGTCACAAGAATGCACAGCCCATACAGCACTACAGGCTGATCAAGCCCTGAATATTGAAATAATGAAATATTGATCAAATGCAGAAAACTGGTGGAAAGCAGGGCATGCAGCAGAGCATGGTGAGAGCAAATACCTGTGCAGCATTTGCTGTGGAACTATTGAGAGGTGCAGTGTGGTGCAGCAAGAGTSCAGAACTGATAGGGGGCCGATGGTGCTGAGTGCTGAGTGTGGATCAGCTGCAGTACTGCTGCCTCAGGGTTTTGCTTGGCTTTCCATGCACCTAAGCTTGCTGTGCTTCCTATTCCAAGTCCTGTTTCATATCCTGCCTTTGTTCAGCATTCCTGACTTTTTGCATCTTCTCCCTATTCCATCTTCACAGCTGTGATTTCAATAATTGGGGCTAAACACTGGCCTTTTTTTYCCAGTGGAATAATTGTTGTATAATCATAGTTACCTTCTTTGGGAATTAAAAAACCCCAAAAGATAAAACAAAAGATAAATCCTCTGCTGCAACATACAGCATGTTCAGGGTTAAAGCAGACCAGGAAAAGGGACACTTCCCTTTCTTGTCAAATTAGCTTTGGTTTCTTAGATCCATCATTCTGGAATGCAGCCTTGAAATGCCAGTTTTCTTGTAAGGAGGAAGTAGAGCCAATTGACTTAAACTTTTAGTTGCATCTGCTGGCAATTTCCACCAGAAGCTAATTACAGCTCATAGCTATCACCAGCAGATGACTGACTGATTCCACCTCTCAAAGAAGAGAGTTTAAACCCACACAGGTTTCTTTTTCCTTGAAACTGTAAGACTAGAGTAACATTTTTCAAGCAAATATTTTACACATGTGAGCAGAAATCTTCAAAAATTAGGTATTTTTTTTTTTCATTCAAATACTATCTCTAGGTCTTTCCAGGTCTGGAAGTCATTTATTAGGCTTTGCAGTGTATCCATATATCATTTCAACACTACATGGTGTGTGCATTTTTTAATTCTGATGTGATTAACCCAGCCCATTTTCTGTGTGGTCCATTGTGTAAATTACTTCAGAATAACTAAAATGGCTCAGACCTTTTTGCTGAGTTAATACTGCAGGTTTGAAAATGCTCTTAGGTACTGAAAAATTCACACCTGTTAGTGTAGTTCCACTAAAATGAGTTTTGCAAGAGTGAGCCTTCTCAACAAAGAGCGGAGCATGGATTTTTTTCATCAAGCATCACTAGATGGCGTTGCCTAGTAGTCTAACAGCTGACAGTTTGAAAATAGATKAAATTAATGCAAATCTATAGAGTTATTAAAAACATTTAAATCTTTCAGTGTGTTGTCTTAGGTACTTTTTTTTTCCTTTTCAATCATGCTTCTAATTGTTCGACAATTCAATTGTTGYATTTAAGTGTTACTTCTGCCTGTTGCAGCTCTTAAGCAAGTAGTCTGCTGTAGTTTTTTGCGGTTCTGCTCTGCCTTGGTTTGCTTGGACACTCCTTGAAGGCGTGTGCTGAGGGACCAAGGCTCAGCCAGACTCTGTGCTGCTGTTTCATGCATGGTTCTCTCTGTTCAGAATTAGCCTCTTTTAATGGCATCCTGAAATATCAGCAGAAGGACTGCTTGGAGGATGCCAGAGCAGACAGACAACAAAAAACTCTGCCAGTGTTACTTTATAGAAAGCTCCTGGTATGCCATGTTTTTCTAAAGCATGATGCCCACTGTTATTACAGACAACATAAAATAAAACAAAAGTGATTTTGAGGGGTTTTATTCTGTTGTTTATTTTGTGGTTTAGACGTCATGGTTTTTTGCTTTTTTTCTCTAAAAAGAAAAGATGAAAAAAGGCTGGTTTCCTCTATTTTATTAGTGGTCAGTCATGCTCTGGCTGCAGCACTGAAATGCCACCACTGTGCCTGCCTGTGGGGCATGACAATGCCTGAACACTCTTCTCTGGTGTGCTTTTTCCCAGGCAAGGCAAGAGGAGGCATGCCTTTTGTATCAGTAGTGCATTTAGCTGCAAGCAAAAAGACATCGGGTAGGTAGGTTTATTCAGGGAGGATGGTAAGGAGAAATTATGAACCAAGCAGCTTTTGTTCAGTGCTTTCAGTTCAGCTCCATCATCTGCCTCTTCTAAACTGTAAGGGAGAATTTGGCATAAACTACTCCCTTTTTTTCGTTCACCAGCACTTTTAAAATTAAACTATCTCCTGCTTGACATTATAGTTATTTTTAAATTCTTTTTTAACCCATTGCAGATGTCTTTATCAGCCTACTAAAAATTAAATTGTTGTTGACAGGAATTGGTATAACTCATTTTGTTTCTTTGTTTAAATAATGTTTCTAGTTAATGTCAATCAGTTTGCCTGTAATCATACATTTATATGTAGAGAGTGTGCACACCTCTAGTTGTTTTAACATTTGTATTTACAAAACAGTAAATGTGGTAGAATCTTAGTTGTAGGATAATGTTGAGGATTTACATTAACAGTTTGGACACTTATAAAGCAGTATCACATTTCACAAAAGAAGGAGGAATGAAAAAAACAAATTAAATAAACCAACAAACAGTAAGCATGTATCAGACTGCATTTTGATGAAAGCTGGTCATCAAAGCTGCTGTTTATTAAAGAGATTTGCATTAGGTGCTAGACCTTATTTGAACAATCTTCTGAAAATCTCTGCAGTGTATTTCTGCAGATTAAGGTAGTTCTTTGCAAAGCCTCCCTTCAGAGAAATGGCAAATAGGATCAGGGAGAGAGCAAGCTTGTTTGAGAACTTCAGCACAATCCCTAACAGGCTCCTTGTGTGCTGGGGAAGCAGTGTAAGAATACCAGGACAGGAAAACCCTTAATCTTCTTTTAAATGTCCATAAGTTTTAAAATCAGAATAATATGAGTAGCTATAAAGTAATCAAATAATTTATGGGCTAGTTTTTCATCACTTTATAGAAGGTAATTGATAATAAAGGTACAAATTTGGTACAGAAGATCACTGGTGGTAAAGGTATACATTCATTTGAGTGCYCCAGGCAGTAAAGTACTGAAGTACATGCTTGTTTCCCATTGAAGTCACTGCAGAGCTTCCCTTAGCTGGGTCCGCGGGAGGGGAGTCAGTTAAGCAGAGCCAAACACAGAAAGAAGAAGGGAAACCAGTGTGGCAACTGCAAGTTGCTCTACTTGTAGCTGTGCAATGCACTGCTAATATTTGTATCAGATCTCAAAACCTCATCTTCAAATATGTCTGGTCCCCCAGTGCCTCCACATGGGGTACAGCCCAGTGTTGGAAAGCATAGGCTGTGGTGCCTGAGCAGGATGAGGAGAGAGAAAGCAGGGAACTGGGGCCTCCCTGCTCTCCCCTTGCTTTGCCAGCTTTCTTGTAGCAATTTCAGAAATATGCCATTCAGAGAAATAATATTTCTGCCACACCTCCATCTCAGTGTGCTCTCTGCAAGCAGGGAGAGGCAGAAATATGGAGCCAGTTGTTGTGAGGAGTTGCTCAGAACATTGCTGTTAGGAAGGACTCTGTTTCATGAGCATAAAACCAAAGTACACATGCAGTGCCAGTCTTTTCACCTAAATTTTACATGAGGCTGAATGCTCTTTTAATCCTGTTTATTTGGGGGCATTCAGCACATAATACTAAATGTGCTTGATTTTTTTTTTATTTGCAGGTCACCTTTTAATGGAGCTGTAAAAGTAAGTGTAAACTGCGCCTTCTTTTGTCATCAGTAAGTGCTGAAGGGTGTAATGCTCAGGGCAGGAGTGTCTCTGGGCTCACATGTGGGAGAAGGATGGGCAAACCCTAGCACTACCCAGTAAGTAAGAGGGTTGAAAGGCATCATGGGCTCTTGTTCATTTGCACTGTGTGTACAGGCCTCAACACTGCAAATACCTCCTTTTGCTTTTTCACTTGGAATGCTTCTCAGGGGCCTTGTTGTTCTAATCCTGGCAAAGACATGTCCAGAAAGACTGTTTTTGCACTGAGGAATGTATCTGCCATACCTAAAGGTTCTCCTGCTCGGTTGAAAAAGAGGTCTGGCTCTTGTCTTGACATCCTCCAGGTCAGACACAATTAGGAGACAGAGCTCAGGCTGCTATTCTGCATAGAGAGGTAGCACGTACCCCTTTCAGTGTGTCTTACAGAGGAACTTTGTCCTTGGTAGAAATCAATTAAATACATTTTCCCCATGATGCAGGCAATTCCTGTGGTCCCTGTCTACTGTGAAGAGAGTATGATCTGGATGCACTTTGCATGTGCCAGAAATGCAGGTGTAGGCCAGATGAAGCAGGCATAGACCTCAACCCCCCTTTTCCCCTCCCTGATTTGCAGCTGTTGAATTCACGGTGCACATAAATGGGAAACAGCCCACAAGGGGTTTAAACTCACCATACACTGTGAAAGCTTTGGGCTGCAGTCTGGATGGGTGGAATAAAAGGTCAGATCAGGAGTCAGAATGTCTTTCTGGGCTCCTCTTCTGTCACAGGAACAGATTATAATCCCTGCTGCTGCAGATCCTCCTCATTCACTCCCTTCTTTAGCAGCTCCTGTGTTTGAATAGGCAACATCTGTGTATCTGTGGTGGTGGGAGAAGATGAGCATTAGGGTGTTTCACCCCAGAAGACCATCAGTCCCTTTCAGGCACCAGACAGGAATGGGCTGTGTGTCTGTCTGCCAGGCCTGGCTACTGAGTGCTGTTCCTCTAGCACTGATTCCTGTGTGCTCACTGAAATCAGGATTAAATTCTCATATCTTGTAGAAACTGTGTGCGTTTATTTTACGCACCTTGTGCAGGCAGGGCTGTGGTGAGGGTCATTGTGGCGTCAATGAGCTTTCTTACATGGAATCATGTGCATATTTGGAAAGTATAGCCCAGACTTGTAGCCAGTGGGCATCTACCAGGGAATCTGCCTTGATTTCTTGSCCCCCTCCACTGGGAGCTGCTCTCCATATGAACGGGGGAATGTGGCTGCCAGAATTAGGAAATGCAGAGCAGGGCTGGGGTGGTTGTGCAGTGGGCTCCCCTTCCTGTGCTGCTGGGAGGAAGGCAAGGAACGTGAGGCACAGGTGAGCTGGCAGGCCTGACAGAGAGTGCCAGAAGGCAGAGCTCCACAGAAGGATGAATACTGCAAGGGAACACCAGCTGGCCTAACTTCATCTCAAAGGCTGCCCTTCAGTGCAGAACTGTCACTGGATCCTGTAAGGACCTGTGTGAATACACCAGCGTCTAACACAGCAAAGGCAAGATTGCCAGTGCCTCTGAGAGGGACCCTTTCCACACTGTACCTGTGTGGAGGAGACAACAGGAGCATCCTGGACCAGGCAGACTAGCAGAGTGTTTCTCAGAAGTAGCTCTTCCCTTGCTTTGTATCTTCCAGTACTCCAGGAAAACATCAATACTGATTTTTTTTTTTWAATTRAAAAAGGTGTTTGCTCAAACAGAAGGTTCAACTGGAGCTTGCCAGGAGGAAACACTTGAGTCATGCAGGGACAGAGAGGTTGGTGCAGGATTTTTGTGTATAAAACAATCTRATGACACTATACCTGTCTACCAGCTTGGACCCACTATGTTGTGGCTTTATTTTTTTAAGACACTGTGTGAATTGACTCAGGAGCAGGAGGTTGAAGCAGCCAGACAGCTGTTATCCTCTCTTTGGAGACAGGCAAGTATCAGCATGTCACCAGACCTGCTTCTATTACATGTGCAAAACATGCTCAGTTCCCTTCTTCTGAGTGTTTTTCATCTAAAGGTTAGAGCACAGGCTGAAAGAAGGGAGACTTTGAAGCCTCATTATGCATTAGGCCACTTACAGTAAACAAATGAGCTGGAGACTGTTCTCTTAAGAGGTCTAATTCCTATTGTACAAACCCCCAAAGGAGTGGTGGTGTTCCGTTCCTGCTTTCTCTTGATGTTCACAGCAGCTCACTCCCAAGGCACCTTGTCTCCCTGGAAGTCTGCTCTGTGGCCCGGGAGACATTTGCCCTGTTAGATGTCAGATAAGGAGGGGGAGGATCATTGCTTCCATGGAAAGTACTTTTGTCGGTGAGTGTTTACCTCTGAGAGCCAGGAACAAGCCTGGGTGCCTGCCAGTCCATTCTGAAGCTGTGATTTGGCAAACATAGGCAGCAGGAACGAGAGCACCAACAGGAGTGTGGAGAACACCTGAAAGATGACTTTGTCCAGCTGTGTCCTCTGGGACTRCTGTGTGTAGCTGGGGCCCAAGGACTCCTTTTCACCTGCTGACCAAGCTGAAGGAGCAGCCATCTACTACAGAAGGGAAGAGCAGATTTGTAGCCTTCTCTCTGTTTAGTTCTTGGCTTTCAGGAGTGAGCCTGGAGAAATGCTTCTGTATCAGAAGGTTTGACAGCAATTTAAGTGGCTGATCAGGACCAGATGAACCTCCTTGTGCTTCCAGCACTCTGTGGTGAAAGGCAGCTCACCTCTCCAACACTCATCTTCACGTTCTTTCCAGCAGCTTCCACTGTGGTGCCTCTCCCTGGAAACACATCTTGTGATGCTGCTTTTGACCAGAGAGCGGTAAAAGCAGGCGGGTGTGGGTGGCGTGGCTCTGCTGGGCAGTTAGCTGCAATTGCTGGCCACRTCTGAGAATAGCCCATGTTTCAGCTCTTTCCTAGCCCATTCTCCAGACAACTTCTCTGCATCATCCCAGGGTTTCTGGAATCTCTCTTATAACCCCTGGCTTTTAGTTGGAGGGTTCAGGATTCTTTTTTTCTTTTACAGCTGTTCAAATTGTCCAAAGGTCCTGCTGAAATTCTTGGCTGGATTCCAGGTCTGGCACAAAAACAAACYCTTCTTTTTGTTGCTGAACAGGCAGATTGTTGCCTGCCTGAGCTTTTACTTCCCTGCAGAGACCCTGGAAAAGTAGGAAAAGGGCTGAGCAAGGGCCTCTGTGTATATTTGTGTCCCCTCTGTATAGAAGAGGGGACACGAGTGTCTACCCAGCTTCTAACAGTGACAAATGCTGCACGGAGAAGCACTCTCTGTATTTATTTGAATTAGGACAAGGAGGCATTTACAGAGAGAGGAAGGAAAGCACMGTTTAAGTATATTTAATATTCATTTGAGCTTAAAAGCCCATAAATGTTTATAATCAAATAGATAATTTGAGTTTACTGAAGTATACCTTCAGCAAGGAAATACTGCAAGCAAAGGGCTTTGTGATTRCTTTGTTGATGGAGGATGGACTTTGGTGAGGTTATTACAGTATYGACTTGAAGAGAATGGATTTGCTAACAAGAAGGGAGATCTTGTCTGGCTTCAGCCCATGGAAAAAAATGAGGGAAGTTAAGATACTAGTGCCAGCTTGTGGCATTGGCTGAGTAGTCTCAAACAGCCATAAATATATTGTAGCCTTAAAGTTATAGAAATATATGACAAGGAAAAGGAAGATTTCATTCAGTASAATGGATAGTGGCAGTCAAGCGAATTAGTTTACATTTTTATTAGGCATTCTCATTAAGGGAATGGGAGAGCAGGATTTATTTGCTTCCTGTCTCATAAGGCTTATAAGGGATGTTTCACTACTGAGATGCTTAAGCATCTCAAACTAATGAAAAGATCATTTCAGGGCTCTTGAAATGATTTATAGCTTGTGATAATGGAAAAGATGTGTTTATTTCGGGGAAGATTGTTTAACTGGTAGAGAAATGTTCTTGAGCMCTGGCAGAGCAATATGCCATCAGTTGTCACGTGCATATGTAACAACAGTAGCTGAATATGGATCTAATCTGTTTACCAAGAAAGCAAATTATAAGATTGTGAAGTTTGCCCTTGCTCAGAACAACAGTGAAGAGATTTTGTTTCTTATGCGAAGAGATTATATCTTATATTAAGAGACTTTGTATCTTATTTGGAGAGATTGTAGAGGTTCTGACAGATTTTTCTGTAAAACATATTAAATCTGAATAAATTATAAATAGATTTTTATCTAACACACCAGAGGTCTTCTTMATTTTTGGTTTTATTGCCTCTATTTGCATTGTTTATTAATTCACTGACTAAAGTAATTCATTAGTTATACATTATTAGTGTTAATAATTGTTAGTTGTTAATTGTTAAATGTTAATTATTTTTAATTCATTAGCTATACATTAAAGTGTACTTTATAGTTTAGATGAAAGCACAAATTGCCATCTTTTTATGAATTTTGAATTAAGTAAATTAATTCTTACTAGCATTTCTTAGTGTCTAAAGTGTAATAGAGTGTATTAGTTTAAAGCAACTCCAGTGATTTCAGTGACATYAGTCAAGCCTCAGACAAGACTGGGAACAGAATTTGGTCAAAAGGACTGAATACACTTGTTCATTTTAGTAATGCTCTTCATAGCCAATGCCAGCAAAATATTTCCATACCAACTAAATATACCAGCCATTATGCCATTATATACCCTGCCTGCATCCTGTGAAAAGCTGTAGATTAAAATAGCTCTGCTGAAATCTTTTCAACCTCCTCCATTAAAATTGGGGAGAGCACCTACCAGAAAGCCTTTAAATAGAAAAATATCRTCAGTTTTGGATCTTCATTAGCCTTTATTGCCTCCCTCTCTCCTGCCCTGTTGCACGTCTCTTGGATTTGCAATTAAAAGCCATTAAAAGCTCAAGAGCTAAACCTGCTCATCACACTGACACAGGCAGTGACTAGTCCAGCTTCAAGCTGAGAAATCAGCTCTTCTACCTAGATCCMCCCAGTTCCCTGAGGCTGGCCAAGGTCTCTGGTAAATCTTCAGGAAAGAGGAGAGCAGGATATCCTCCTGTAGTGTATTCTGCATGGAATGGTTCTAAATTTTTTCTAGCCAACATAAACTCTTACCTCYCTAGGAACAGAAGGTAATACTATGTATTTTGCTGATCTCATTTATCATTTTAGGGCTCTGTTTAGTTGACCTCTTGGCTGCTGGCATTTGTAACATTTCCCAGATAATRAAACTGAGCCTGTCTGGCTTTCCCTAACCACTGGGAAAGTGTTCCTCTCTGCTCCAGTCCCCTCCACCAGTTCCTATGGACCCACTGCTGACAGCTCCTCAGCAGTCATATGAATTCTCCCTCCAAGTCTGGACCTGAGCACACAGTTTGTGTTTCATTTTTGGACATACCTTTGTACACTACTCTTCTGAGTAAGAATCAAGATTGCATCCAGCTGCTCCAGACTATTTAAATTTTTCTGAAAGCGTGTTTGTCCTGGAACAGCCCCACTGAAAGGAACAGAGAAAGGGGRCATGCCAAGTGTCTCCTTGGCAGCTCTGAACAAACCCTGCCTGATAACATGTTTCTGTTTGTTGTTCAACAGTGGAGTMAGTTTATTGAAATCTCAATGATCATAATTATGCTTCAAAAGTTAATGTTGTATCAGCACACAGTAAAGAAATTGAATGTTGCCTTGGAGTAAAATTTCAGACTTGGTGTTGCTTGTTCCTGTGCATGGTACATCTGCCAGGACAAGGACATCAGTAGCCTCCTTGTCAACAGGTGTTCCTGTCTAAGACCAGTGACAGATCTAGTATAGGGCATCTTGTCCATCCTTTTGGTGCAGGACACCAAAGAGCAAGCCCTCAAGTGCTGAGGGAGCAGTGCTGACCCCTTTCCAGCCAGACTTTCTTTAAAATCCTGTGTGAGTACCTTAATTTTATTGCAGTTCCTTGGAATGCAGTGAGTCAGCTGATAAGACTCCAGATTACTTCATCAAATAACTAAATTAGTCTCTACCTCAGCGGAGTTTATTTTTGATATTTCTGTGGTTTAGAAAACCAGCCACACAGAGTTTAAAGGTTTCATTTTTGGGCATTGGGTCTTTCTGGTTTGTTGTTGTTACAATACCCATGGGACTKGTTGAAGTCTGGAGGTGGCATTTTACCTGGAAGATGCCTCTCAGTTACAGAGTAGGGCACAGCCCAGAGGCCAGTACACACAGTGTAGATAGCTTTAACTTCTCAGCATTGCCTGTCTTATTCCAGGCAGGGAAATGGATTGGTGCCGCACTCAGCTGGCTTCTTTCCAGACTTCATTCATGGAGTCACCATGAATAAGGCCTGCTCTTGCCTCCCTCAGCACTGGTGTGTCATATTCCAAGAGCAGAGTGTAGCACTGAGGTGAGTTTTGGGAAAAGCAGCTTTAATATTTTTCAATCTTTTTTGTGTATATCACACGCTGGTGGATTTTTCCCGTGCTCTTTCTTCCTTACTCTGCTTGCTTGCTTCTACTGCTGAAGCATGATCATTCTTGAAGGATCTGGTCATGATTCAATAGCTGTGCAGAAATCCCTTAGAATGTTTCTGTAGGTTTTAACTGTGTTGTGTGTGCTTTTGCCAGTGTGCCTTCTGKGGGTGTGTCTGTGCTGCAAGACTGGGATGTCCAGCCTCAGGCTGGTGAAGAACTTTCTTTGTCCTTCAGGGAGAGCTGGTTTAGTTCAGGCGTGCCGCYGCTGGGATCGTGTTTTGTCTTCTTCAGTAATGCAGCTGTATTTTGACTCTAAGTCTTTAGCTAAAGTAGAAGTAAAGTATTTAAGAAAACTAATTAAAAATAAATGTTTCTGTTGTTTATGTGGTTTCTTTTTTTAAAAAAAAAGACTGTTTAGAGTTTTATTTATTGAGATAGAGGGTAGATGAGATATTATCTTTACAGATGAAAGCCATTCTCACACATGAGGGTCTGCAGAATAAATTATTCAATCATTGGTCTTTTTTTTGTGAAAATTTGAGTATTAACATGCATCATCTCATGAAGCATCTCTGATTTAGAAACAAGTTTCAGAAAAGTAACAACAGTGTCATGTAGCCGAAAGCAAGCAGGAGGCAGGGAAATAACCTTGTGCATGGCAGGTKTACAAAATGTCATGGTCAGGGGACTGAGAGCAAGCAGGGAAACTCTCGGCATATTTGCCTGAGAACTGACTGAAGAAATCAGAGAATTTTTCATGCCTTACCACTTTTAGGCTTTCTTACAAAAAATGAAGATTTGGAGTACTGAGCTCAGAAGGAATGCAGCTGCTTCTGCTGCTGCTTGGATAACTGCACAAAYATCCAAGTGTAAAACAATTACAAATCTGAATATGCATATGTATCTTTATGGTAAACAGACTAATTGCAGTATCTCTAAAATTGTACATACAACTGTCTTGTATTTTACAGTCACTTTAAATTTCTGTTTTATTTTTTAACCTGAGGATGCTGGTTTTGCCTGTTTTCATATGCACTTAATCCATCCTGAAATTTTTTATTTCTTGTATATTTGCTTCATTCTTCTGTTGTGACACTGGCATTAGTTCAATGTCTTTTCAGTAAAAAAAAAAAAAGCCCCACTATTCTCCAAGACTTTTTCTTCCTTGTCAAGGTTAATGGTAGTATAACATGTAGTTTCTTTCAGCAGTGGAACTGTCATCCATGTAATTGTTTCAAGGGGTTTTAGTGGTGAACTCAACTCAGCATATGAGCCATAGATGTTCTCTGGTAATTTTTATTTTGACTGGCAGGAAGCTGGGTATAGACAGTTTACTGTACAGGTTACAGACACAAAATATTTGTCTTACTAAAAGGTGGTGTCTCTGAATTTGAGAAAAATTATTTAAGACAAAGTGTATAGTCAGGTAGTTAAAGGGAATGTCAAGAACTTATAGGAGAATTTAGAATTAAAGTTGTCATGTGTAAATTTAAATTTGGCATTACCTAGTTTATGAGTATTTAATGATCTCCTCTAATATTTCCTTGTCATTTTCCTTTCCGTTTCTATTCCTTACTATTGAAATGTTTCTAGATTAAAAAGAAAGATTTTTAAGGAGAAATAAATGTTGACAGGAAGAATATAAGCACTGTTAACAGATCAAAGTATTTCAGGTAGCTACAGCAGATTTGCATTGATATGGTTTTGAGATTAAGATGCAAACAGCTGGAGATAGTGTATCATCCTCTTTAGASTTAGTTTATAGTAAAAACATGGTAATATTCGTATTATTATGCAACAGACATAAACCAACTAAGAAATATTTTGCCAGTGTGGGGAGGGAAGGGTTGAAATTCAGAACAATAGCAAGGAGGATTCAATCAAATGACCTTGCAGCTGGGAATGCCAGGGCCTGGAGAATAACAGCGTGGGAAGCCATATATTATGCCTTCTGCTGTTTATTCTTTGTCTSTTGAGAAGTAGCATTTCTGTATGGAGATAACATAGGTGTTTACAGAGACTTGGAGGCCTCTCCCAGACGTGCTTGAGCTCCCTATCTTGGGAGAGAGGTCAAAACAGAGGTCATAAAAAGMACAGAGGAAAATCCCAGCATGGGGTTAAACCACATGTGCAGGGCCCTTTGATAAACGGGTGCAAACAGCAGCACTGCCTGGGACTGGACTGAGCCTGCTGGTGCCTCTGCCCTCATGTTGGGTGTCTGCAGCCCAATGTGGTTTTGGGATCTTCTAGCCAGTTAGATAACAAAATAAATTTACTCTTTGCATTTCAGCTGTGTTGGTTTTTTTTGTTGTTGTTGTTCTCAATCTCAACACACAAACCTGTGTGTGTTGATTCACACAACCACCTAAAAAGAGGGTCATTTGATTAGAAATTCAAGAAGAAAATTCCCTCCAGTTTTCAGTAGTTGCTGTTAGTTACACGGCATGCTCAGAAGTAAARTTTTGTAAACACAATTCCTCCAGTTTGAATATGAGTCTAAGGTGAGTAATTCACAGAAACACAGTATTCACAAGTGAGTTAGAATCAGTGATGATGAATGACACTTCCATATTGTTGTGTGTCTAATATATATTTTCAACAGATAGGATCTGAGGGATTGTCCAGGAAAAGGAATTTTGTCTTCATGAGATGAGGATTGCCTCCATTYGTAGGAAAAGGAACAGTTAGAAGGATTACTAGGGTCATATTCAAGGAAAGGAAAGGAGATCTCCTTGAGAAGAGATGGGAGGCATTCAGCTGAGCCAGATGGAGGAAGAGAGGTAGAGCAAATGTTCTGGGAGAACYGCAGTCAGTGTCTGCTGGCGGAGTTTTAGTGAAGACATACTTTTCTTGCATTTCTGAAGGGAGGCTGAGAAGGCTGTGAACGGAGTGGGAGAGTGTAAAGAGCTTGAAAATTTGAACTGTAAGGAGGCTGGAAACATACAGTCTACAGAAGTGGTATATTCGTTACCTGGACCAAATTTGTCAAAGTTAATCAAACAACAAGTAGATAAAGTTGCAGGGAAGTCAGTGTTTGCAAGCTGGGATTTATTTTTCTGTTGGCTTCTTTCTGATGCCAAATAGACAGCTATGTTTAGTTTATTTGTGCTTGGCATATCAAATGTACCGTGTCATTTGGATACGACCCTTAGCCATTCCTGCTTCACTTTGTTCCTTGACTCTATGATCTCCTGCTTGGAGCTGTGCCCAGAGACCATTCAGAAGCTCAAATCCAACTTGTGCCTGTTTGTTAGGCAGCATTTTACTGGGAGTGCCAGCAAAATTGCCTCCTGGCTTTGATATGGGTTTGAGGGTGGAGCTTGACCTACAGAGCATTAGGGATTTTCAAGGCTGGGGTATTTGCAATGTGGCTCTTTGCTGCTCCTTACCTGCCTGGGGAGAGTTTCCAAGGGATGTCCCAATGTGCATGCTCTCCAGAGCCTGGCAGGTTCACCATTTTCAGTGCTCCACAAAGTTCTTCCCCTATCACACTACAGGTCTGGTCTGGATTTGAGCCAAGTGGATTACTTTATGACAGTGTAGGCTGTTGATTTTTAAGTAACTAATGTAATTCATGTTCATAGGAAGGCTTGGCATAACCACTTAGTTGATCCAAGAAGCACAGAAATGCCAATCTGCAGAGCATATATAAAGCTTTTAAAATGGAAAGAAGAAAGCAAAGAAGCATCCTCAAAAATATATCATCATGATACGTTCCACTTCATGTTGCTAATCACTGTCTTTATACTTTGAGTGGTTTAGTGCCTTGTATAAAGCATGGATTGCTGCATCTTCCATGGCTCAGATAATGCAGTGGTTAATGAGGTCATGCAGGCTGCTAGAGGTCTCTCCCGGGCAGATCTTCAAAGGGAGCTGCCAGCTCTGAAGTGTTAGAGAGGYATGTCGAAAGTGTTATAGATTGACTGCTTCACAGTGTATTAGGTGATCCATCTTTTCAAAAAGCCACACTCATAAAATTGCGGTAATAATGACTGAAATATGTTAACATTTAAGGAAAAGAAGACACGTAAGTGTTTAAGGTAYTCAGGACAGCATGAGGAGCCGAATGCCCTGGAGCAAAAGTGTAAATCTTTTCTTTAATACACAAAAATTTAGGCTGGGCTCCTTAGAGCTGCCAAGAGTGACAAGAAAAAACCTATGGAAAAAGTCAGAAATGACTGATAGGTCAGTTCAGTAGTGACTATCAGCCGGAGACTGGTACTGCATTTTACAGTATGTCACCCTTCCTCTTGGCCCTGGGCACAGGATACATTTCCTAGGTAGCTGAGGGTTATCTTCCCTTCAATAGCGCTATCAGAGCATGGTCAGGCATTTATTTTGCAGTCAGCTGCACCTATGGAAATGTTACCAGCTGCCTTCTGTGGTGGTTCAAACSCCTCTCAGCTCTGCCAGCTGGAGGATTCACGTGAATGGGGTCTATATTGGGGTCTATATTCCTGCTTTGTACCAAATCCATACACTTACTTGGTAAGTATCCCACTGAAACTGTATCAGTCTGACAGTCTCCTATGTCAGCAGTACTGCAAGAGCAGAAATACTCAACCAACTCTTCATCTTTTTCACTATATCCCCCAAGAGGAGACATTTGAAAATAATTTCCATCCCTGTAAATTGTAGACTTGAACACTTAATGCTCTCTAGAGTATATATCTGCATTGCCACTGGCATTTATTTGGAGTAAAATGTTAGGGACAAAGCTGTTGCGTTTAAGTAATTGTTTTACTTGGTCYGTGTCTCTTTTTGTCACCCTATAAGATTTTATTTTAGATTATCCTCAATAATTGCAGCACATGAGTGGCCATATGCTGGGCAAAATACGTAGATAATTTACAACTGTTGTTTGTATTCATTTTTGTAGTTCTGAAGTTATTTTAAAAACACAGCCTGAAGGACTTCCAGAATTAATGTTTTCACATAAATCTGGAAATGCCCGTATGTCTGCTCAGGTCCCCAGAAAAGTGCATTTAGTTCATTCGTTTCATGCTGAAGTGTTAACATTTTAGGTTGTTTTATTAGGAGARAACAAAGAACTCCTGCCTTGTTGAAAATTTGTTACAGGAAAATAAGGATGAAGAGGTTCCAAAAGTGCTAATGCTAAGCATTGGAAACTGAATGGAGTTGTGCAGATTGGAAAAATTTCCAAGACATCTGGTAATTAGCTTCCAGTTCTCACAGAGTCCTATCCTGTGAAAGCTGCTGCTGCTTGTGGTGAAAGGGAGCAGGAGTGAGAAGCATAAGCCTGAAAAGCTGGATCTTTGTGTTCACAAATTATCAGTGGGCTATTCAAGAGTTTCTGACTACCCCTTTGGAAAACCAGTTCCTACCAAAAAAGATGTCTAGCATTTCTCCCTTTTCAGGATTGTCTTCTGTGCTGATTTGCTTGGTGCAGAGGGGAGAGGGAACAATCTACCAAAGCTGTCATGRCTTTCCCTGCCTTAGCCATCTGCCAGTCTGTCCCATGCCAGGTTGCTGCACTCCCCAGGGGCTGCACCCCAGCCCACCCCAAAATGCTAGAGAGGCTTGGGACTGCTGGCAGAGCTTCTCCAGGGAAGTTCGGGTGCAAGGGACCCAGGGCCAGGCCCGAGCTTGGAACTTTTGTTATTATTATCATTATTGTTGTTATTATTATTACTGTTGCTACTACTATTGTTACTTTCCAGCACTGTTGTTTTACTATCATTAAAGAAGAATTAAGCTAGAAGGAAAACTTGCCGTTGGAGTTAGTTTTGTATTTTGCCTTTTGATACACTTATTTATGCCCTGGTTATAGGAAACGGTGTGATTGAGGGATTTCTGAAGTTCAGGTATATAAACCTTCAAGCATTGAATGGGAATTGTTGAGACCTCGTGCTTTGGTTACTTATCAGTGACCTGGGAGATTTAATTCTGTACTCTGTTCTGCCCCTTACCTATGCAGTCACTTTCATTAAGTCATTGCCCTGTCRTGTCCATTATTCCATGTGTAAAACAGAATATTGATTGTGTCTGAGATACCTGCAGTAAAAATGGTTAAGATCAAAATGATTTATTTGCCATTCTTCTTTTTTATTTTTTTTGTTACAAATATTTAACCATCTAAATAAACATCAGTAATCATTCCCAGCACACGCACTACTAGTAAAAATGTTTATCCTTTTGGCTCTGAGTCTACTAAGTGCAATGAGCAGACAGCCTGTCTAAAGTTAATTTTTATAGCAGTGCAGTATTTTAAAATTAGGCRTTTGCTGCAAAGAAAAAGCTTTATTGAGATTTGTTGTCAGAAAGAATATTATTTTTCCTAGATTGCAGATGTAAGCCCGTGTGTGGTTAATGGTGTTCACTAAATTATACTGACTAAGAATATGAAGGAAGTAGAGTTATGTATGAATATATAATATTAGGACATGTTGGAAGAKATTATGCTTAATTTGTATATAACCTGATGAATTTTGCAGCAGTAGACATTAAGCTTATTCTTTCCATTGATAAATCATGCTCATAGCCTCAAATAAAACCATACACAGTGTAAGCCTTTTCTTAAGATCACAGCCATTACGTGTGTGTGTTGTAGAAGTGTCTAATTCCTAAATGTGGTGCAACTGGTGCAGCTACCTGAGCTATTGGAAAGAAGGGTTTAGCACCGAGTGGGGGCTGTCCATGGGCTTTTGATTTTCCTGAGGTCTGAGCTGCTCTATCCTACTSCAGGCAGTGAACTGCCGCTTTCCAACAGCTGCCTCGAATCTGGGCTGTGGGAGAAAATTCCTTTCCTTACAGTGAAGCTGCAGCATATCTTAGTCTGGTGGTACCAGTAGTCCAAGCTCAACAGCAGAATTCTGTGTGCATCACAAATTCCTTAGCTTGTCCTGAGCAGTGGCAGCTCGTTAGAGGAGGGGTAGAAAGTCCTGCTCCCAAGGCTAATCCAAACAGCCTCTGCTCCTTACACTASAACTATCTCCACAGAGAACATTTGCTTTGGATGTTAAATTATTGGTGGTAGAGGAAGCAATAGTTGGGCTGGATCTAGTTTTTCAATAACCAGATTTTAGTCGGTGAGACTTGTTTCACTTAGATATTTATTAACCTTTCTTTCCCCTGAAATGATCATTATTTTCACATTTTTCTATAGTGTAGTACACCTTTGTGGAGTGAAATGAACATATCAGACATTGATTTCTGTGTATTTGTATGCATGGTGCTTTTTCTATGCCTTTGAATTGCTGTGCTTTTGGAACTAAAGTTGGTATTCCTAGGGTGTTTCAATGTTTTTTATCCACAAATTACACTTATGTATTCTCTGTACCAAGTATTGCTTCAACTGTCTCTTTGTGCATTACACAAAGCAGATTCCTATCCTCAACTGCTTTTGTTTTGAAACTGTCCAAACACTCATATTTAACTACTGGAGTGGGCTAATGCTTTACAACCCAAATCAGTTCTGCCCTGTGCTTGGTACAGGATGGTTATTGCTCATAATGCCAGGTCATTCTACAGCTTGTGTACCAAATGAACAGAGAGAGGATCCTGAGCCCCTGCTTTATCCSTGCTGTAGCTCCAGAATGGCACTTGCAGAGTGTAATTCCAGCATGTTTTCAGCCAATTCAGGCTGAGCTGCTGCAGGCCCCACTTTTGCCCTCTCCCACTGCAGCAGTTCTTGTGCTGGTGCTGGCAGCCAAGCCAGCCTGCAGCCAGCTGCTGCTTCCAGGAGTCTGGGCAGCAGTCACTGCTTGYTTTCCAGCCTGCTCAGCACCACACAAGCACAGCTACAGGCATCAAGAGAGGGAAAGGAGTAAGAGGAGGCAAGAGGGTTGGTTTTGCTGGGGTTGTTTGGTTGTTGGACAGCCCCAGTCACCTTGCACTCATGTCTATTGGAATGTGTCGTACCCCTGAGATTGCTTTATATATTCAGATTGGCAAATTTGCAGAATTGTTTTGTTGAACATACAAAGGTTAAAAAAAAAACCCCAGTATCATATAATAGATTAGCTATACAAAATATTGTCAGCAATGATGAACTTGTCTCCTGCACTGAAAGTRAAGCTTGTCATTTTACTCTTAGCAGAGTTTAAAGCTCATAGCCAGAGTTCTGGTGTTCATTTCAGATCGTGAGTCTTGTGCATAAAGAAGAAGTGAGAAGCTCATTAATCAACCCTCAGTGTAGGAAATTTTGTTAGCCAGTATGGAGCCAGGACTAAAGACAAACTTTCTGAACACCAAACTGTCATGTTGAACAAGATTATTGAGTTTTGGCTGATCAGATTCATACCCCTTCAAAACAGTAACTATTTTCAGTTCAGATAGGCCACATGGTGACCCCAAGAATGTTCAGAAAGGAGCTGGACTTGAGAAGGTGTCTGTATGCGAGGTGGGGAAGGTCTTGGTGTATGAAATTGGAAAGGATAATTTTTTTTCTTTTCTCTTTTTTCTTTTTTCTTTTTTTTTCAGAAATACAGCCTTTTACTAATTACAGAGGTTTCCATCAGACTTGTATGGCTTCAAGTTAGGCACAGGGAGCTATGATGTAGCATTTTCTGGCTTGTTAGGCTCTACAGACTGATGTGGAAATGGATAGATGCAAGAGGAAGAAAGTATTTAAAAGTAATAATAGAATTTCATTTGGGAGAAAGCCTGTGCTAGGTTAGGACAGMAGACCAAGAACTGACTTAGATGATGAAAATACAGACTTCTTTTGAACAAAAATAACACATTTCARTGAAGGTGACTTCTCAGAAACTCTGTCTTTCTTGGTCTTTCATGAAGTACCCGAATAAATTGTGTTCTATCAATTGTACTTTATCCTTTTATGATATTAGAATAAATTTTTTCCACAACATTAATGCCGTTCACAAGTTTAGTCACAGAATCTGCCTTTAGGCTTGAATTGTCAGATGATGACGATTCTCTAATTCACCAATGTGCTTTCTGTCTTGAAAAACACTGTTCACGGATGTTCCTTTCAATTTTTGGATGAAGGTACCTTCCTTAGAAAACCAAACATAATCTGCAGAATAGCGGAAGATTTTTTAAATACATTAGTCACATTTTTAATACATTTGGAATTGCCTAATGATTAGATATGTGGCGTAGGTTGATACCTGGGAATTTCATTTGAACACCTTGGTTAACTTGCAGACTTAGTCTGTTGAAAATTGCCCACTTATTGTTCTTAGTCATGAATACTTTTAAGTTTACTACATTTTTAAGCCAGATTTATTTTTAATTTAATTAGGTCCTTTAGTGAAATTGTTTTAACTGTTGTTTCTTCCTCCATCTGAGGTATGTGCATAAGGGATGTTGGGAATAATAGGCTTTTCAATATTGGTAGGAAATCCTAAACTGGATTTTTCAGTGTCACTTAGCTTTTTGATATGAAGATTTTGCAGTGAAGAGTGGAGGTGGCTGATGTCTGAAACAGGGATGACACAGAATAACTGAATGACTTAGTAATAATGTCATTTCAGCCCAGTGGGTAAAGTGATGGTCTGGGACTTGGGAGATTTACATTGCAGTCATACTCCACAGCACACATTTTCTGATATATTTGTAGGCAGACACCTTACACTAAGGTTGCACAATTTCTCAGGTACCATGTGATTCTTTCAGTGTGAATTGCTAGAGTCAGTAGGGAGGCTAAACATGTTGAAGAACAGAATATGTGTGTATCCCACGTGAGTTTTGTTTGTGTTAGGGAGTTGAGAAGGATCCTCTCTCAAAGGAGAAAAGGAAACTTTTCCATGTTTGCTAAATCCAGTAATTTTGAGTGGAAGGAAAGTGGGAACTGTGTACCCACTTGACAAATTTCTTCCACAAAGTGATTTGGCCCTAGCACAAATTGAATGTATAATTGCGAGAAAATTGTGTTTTGACATTAGTACTACTGGTCTTTCAACACTGATGAAAGGGAGCTGATCTTTTATTTTATGCTAAATTAAAGCTCTGTTATTATGAACACATGGCGGAGTAGCAAGAAATGTTTCCCTTTACTGATGGTGTTGCTCTGTGTTTTATTAGGTAGAATGGATAATTTCTCCAGTGTAGGCATATGAGAGGGACTTCTGTGCATATTTCAAGTTAGTTCCTGCTGAACATTTGGTTTATTTTAAATTTCTTCATGCTTGCGAGTCCTGAGATTTCTCTTTTTAGAAACAACTTGTTTGGTAAACTTTTCTGTGTATTGCCTGGGTACAACTCCTCTGTCATATACATTGGCAATCTGATAYGTTTCGTTACATGGTTTAAGTTAAGTATTTCTGTTGAAATTTAGCAAACTGCGTTCTGATATTTAGTTACATTTTCAAAAGAAAAATTAGAGGAATTCTGCCTCCATATTTGGCTGGGGTTGTTCTGGAAGATGGAAAGGATCTGCTCAGACTTCGAACAGCAGCAAGAAGGGCCCTAGGAACTAGCACRAATACAAGGAGGAAAGTGATCTGGAGCTGTTGTAGCAATGAACCAATTCATTGGGGCTTTAGGCAGCGGAAAAGATGTCAGCTTTCCAAAATACCTTGCTTGGGTTTTCTACATATTACAGCTTCAATAGAATTAGCAAATGATTTTTTACTTGGCTTGCTTTGGAAACAACAGCGTATATTCTTCTACTAATGGCAAGTTCAGCACTGGAGGTTCTACCAGTCTAAAACATACCTTTCCCTTTGGGGTGAYTAATAGCAGATCTGCACTGGCTCAGATCCCCTGATGGTACARTGTGAATCAAATGCAGCCACATGGTTATATTCCTAACCCAGAACAAGCAAACTGCAGTGTAAGCCCTTCTCTGGCTGCAGGAGGGCAAATGACACCTGATTAAGCATAAAGCTAATCCATTGATGGTTTTTGAACGTGTATGGTTTGGCTAAGTTAGTTTAGTTTGGATCAGCATTTTGCTTTGAGTAGCCATGCTGCTTTTGAGGAGCTCTCAAGTTGCATTTGCTTTGCAGTGAACCATGTCCATGGGCAAAAGTTCTGCACTGCTTTTACAACCAGCTGAGTTATCAAGGGATCCAKGAGTTAAAAATAGGTTGGGTTTTTGTTKTTTTTGTTTTAATGGAACTTTCTAGATTTCAATCTTAAGGGCATGATAGACTTTAGGGAAGTAACAGAAGAAAATATTTGTTCACTGAACAAGATTCTTGAATCCTTATTTCCACAGAGCCTCTGTGGATCTGCTAGAAGCAGTAAATAACCTTTTTCAGCAAACATATGTAGGAGGTAGTTCAATGGCAGGTAAAATAAGAACAGTTGTAGCTATATAAAGAACACAATAGACTGAAACTTTTTCTTTGTAAAAGATTTCACATAACATGTAAACCTTAATAGTGAGTACCATATCAATAAGTGTTTTCTGCACACTGCAGGTTTTGATACATTGCTATAGACAGCCCTCATGTGTCCAACCTCAGAAAAATGTTGTAATCCAGAATWAGGGCTATACTTGTAGCTCTTGCTGGTGAAACCAGTATGTTTTCTGTTGTACTACCCAGATTCTGAAAGTAGAGGTGCTTAGGTACTGGTACTGATAATATGAATGCTGAGAATAAGCATTCCAGAGAGTTTTGTAAACAAGGCATTGAAAAATAAAGCAAATGGGAATTGCTATCCATGCTTGCAGAGGTCACAGAACTGAAAGCCACCCACAAACATATGCCTTTTAATTAATATTCATTTCCTTTCTGGTGCTCTGTAACCAAAACCACAAGAGTGCCTTCACAYTTGAAAAAGAGAATTAAGAATAAAAAAGGACCATTTTTAATGGACACATTTTCTTTAAAATGTTGCAAATATGAAAGCAGGAAAATAATTTGAACATCTCCGGACTCAACCGAGGTGTGGCTTGAGCAGGGCTGCGCTTTGTGCTCTGCCTGCAGGCAGCTGAGTAGGTGYAACCCCACTGTGGTGTCCTTGTGGGAATCACTGCAGGGGCTGACACTGCCGGGAAGTGTCTGCTAKCTTCTGCTGAGTCGTAGAGAGAGTGTGTTTGTTTGTTTCCAGAAAAGATTGCTTTGGCGTATATACAGAAGAATATGGAAGTGGACAGGTTGCAGAAGCCAAATGAGATGTCTTGACTCTGCTCTGTAGTCTTGTGTTTCCTCAAACCAATAATTCGCAGGGCTTTTTAGATTGCTAGTGAAGCAGGGGTATGTTTTACACCACTGGAAGTGAGACACCACTTCAGCTATTAAATAGAAATTTAACAAATCTCAATCAGAGATAATRATTTAACATTTTAAAGTKYTCTCCTTTCTCTGAGTGCAGAAAATTGTTGCAGTTTTGTGTTTCCATTGACATTGCAGCAATCTTTCCTCAGCAGTMAAGATGTGTTTCAAACAGAGCATTTTTTTCTTATGAGCTTAGGGCCTTGAAGCCTGCTTGCATTATAACCCAGTCCTTTTCTATATTGCTGGTGCCAGCGTGGAAGAGGAGAGCAGAGAGTAACACGCAGAGGGCCATTGCACYGGGCTTGTGGCTACCAGCTCCTAGATGCCTGTGCTCTCATTTGGGAAGGGTTTACCAGATAGTTTGACACTGGATTGGTGATGCACTTTAGCGTGACTGATTCGTTGGGCTGAAATATGTCACTGATTTGATTAATCCATTTCATTAATCTGATTGAATTYCATCCAGCTGTTAGAGGTGTATGAAAGAAAGGTGTCTGACACACAGGGCAAGAACACTAAGCTCTGCATTAAACTATAAAACAGTCATTAGGACATCTAATGCTGAAATTGAATTGCTCCATAGAAATTTGGTTTTCAAGCACAGTACTAATTAGCTATAAGCTTGATGAATGTCAAGGATTAATTGAAGCTTTTCAGTGGCCTGTGTGGGTTTTAAATATTGTCGTTACTGTCCCAATATTTCCAGTTCTTACACTAATTGCTTTTTAGGGAACACACATAAAATTATCTTTTGGAGTGAGTGATGGTGCAAATGGTTCATCATATTACCAAAAATGGACCTCTTTGCTTCTGGATTTCCCTTTTTTTCCTTGAAAGTATTTTTCTTCCACTTTTATGCATACATTGCAAAGGGAAAGGTAAGATGAGTGATTTTAGACTGAAACTTTATTTTTGGCAGCACTTGTAGGTTTTCTTTCCTAGCTGTGCTCTGGAGGCCAGCATTCTCTTCTTACCTACTTTCATTTTGGCAACAGGAGAATAGCTACAGCTTCATAAAATAATTTTTTGTTTTTTATTAAATAGGATGTCATCCAAATTCCATTATTATTTTGTCCTATTTATCATTCGGTACATTAAATGTTTACAAGATAAAAAAAAGTCTTGTAAAATTATGAATTGAAAGAGAATTCATAATCAAAATCAGCATTTTTTTTCTCAAATATGATCTTAATGTAAAAATAGCTAAATTTTTGGTGAGGGGATTGCAGATCTGTAATGCAGATTGCTCATATGCCTTGTCTCTGAGGAGTGTCTCCACGCTTGACTACATTGTAAAGCTGAATGTCCAACATGCCGTGTTACAGTCTGCAAACGTGTCTGTGACAAACATGTGAGGTGATGTGACATAGGAAGAGCCTGAACACTTGAAGGGAGGCTGCTCTGTGTGTCGAGCAGTTCCAGAACCACCAATTCCCAGGCTGCAGCATGGTGCCWTGCTCTGTTGCTCGCTTCATGTGCAATCATGTATGACAGTCCTCAATGCCTGCTCCTTGGCATGGCACAGGGAGAAGGATGGGGCTGCTTCAGCATGTGTCTGTGAAACAGAGGGGCTGCCTGGGAAGCTGCCCAGGGAGGGAGAATTAAAAGGAGATCTTTTGCATGCTGTATTACTGACTTATCTGTGTAGATGTGATCAATCCACTGTATCTGTGTGAGCTCAGTACTATTGCTCTCCATAGCAGTCAGTTCACTAAGTTTGGATCTCAGCAGGGTGGATTCAGGACCCTTTGTGGAAGCTTAGGTTAATTTTTATCCAGACTTGCTGAAAAATTTGATTTTTTTGGTTGTGGTTTCCTTGGTAGGGGGGATGTTTATTGTTCAGTTAGTTTTTTTTTTTTTTTTGTGAAGAGGTTAGATGATTACTGTGTGATAATGGCATTAGTGATAGCTCAGAAGTTGAGAAAATGCTTGTTCATTATCCATTCTTTCAAAGCTTTAATAATTAATTATGCAGTAACCCTTCCTCTAGTGAGCAATTGATTCAGTATTGTACTTCTTAAAATAAAGTATTTTTGCCTCATTGTCTCATTGCTGATTGCCCAGAGGCATAACACGAATATATCCCAAAGAAAACGGTTATTTGGAATGACAGTGCTGTAAGAAGCTCAATTCCATGTTACTTGTTTCTCTCTCTCTTCCCTAGTTTTGCTGCCCAAGGGTGTAACATTTCACTGTAGCTTATGAAACAAGTAGCAATAAATGTGTATCAATATACTTGAAAAGCCCATTTTTTCTGCAGGTGTGATCTCTTAAATGCTTGGAGAAGATGAGTGTGGTCAAGTTGGAAAACTTTTTGTGTATGAATATGATGGCATTGAAAGGGTGTGATGTAGAACCTCAGAGCAATCACATACTCAATAAAATAGGTCTGGGGATATATTTCAGACAGTGAAAGTCCGGTAGATCATGGTCATTCTGTTTCATTTCTGTCTCTCCTAAGGGACAGCAGAGTACCCAACTTTTGTGCCAGTTTAAAACACTGAACCCACTGAAATCAGTTGGAAATTAGGCAGGTGTTAAAAACAGGCAAATGATTTTTATTGAACGAAATGAATGCYGAAGGAAGTCCATAAAATGCCTCTCTCAAAAGTACATCTGACTCTTTCTTTACCTCTCTTTTGTCTTTATGCAGTGCCGGTCCTAAAGGAGATAACATTTATGAATGGAGATCTACTATACTTGGACCTCCAGGTTCTGTATATGAAGGAGGTGTTTTTTTCCTGGATATCACATTTTCATCTGACTATCCATTCAAGCCACCAAAGGTAAGGGTAAGGTTTTTATTGTGCTTGTCATTTATTCACACGATAACAGCCGAGTCCTCATCAGTTTCTGAATATCAAATCTACTCATGGTCTCTTGAAAACTACAAGGTCCAAAATCTTGGCTTGCAGTCTCAGAAAAATCCTACCTAATTCACTCCTTGATTACCACGGTCAATACTGATTTCCAAACTGCCAAGTGATAAATGAGATGATAATTCTGATGAAGAGGTAAGATTCAAGAAATTTTAGTTCTAGTAGAAGACAACACAAGACTTTCTTATGTTTCCTTCTTCTCATTCTAGCTACTAAAATATATGCATAATAGTCTTTTCTGTTATAAGCCAGATTCTCTATTAAATATTATCATGTCATTTCTAACAAAATAATAAAAAGCTAAAATAAGGTCACATACAAAWCTGGAGTGTTACATTTTGACTTCAAATTGGGTAAATCAGTGTGATGATTTCCATTRTTTTAAAATGTCTATTTACTACTGCTAAGATCAGCAACCTTGTTTGATGATGTTTTTAAGCAAAAGTTCTTTTTATTAAATTAAACTAATCTTAACTTATACTAGAATGTTAACTCCTTGCTCAGAAGTAGTATGGACATCTAATGAATTATAAATTACTAATGGATATTAAAGAATTTAAAGGTTATTCCCTTTTCCTCTCTCTTACTGCCAAATRACAACTCTTGACCAAATCACCAGAAAAGACACTGCAAAACTCCCCCAACTAAATACATTCTGCCACACAACATTCTACAACTTACAGCTTTGGGGGCTATAACTTTGTTACCGTAAATGTAATACCTTTTTTAATTCCCAGAATGATTACAACATAAAGAATACACAGTCTGTATTTCACATTTCTCTGAAACCCACAGCATTTAATAWGTTCTGAGTTAAGAATGTTATACTGAAGTGATGCACAGTTTTAGACAAATTCCTCATTCAAATCTTGTAGATTTCTTTTTAGAGCATGATAATTTTTGAATTTTCAGGATACACTGTAGATCCACCGCTCCCCCACATCAGTAGAAAAAGAAAACTTTCTGTATATTCTTGTACTTTATGTGATTAAAGCACTTAATATTCTTYGCTTCTTATTCGTGCAGAGCAATGCTCACATGCTCTATCACTATTAGTCTGAAGTAATTTAAAAATAAGGATAGATTTAGTTAGTGTGATAGCATTGTTTTGGCTGTACATTGTATTCTGCCTAATGAAGGGTAAGGACAAAGATTTCACTGTTAATTTAACAGGACTAATTTTCATAGTCTGTATTTAGGCTTTTGAAAGAAATAAAGATTGTCTAATATTGCATATACAGACAAGTTCTGCCTATTTCTTCACCTTCAGAAACTAAAGTAAAGTTATATGTGTGATTAGAATGCTGCTGATATGCAGTATTTTCATTAAATAGGTACAGTACTATAAAATAGGTCYTACTTTTTGTGGGTACCATACAGAGGGCCTGTATGAAAGCAGTTTATGCACCTAATCTCTCCACGATAGGTTTCTTAAAGGCAAGCCATGGCTACTGAAAATAGTCATTCCTCTGTTAAAGAGTTGTGGTTTAGAAGCAYAGTAGAGAGGTGCTGCTCCCGCAGAAGCTCTGCAGAACTTAAAGAGTCCCTCAGGCTGCTCAGAGCTCAGGGGCACCATCCCTGGGCAGTGTGGAATGACTCTCTGTGTCTCTTGTGCTATGATTCCAGGTTACTTTCCGTACCAGAATTTATCACTGCAACATCAACAGTCAGGGAGTCATCTGTCTGGATATCCTGAAAGACAATTGGAGCCCTGCTTTGACTATTTCAAAGGTTCTGCTGTCTATTTGTTCTCTTCTGACAGACTGCAACCCAGGTAAGGAGCTGATAGTTCACTGAGCAGGTCTTAGTCATTTGACTTAGTTGCCAGGGAATGTAATTTCTATACTTGATTGCATGTCGATTAAAAAAAATTTAATATTTTTTTAATTGGGGATGACAGACTCCAGGTTGGATATGGTCCCTGATTTAATGGCATTTTTCACTCCTGTGACATAACAGAAAATAAATAGCACTAAGTCCTTTTTTTTCCAAGATATGATGGAGAAAATAAGCTGATGTCATTGAAAGTCTGTATTGCAGGAGCWCCATCAAGTGAGTGTTCAATCCGGGAAAGGAGCAACATTCTCTTGACTTATAAATCCTGCATGGCAGAAGGGGCAGCAGGAAGTCTCTTCTCTTAAGATGGCAGCTGAAAGGCTTAATCGTGCAAATGGGAGGGAGGTGATGTTCAGAGAGAATTCTCCCTTTTTCAGAGAGACTTCCTTGTCCTGTGGGGAGGGGAGGAACTCTGCTGATTCTCAACAATTGTGTGAYCCATGTCATTAGGCAATGAATGCTAATTGCCCGCAGTCAGGGCAGGCACTGAGCAATAGTGGAAGGTTCCTTTACAGAAAGTGGTCACAGTTAGGGAGAAATGGATTGGCCTCTTTGATGACTTTGGAAGCAAAGTGGCTGCCCTTGGTGTGTTCCTGCTGCCCTAATACTGGCTCACACTAGTCCTGGGCAGCTCCCTGACATGAGAGAGCACTCACTGAATGTCCCCTGCACCCAAAGGGGTGAAAGCAGAGCACCTGGCTGAGGCAAGATTCCTTCATATGAAGATAACCACAAAAATAGATTTTTTTTCTGTTTTCTTTTTCTGTTCACTGAGTTTTGTTCATTGTGCTTTCTCAGAAATGTCTTATATTTTAAGAGCACCACTRTATCTCACAGCATTTTCTGGTCTAACAAAGATTATATTTTGAAATGGATACTGTGTTTTAAAATGTTTTGTTTGGAATTTTTTGTTACTTGTGGGATGGTTTCTGATGCATTTTCTCTGGCCTTTTGCAGCTGACCCTCTGGTTGGAAGCATAGCCACTCAGTACCTGACCAACAGAGCAGAACATGACAGGATAGCCAGACAGTGGACCAAGAGATATGCAACATAAATAACAAACTACTTGTGCAGTGTGAAGGTGCAGAAGGCAACTTTGCAGTGTGCAACAAATCTTTATAGCCTTTACAATACGGACTTCTGTGTATATGTTATACTGATTCTACTCTGCTTTTATCCTTTTGAAGACTGGGATACTGCCCCCCAAAAAGGTAAATGCTACCAAGAGTAGAGGTTTGTAGCTGTAGATTAGTTATGTTTAAAATGCCTACTTGCAAGTCTTGCTTCTTTGGGATATCAAAATGTATTTTGTGATGTACTAAGGATACTGTTCCTGAAGTCAACCAAATATTATAGTGCATTTTAGCCTAATTCATTATCTGTATGAAGTTATTAAAGGTAGCTGTAGATTACTAGGAATTATGTCATTTGTATTRAACCCAGATCTATTTCCAATATGTGGTACATGCTGTTGTGAAAACTGTTTTAACTTTTACCTTTGTCAGTTTGTAATGAAAGGATTTCCTTTTTCCCTTTGTAGCTCAGAGAGCACCCAGTGTATCATCTCAAACACAATAAACATGTTCCCTAAGGAGTAGTTTCTTTGTTTTCCTATTTTAAATTAATATTTTAATAAATTTAATTATAGTAACAAGGCGAGGCCAATGTATCACAGATCCCTGTGGATAATTTTTAAATTAATATACATAAGCAAAGGCTTGCTATTAAATGTTTAATGCGCACCTGTGGATTGTTTAGGTTTTCCCTGTTTTGTTTTTGACAGAACAAGTGAAATTCCTACAATTATTTGAAATTTAATACTTTTCAGCTCTTTCTCAAGTTAAAATGATCACATTTCATATGCTTACTCCAGAAGTTAATGTAGCTGGTTGCTTCAGGGCCAGTCCTACTCTCAGAACAGACTGCCTTAGTCTTGCTACAAAGATTTTTGCAGGTGGAGGCCCAAGTTACAGATAGTTTAGTGCTTTTGTTTCTGAGTAAAGCCAGTTGGACTTGCTGACCTAGAGAATTAAGTTATCCCTTGAAAAAGGTCTTCCAAAGTATGACAAAAACACTGTATCATCTGCCCAAAAAAGAGAGGAGAACAATAAATTTAATCAGATTTATATGACTTTAAAACAGTTGTGGAGGAAATTACCTTTTGTTAGTAAAAATTAAATCTGTAAAAGTGTTTTAGGCTATCTTTTTTCCCCTTCACTTTCTGGCTTGGAAATTTTRTAACATCTGTAAGTACAAGAATACAGCTTTATAGTACATACAGTTTAAAAAGTAGAGTCACCAATAGTTTTATAATTTAAGCTTTGTCAGTCACAATATTGATTATAAAAACAAAAAAAAAAAGAGACTTGGTTCCTTGAAATGGTTTTTAAAATTACACTTAATTTTAAACTTTACAGTCTCCCTTATTACCTGGTGATTTTGGAGGTAGTGTAGCACTTCCATCAATGAGATGCTCTGCTCATTTAATATATGAAAACTGAATGTTGATTTAAATATTAAAGTAATATAAAAATGCTAAAGATTTACATCTAAAGTTAACCATTACTATACAGGTCCCTGGTTTTTGTATCTCATAACCTTTGACCATGAATTGTCCACCCTCCTTTAAATATTTCTACAGATGCCTGAAGGTGGCTTGAACAACTGTGTATCCCAAATATCTCAACCTTGAAGCCAGTCTCTCTTGGTAGCTACAAGATAGCTTTAGAGTTCAGGTTAAAAAGTGCAAAAGGGAATGAGAAACAGGATCTGGCAGGTGAATACGCCTAAGTCAGGTAACAGACTAATGCCAKGAGATGAAGTGCTGGAAATCACTGCTGAAGGTGACCAGAATTTCTCATCATGCTGTTGGATGTGTGAGAAATAGCATAGATTGGCAAAGAAACAAGGGGCTATCACGTCCAGGCTGCAYGTCTGAAGTCTGCTCCCTGCTGACCATTAGTGCACTCGGGGGTGACACGGTGCTCATATACCACTCCAGTGACCTTTCAGTGGTGAGCAAACTGTGGATTTCACACATTAACTGTGTTGCCTACAGAATTTACAGATATTTCTATCATAAAATATTATGATATAAAAATACAGGTTTTAATTCTAATTTTAATGTATTTTGGTTTTGTATTGTACCTACAACTTCAGATACCTAGGTGTACAAATGGGATGCCTTGTTAGAGTTGCCCCATCTTGCCTTCCTTGCAATTGGATCCTTTACACTGAATTCCTGTCCTCTTTTTTTTTTTTTTTTTATTGGATCCTTTACACTGAATTCCTGTCCTCTTTTTTYWTTTYYTTTTTTTTTTGTTGGTTTGTCATGATTCAGTTCTTTTTTAATGTAGATTTTTTTTGTGTGTAAATTTTATATTTACTGAAGTAAAGGTTGTTTTTGTGTAAACATTTAAACTTTAAATGAAAAAGAAAAGAAGCTAATTTTGTTTCTCAAGTTCTCTCTATTGAACCATGCAGTAGAAAGAAATTTGTATTGTTAAATAAATCAATTAGTTGTTAAATGAGAATGTGTGTCTATTTCAATATGTCTATTTTCCCTGCTGGAAATATATCCAAAACACCAGTTGCAAAGAGCATCTGGTGTTTCAAACTATTTCCTTCCTGGCTGTGCTGGTGTGAACACTGGCCGCTACCAAAGAATGGCACTGATCCTCCTTTAGAGTTTTATTTTTCTGTTCCATCTTCTTATCACCAATCGCTGTGGTAAAAAGTGAACTGAAATGACATTTTGGTGAGAAGACCAGCTGAAGATTCTGCACATGCCCTCTTCTTTTGGATGGGCTTTTCTTTTTCAACTGTCTTTGAGATTTGAATGGGGAGTACCTGCAGCTGCTGGGAAGCTGCTGGTCTCCATGATGATCTGACTTAAGGAGATCTCATGTAGAAACGACCAGGCCCAGCTGGTGACATTGCTGAGGAACAGAGAGRGGCAAACACCTCTTCAGCTGAGCTGGTGGCTGAATTCAGAGCAAATGAAAAGGGATGAGTAAATATAAGTGTTTTAAAAATAAATATATTGCATACAACGGAGAGGCTGCTAAATATGAGCCTTGTTATTYCTATACTGACATGTTCTTGGAGAGCTGCTTCATGTTCTGTGGTGTCTCAGTGATGTGTGGGATGCCTGATGTGGAGACAGTCTTGCTGATCAGTGTTGACTAATGATCATTCCAAGTCTAGAGCCAGGAAGGGAAGGGAATCATAGCCCAGACCATGGGCCAGGCTGTGCACAGTGAAAGCAGCAGTCTGGTTCATACTCTGCTCCCTCCCTACCTCTTGAGGGAAAAGGAAACTTCCAGGCTTTGTGGTACACCAGTTCCTGCTCTGTACCAGCTTATTTGTGGCCATGGGTATTGCAGAAAGTGAGACCAAGCTTCTCCCTTTCTTCACTAGTGGGCACTGAATATGTGGCCTCTCAGAGGTGTTGTCACCTGCCTGCACCGTGAGAGGAGAGTGGCTTTGCAGTGGAGGGTGCAGCTCTGAGCCTCTGGGCAGCCCCGGCTGCATGGCTTCCCCAGGGCCCTGCTGGGGTCATCACAGTGCTTGGAGGGAAGAAAGCTGCAGACCACAGCAGCTTCTACACAGAGCTCATGGTCTTCTGCCCCTGGGGTTTTGTCTGCATGGGCAGAAGCAGCAAAGGAAGGGCTCCTGACTCGGGGCTGAAGAGTGAATTTCATCTTGGCTGCATTTTCTTCAGCAAAAATTATCAATAGATGCTTATGTGAAAGAAGGAAGGCTCTTGCAGGAATCCTGGACTAACAGTTTCAAAGGAGAGTGATAGTAGTGTGACCAAAGTGAGATTTGACTGAGCCATAAATCAACATTGTATTTTGGCATCCTGTGCTATAGCCAGGGAAACAGATGCATTTGAGAACTTGGCTCTGCTCTGTGTACGGTGTCCCTTTGACTTCTCCTTGGTGGCACCACTTGCATTTGTGTTGCACAGTAGCTTTCAAGGCTGAACCACCACTCCCTTTCCTTCACTAAGCACYCCTGACTGAAAGTGGCTGCAGAGGCTTCCAGGACGACAGGAGGCATTCTGTAGTACAGCACTGGCTCCAAAGGGAGAAGCAGAACAACAGCATGGCTGACCTTGCTGAGGTCACTGAGAGTTGGGCACAGTCAAGTATTCAACGTGTTCAGCTTAGACGGCAGAGCAGATTGTTTACTTGGAAAATAGTAGCTGGAACTGCAGCACACTGGGGCTTTTGCATTTTTAATCCTGAAAAGGGGATCCTGCTTCAGCTTGTCTCTGCCCATCTCCTTGCAGGATGTCTCTGAAGGGCAGCTATGACTGCCTSTGTTGCTGGGTAGAATAGATGGCATCCAACATACTCGCAACAATTTGGGTGATCCTTAGAAATAAAAACTGCCAAGAATGGATGGAAGAGGCACAGTATGAAAAAGATATCTATCTTCTCCTCTCATGAGGACCCCAGGCTCTGCACCTAGAGGGTTCTAAGATGTGGTGGGACCACATGCAGRAATATAAATGTATAGAATCCTCTGTCTTTCACTGCTGTTGCTGCCTCTCTCCCACAGCTAAGGTGTGGATGGCCCTATGTATTTATGTGGTGTTTCCAAGTATTGGGACGGATTTTGTAACTTTGTGGTCCAAGGTAAATATCTCTTTTTAATATCCTAAATTATAACTGTACATATTTTCTGTGTGAAAAAAATACATTTTAGGTAATTATTTCAGGCATCCTGCTATGTGAGCACTTMATTTTATGTCTTCCAGTTTTATACTGGGAAAAATAATGAACAATTGTATCTATTTGCCTCCTTGATCCCATTGATGACTTTGTGTGTCATCACTATCAACTCCTAGTAACCTCTTCTTTTCCAGACTGGAAAGTCCTCATTTATTTATCTCTGATTGTATGGATGATGCTCATGGTTACCCTTGTCTGTACATTTTGTAATTCTGCTCTAGCTAATTTAAAGGAATGAGAGCGCCACACTGTATACAAAAGCTGAACTCACAATTCATCTGGAATGATGTTTTCTGTTTGTCTACTAGCTCAGAATGCTCTGCCTCTTTGACTGTTATTGCATAGCTAATGACTTTATTAAACTCTTCAGAGAGGCTGTGATCTCTTTTCTGAGCAATAGCTAATTTAACCTCTTATGTAGGTCTAATAAGTATGTCTTTCCCAATATCTGCTGCTTTATATTTATCAGCACCAAATTAATCTGTGACCTTATCTCCCACTTCTCAAAAACATGAAATCCTTCATGACTCTTGGCAGTCAGTTTAGTCTGCCTTGAATATTGACTCTGTGAGTGTGCTGTGTGCACCAGGGGTAGGAAGGAGGTAACAGCAAAAGTAATAGCAAAGTGCAGTGGACAGGTCTGTCTGCCAAGAAGTGATGGGTCCCCGAGGACAAATTATCATCTGGCTTCTGAATGGCACAAATGAAAGCAGCTGCCAAGTGTTTCCATCACTCTGGGCTTTGTCTCCCTCTACAGAACAAATGTCAGGTCATTTTTTAAAGAGTAGCTCAGCGTGGGTAGATTTCCGGAGCGCTGAATGAGCTGTCATGCTGGAGATTAGTTTTCTGGGATATCATATAGGTAGACAGGGTGAATCACAAATCTTGTGGGAGACCATTCCTCTGAACATGGCAATTGGATGTATGTCTGAAGGATGCAGTTGGGTTGGAAATCGGCAGTGTAGTGTGCATTCACAGCAGCCAGGCAGCAACAGTGGGACTGCAAACACGTGAGTGATAAATGGAAGAGGAATGAAGCTGCTGAATTGAAGTACAGAGRAGTGTGATGACATTTCTTACACYGAGGAAAGCAGCTTTGTGCAAGTGCAGAAGTCTAGGGTTGTGTTGATGTATTCCAGCATTTTAAATACATGTATGTTTGTAAAAATTTGCACCAAGCTAAGACTCTTGATTTCATGCTAACTAAAGGTTACCAGTTCTTACAGTTCGTAATTTATAGATAGTGGACTTTAAGTGATAGATAATATTAAACTTGTAGTCAGTTTCTGAGGAGAAATATTAATATATTCTATGCTATTCTGCCCTTGCCTGGGGTTSCCTGTTAACTGGGAAGCTAATGTGCTGCCATTTCACAGGAATGATCAGTTATCACATAAAAGTGACATTTATATTTTATTCACTCTTATGTGTTGCTGTTCTCAAATGGCTTTTTTTCATAAGTATTGATTTAATGAAGAACTGAAAACAGGTTAAGGTATCAGTTAAGTTTCATTCGTTGATCTAGTGGATATTTTACTGTAAAATGACCTGAACTACCTTTCTTAAATGAAAAACTTCAGTGTCTGGACCCTGCCATAAAGAAAACTAGAGTTAGGACAAAACAAGCCAAATGCTGGCCTTGTTTAGTCCAGCTAATGTCTTACCTTTCCCTGAGGAAAAATAGTAAATGCCGAGCCGTGGAAATAATGCAATCCACCCCGTAAGCAGCTTTCTCAGCAGCCGTGTTTCCCGGGCGCAGCTGCAGGGGCGGGCCGGGCACCGCGAGGTGGCRCTGCYGYACCGGGYACGGCCGCCTCTGCCGGGGCCGSSAGCMTTCRGCCGCCTTCAGCCGCCAGCGGGTCCCGCTGCCCGGGTGCCTCCCGGGTGTCACCAAGCCCTGGAGTCCCAGTGAGTGCCGGAACTGTGTGGGGATCGCCCCTCGGCCGGCAGAGCGGCASCCGGGGTGCAGCAGGGCCGGATCCCCCGCCCGCGGGGATGGGTGCCCGCCGGAGCTAGTGCTGCTTGTTCTGCTCAACAGCCACGGCGTTGCACTCTAACCACAGACAATTCGCTTTAAMATATACTTTGACCCCAAATTTGGTTAACAGATTAATTGAAATAGCTGCTCCCAGCCCCATGCTTCATCTCTCGCGAGTTCATTAAGCTACCTAAGCTCCACRAAGTTAAACAGCACTTACAGAAGTCCAACAGCTCTAGGGGGGAACATGAGGCGTTGGTGCCCTGGCCGGTGCCTCTCAACTTGCTCGTTCTCTCGGAGTGTCTTTTTTTCTCAGGCAGAGGGATCRTATTTTTAGAATAGTGGTGCTGCACTTGAATGCCACTGCTTCCAAAGAACAGGCTGTTAAAGAAAATAAACATGCAAGTTAAGAAGAGATATTTTTAACTATCTTTCAACGGTAGATATTTGCAGATGGCTGTATTTAATGCAGATGGAGTAAAATATCATGTTCAGTTTCTATTTTGTTTATGAGATTGAATATTAGACTCCTGGCATGAATAAGTATTTTTTTCTCTTCTTATAGACCATATTCATTCTAAAAGCAGGCCTTGCAGTCCACCGATTTTTGCAGTAACAAAGGACTCTGATGGTGCTGCTTCCTCTCCTCCTTTGCAAGGTCCGTTCTGTTGCTCGGGCTCAGAGTTCAGCCAAATCTATGAACTATGCACTTTTAGGGACTACTGCTCTGCAAGCCAGCACGGCTTTTTCRAGCTTTTGGCTTGTATTTGGCTACTTGAAGGGTAAGCTCAGCTAAACATTAYGAACCAGGTGAAGCTCACAGAGGTGACTTTCTCAGCCTTTCAGCTCCGGTGATRCACTTGCCTACTCAGCCATAGTACACTAATGCTGTTCCTGTTTACCCCTCTGGCAGCAGCTCCCCGGTGTAACAAATAGAGTTGTGCTGGTCTGGCACTCTCTGTTTAAAAATGACATRTGATTAAATATTTTAAATTTACCAAACTGCTAATGGTTTTCAAAGGCTTTAATTGAGTGATTATAGCAGCCATTGATTTTCAGGCTTCAACCTATGCTATAATTCACTCWGCAAAGAAAGTCATGCACAATCGGATTTAGCCATCATTCACAGTGAGGCCCGTGCAATTATCATTGCAAGTGTCAGGTATTGTGTTTGCCTTATTAACCTACGTTAGGAACCTGAAGGGAAGCTGTGAAATAGCAGTTGTCTTAAGATGTTTCCTGTGGTAGGGTTTTTATTAAAGACATTTACATAGCCATAAATTGAAAAGGAGGATRTTTGATGCAAATTGATGAGATTTATGCTTTGAATGTGTTGTAGATTTGCAACTGTGCTGGAAACCCTACCAAAGTACTGCCACATCCACAGACTGCATTGGGAGGAACCAGTGTCGCCTGGCTGTGGGCTTTTAAAATATTTAACAATTTGGACAGTCAGCAACAGTGCTTGGAAAGCTGGCTAAAAATGACCACACTTTTTTCAATCAGGCCAGGATTCAGGTTGGAAGTTTGGCTCAGGGCAGCACTGTGGAGGTCTCATGGCACTCGCTGTGCCTCCACCCTAAGACTGCATGACCTATCTGCCCCATCCATCACAGTCATGCTCCCTCGCTACTACATGAGGGACTTTCTTGCTCRCTCCCTTGGCATGGTGCACCTTCTACCTGCAGGGAAGTCTGGCTGGACTCTGGGAGCCTTCGGTTTTCCAGTTAGAGGGGAAACTATGCAGAGAGGACATACATTTCATGACCCAACCCCATTTATTTGTATGACAGCAGACATTCAGAGCTAAGGAACATTTGCCATGCTGTAATATAAAAGTACTCACAAAACAAGAACTAAACGAGAAGGTTATTAGAGAGCAATTTGAAAGTGTAAGGACAAGCTGTTCTTCGGTGTTTAAGCCCCAGRTCTTCAGGGGGAGTAGATGAGGTCCTTGCAGTGTCCTGGGACTCAAACATTTGTGAAACATGAAGCCCTGGAGACAGGAAGGTTTAAAATTCCCAAGGTTGCTACCTGCTCTGACCTGCTAGAGCTGACTTTTACTGTAAGGTTCTAAATTTCTCTTAGAATTTAAGACTAAAGATTTTTTTTTTTTTTTAATTGCAGACGATTGAGGGAGTGGAATTAGCTCTTTTCAGGTTTTGTCCCCMTGCTATTTTCATCCTGAAGTTTACGGTAGTTCTTGCTTTTGTGCTTCTGACTCTGATGTTCCCAGCCATTTTTAGTGACACATTGGGAAAGAGGTTTAGGGAGCTGCTTCTGCTGGTTTAAGACCAACTAATTTACTGTAGCAAGTGCCAAGTAGGCTGCAAGCACCAGATGAGTACACCTTCTTTGTGCATTTGTATTATGCATCACTACAAAAGATTTTTCTCCCAAGACCATCCTTCCAAGCCTTGCCAATATGTTTTTTTTCCCCCTACTTCAGGAGTTAATTTCCTTCAATTTGTTATTATGAAATACTGGCTAATGTGAAGGTAGGGGTTCAGTCTTGAATTAATACAAGGTTAACACTCACAGTGGCTGGGTGAGAGGGAAGCAGAAGTGGCTCTGACTTACTCTGGCTTGCAGAAGGCCCCTGGAGGCCATCACACTGGCAAGAATTATTGCCTGAAGGGCAATTACATTGGCAAGCATCAGCTGGAGCACCATGCACACTCCTTTCTCACCTCATCATGCCAATTCCTGCCGCCAGCTTTGTTCTGACACCCATCCTCTATCACAGGAGCAGGTGCCAAGGAGCCAGCTATGCTCAGCATGGGGATAGAGTCCCTGCTCCTTGGAGAGCCAATAACTGAGGGCCAGCTCAGCCTCTAGTGTGGTTACAAAAATTCAACAGAATGCAAAGGGCAGAAAAAAAACCCCACGGAATAAAACACTAAGTCTTAAGAACTTCTCTGGTACGCAAGAGGAGCAAAACAGTAGGAGCAAAGAAAATAAAACTGATRTTCTGGAGCTAGGCCTGACTGGTGGCAAATGAACAGATGGACAGCTCTACTCATCCTCCTTTTAGGGAGAGGGATGGTAATTCAACTGTGAGACAAAAGACATGGACAGGAAGGTGCAGATTTCCCCATCCTGGCTTCCATCCTGCCACCTTCTGAGACAGCTGCGATCCACTGGGCCTTTATTGCTCTTATCCCATTAGGGTTTGGGATGGGGATGGGAGGCAGACAAAGCCTGGCTCTGGGCTGGAGGAGTGWAGGATGGAGGACACCAAGGGAGAGGCTGTGCTGCCCAAGGACTGGTCYCAGGATGAGCTTATCCTCTGGTCCTTGGCCAGGTGTCCCAGGCTCAGACAAGGACTAGGGCTGGGGATAAAGCCGATCCTGGAACTGTGGAGTTATTACACTTTKAATTAAATAAATTAAGAAATTATTRGAAGACTGGAAGTTCAAGATTGAGTGGACACAGAAAGTACCCGTGTAAAAAAGAAGCACCACAGCCCTACTTGTTGCAGACAAAATGTTCTTTTTGCAGATCTGCCATGTAATAGTGTCCAAAATATACTTTCATTTTYCTCCAGAAACCAAGCCATATTTTGAAAAATGAAATAAAAATCAATGCCTCTGTTTAGTTGTCACCCAAAATGTTTACACACCACTTACTGGCAWTTTTTTTKSCCYWWWMMMMWTTTTTAAATGCCTTCGCAGCAAAATGAGCTGCTGTCTTCCTGCAGAGTACATAACTGATTGCTTAAATATAAACCAACCTAAACTGGGGCCTGTAAGCTCTTCACGGACCCCATCTTCAGACTTGAAGGTGCTCTGCTCCTGTCAAGCACCTGCAGCACTTGCTTTTACATTGCTTTTGCTTTGTTTTCTAGTGACAACCATTTGCATTCAATTACAAATAACCTTGGAAATCTGGTACAGGTAGATGTTCCTGATTAGTTATCAGGAATATCATATTAAATATTACATTATCTCCACGCTTTTAGCAGATAAGTCCATTATCTCCTGTCAGAGTCTGGTCAATTTTCCTCTCTACTGAATGCTTCCGTTTCATGACAGAGAGGCACATGCCAGAGCAGCCATTTCCAGGGCGTTATTTATTTACTGTCTTTGTTTGTTATTTATTACCTGTCTGTGGTGCTTAAGCTCTCTCATCATTTAGATGTCTTATAAATGCACTCAAGATACAAAGTGAGATAAGTTGTCTTTCTCTTCAAATACAAATCCTATTGTATTTCATTATTTCTATATTCATAATGTTTATTTGTTCTTATTCAGACAGAATGATGTCAGCAGTGCTTACTACTAGCTACAGAAATGTGCATTTTTCTTTCCAGTCTTTAGTGATTTTATATCAAAACACAGCTGCATTTTTTCTCTAGGCTGAGTTGCATACTTTTTTTCAGCATCAAAYATTACCCTGTGGTATACCAATAGCCTAGCAAATGACTAGCAGCACGGTCTYCCTATCTATTTTAACTTCATTTATATTTCTATTGCTTAAAAGTGGGTTTGAATGTATGCCTGCAGCAGATGATTTCTCACTCATGTTCATTGGGGCTTGGGAAGTATATTCAGTGTCCATTCCCCTCACTCATGACTTCTAGGAATTGGGAAGTGAGTCCCAGTTAACAGTGATCAGTAATACACACCGCAGGTGCCTTTGGTTCAAATATTTACTCTTTTTCTTTCCTGTTTGTCTGAGATCCACAGYGCCAGGCACTCCAGCCTCCAGTACACGGTGCCAGCTGCTGTAGTGACATACACAGACATGCTCAGCACCACGAGGAGAAGGTTTCYTCTGAATGCACAATTACAATTTAGTTGAGCTTCTCACAAAAAAAAAAAAAAAGTCATGCTCAGGAGGACCTGTGTGTTCAGTTTGGGAAGGATAGGAGCTGAGGAGGTGGGAAGGGAAGCACATAGAAGTTAGCAGCCATTTGAGGACTGTGCAAATAGAAGTCCATGGACTTTCAGATTCTGGGAGGACTTAATCTTTAAGTAATTTGGATAAGAAACATTATTAACAAAGTAGCACCTGGGCCCTTGCCTAGAATTTGGAGTACAGTCTTTTCCAAAGTTCATGTTAATAAGCATTTTTTCTCAGTTCTGGATAATCTAACTCCAAGYGATCAATTTTATGTGAGGTCCTGCTCCATCCTGTTTGTTTTCAGATTYATTCACACCAGCTAATTTGGGGAATGATCTGGTCAGTCTGGACTTTTGAACTCAAACCTCCAAGTTCCTGAGAAGGTTGTCTATCCCAGAGTCAATTCATTGCTAATTAGCACAAATCACAGGGACRTAACCTTTGGAAAACACTGCTGATGCACAATGCATTTCAGCACAGTATCCAGCATCRAGATGTGATTTGTTGAGAACAGTTATAAATATTCTTTTACACAAGAGAAGCATGGCTAAAGAAAAAACCTTATCTAATCCTGTTTTATGCCACATGCCAGATTAAATGTATCAACTGCTATCATACAGGATCCAGATGTAAACACGCTGTCAGTTTTAAAGGTATTTTAATTTTATATAAATATAAACCCTGTGGATGAAATGGGTTTTTTTTTTTCTGTTTTCTCTTTCCCATACTGGATTAATACATCAACAGCTGTGAAAGAATGTTTTCAACCATGCTAGAGGGTCTTATTATTAAAATACTGTCCATACAGAATGTCCAACAACAGAAAATTTTAAGCCTTGAACTCTCAGTGTGTGCTGGACAGATATGAACAAATACCAGGCTTAACATTTCAGAATTTCCTTCCATCCCAAAACAGAATTAGGAGTTGCCATTTCAAAAGTCATGGGATATAAAAAACCCACAAACTTTGGGAGTACCAAAAGAAATTTTGTTGGGTACTGGGCTGAAGGAAGATCAGGATTTTTCATCCTGGTGTTGTTATTTGCATGTGTGCCTTCCAGAGCACAGCATCAGCATGATGCAGCCAGAACAAAGTGGCTTCACCTGATCAAAAGCACAGAGGGAATTTTCAATAATTTCCATGAAAGATTATACTGATGAACATCATGTGCTCTTGCAAAAAATTGGTTAATGAAAACTGTRTTTCTTCAATGAGGAAACAAGAATTTTCTTCAGAAAGATGAGGCAGGGATCAGTTCATGGTGCAAGGATGGTAAGAGGCAAAAGATTTTGCAAATTTTGTGAACAATGCAAAAAACCCCAAAGCTCTGCTAAATTTTTCAGTAAATACATATGTAAGCTTTGTAGGGCGTTTCCCCTTCACYACTGTTTTGTTCTCACCCACACCTATGTGAAACTAGAATCACTTCCCTCAAGCTGTTCTGCTTTAAACATTTCCATTTTTCTGTGCATGAATTTCTGATTTCCTCTCTTTATGTTTTGTATTYATCTATTTCTTTAATCCCATTTATAGAGTCCTACTTTCAGTCTTGCTTCAATTGCACTRCAGATGTACACATCCTGCTATTTCAGTGGGAAAAAAATTGTCCTTCTCTTATTCTATTGCACTGCTAATATTGAATTTACCATTACCCKTTGGACTAGGATGCTCTTCAKRCTTGTTTTCAGCCAAAAGGGAAAAYATAATTTAAACCAGGAACAACTGGCAGGCCCTGGTCTGCTGTGCATTCCAGGGAACATTAAACTTTGCTGAGGGAAAAAGACCCTCCTCATCTCTACCAAATCTAACATGCAAGAGTTTTCTTCCCTTTACTGGCTTTTCACATGCAACCCATGATTTCACTCTTTGGATGAAAGCTTGTGCTGCAGTCACAGTCTCTGATCTGTTCCCTCCTGGGTTGAACACAGTCCCAGCAAACAGCTTCAGCACATCTGAGCTCTCCCAGTGCAGGAAGCTCCCTAGGGAGATCCACCAGCACACCTCACACTTCCACTGAGCATTTACCAACCTGCTGCTGCCTCCAAGGCAGTTCATAGCMGTCTCTTACCTACTTGGTGCTCTTTTGTATGGTCCTCTTTTCATGGTGTACCTCCCTATAAGCAGACAGAGTGTGACTTTCTTTTTAAATTGGTTTGTTGTAGATTGTTACTTTTAGTGGGTGATAATTTGAGTAGTCTCATAGATACTCAGAAGAATTGTGTCTGGAAGGGGCCTCCAGAGCTGGTCCAATCCCACTTGATTTGGGTTAGCTGGAGCCAGTTGTTGACTGCCCACCGAGCTGGGCTTCAATTATTTCCAGAGATGGGGACCCCACAACTTCTGTGTATAACCTGTTCCCATGTTTGACCRTCCTCACTACATGAAGATTTTCTCTTGTGCTTAAAGGGAATTTCATGTGTTCACGTATTTCAGATAGTGTTCCTGTTGCTTTCAATTTTCAGCAGAGKGTCAGGTGGAAAGGGACACTCACACGCTGAAAAGCACAACCACGATGAGCAAAATCTAAAAGCTRTACTACTGACAGCTTTTCAAATTGRATGTGGTACATTCATTCAGCAGTTCTTTATGTACATAGGTCAAGTGGAGGATATTTTCTTTATCTTCTACAATTCCTGAGGCTTCCAGCAGCTCAAAATGATCCTTAGGTTAGATGCTGTTTCTGCTTATTATCACGCCATTACCTTGTCATTCTGTCACAGTGGCAGCTGAACAAGTTCAACATGCCTGGTACAGTTCTATAAATATGAAGACATTTCAAAACATCCCACAAGTTTACCATTTGCATGACATTCTGTTTCTTTTTTCAACTAAAGGTTTCATTAAAAAATGAGAAAAAACTTGCATTATATCCCTCAACCAAGATGGCAGAAGTTACCTGGTCTACCATGAAATACAGGTACAGCCCTCAGTTATTTCAAAGGTCCTTAATTTTCCTTTTAGATGCATCTTACACCATTTTGTCTCTTTCCTGATTTACACCCACAGCCCTACAGATGGATCAGACCCACTTATTCCACCAGAGAGGTTGTGTTACGGCTGTGTCCAGCCACAGCTGTCTTAATGCACAGAGTCAAGAGCATCTGATTTCTTTGTTTCACTGGTCAGGATAATAAAGCTTTCCTGAASAGCAGTGTTTACAGCAAGTGAACTATACGAAATCTCTCCCCTAAACTGCTCTTACACAGCTTGCAACCTTTCGTTCAGGAGATTAAGTTTGCATCTCTTCGAATTATCTCTTTGCAGTTGGAAAACTTTCATTTTGTGGCAGCCTCCCTGCGAGCCTCTCTACAAGCCAGTGCTGAGTGCCATCTGGAGAACTGATGCCGAAGTCAAGCAGCAACATCCTGTCATATTTTATCTGCAACTTTGGAACAGAACAACTAATAACATCTTAAGCTTCATTTGTCTGGCTCTCTCAAGCTCTTGGCAGAGGTCATAACCRATGGTGGCTTTGCTGATTTGCTGCATCAAAACTAATTAGGTTACAATGCTCACTGACAGAGCTTCTCATAATGGCATAAAAGCCTCGGGCTTTAACTTTACTCATTAYGTCAAGGTAAAGTTTCTCACTCATAAAACTTGCACTGTATCAGCTTCTCAGTCATAATCTTTAACATCCATTAACAGTTCTTATTCAGCTTGACAAAGCTATTGGGTCCTATATTTCACTTTTCCTTCTTTAAAAATGCTTCTGGTGAGAAGTGGGGCTCATGGCATGAAGGTGCATGCCTGACGTTGCAGATGCAGAATTCCAATCACAGCCTCCTTGCTTTTTGTACTCTTTACAGTAGCAAGAATGCCCCAAACTTACTCAAATTGGTTTGTATGTSAGTGCACCATGGCTGATTCCTGCTTCCTCTGAAGAAAACCTGATAAGATGACMTTTTTACTGAGCTTATAGGAAACTATTCTTTTACCAGACACTTTCAGTTTATCTTATTGAATGAGTCAGTTCTAAAAATCTGAGCAAAATTAAGACAACCGTTGCACAAGGTTAAAATTAGGTCAATGCTCAGGGTAAAAGTCAGGGCACATCTTAACGGCTCTTAATTCAAGTGAGAAASCAGCAGGAAAGAAGATTTCTGTCTGCACTGAGGGAGAAGAGAGAAGTAAGGTTTAACAGTTTCCTTCTTAAATGTTGTAAAACATGTCAGCAGGGGGCTGTGGCAGTAAGAAGAATTGTGCTTTCTCACAGCAGGAAAGTGGCACTTCACTGGGCTGGCTACATTGATTATCAAGATGAGGCCGTCTTAAAGAGCAAGTACAGTGCTTAAATGTATTATAATGTGTGGAAGAATAATTATTAAAGARCACAGCTCTGTGTATTTGCTCTAGGAGTTTCCACCTGCTACTGCTTTCAGGGGCTATAGTAGTGGTGAGAGCCCATGCAACCATCTTTTTTACTTTTCTGATGAAAATATCAGCTAATCCTAGGGGAAGCTGCCAATTATGCGCAGACTGGGTTTTGTCGGACATTAACACCAGATCCTCTGTATTTGTGAAAGACATTAGAAGTGTGCAAGATACAGAGCTAAATAAKGATTTATTTATATATTTCTGTGTTCAAAGTGATTACCATGCTGTTACTTGCTATTCTTGCATTTCCTGTTTATTTTCCCTATTTTATTTTTGTATATGGAAAACACCACAAATCCACAAACTTCTGCTCTTAATTGAAAAAAAGGTTCTGAATTACACTAAATTAATAATTCCAGTTTAGAGTATTTTAAATACCACTGCACCTTCAGTCTTGTCTGATTCCTCTGAAGAGAGAATGCTCTGCTCTAGGAAATCTTCATAATCTTTCTGTCCTATATAATGTATTTCATACATTACAAAAAAAATGGAACATTTTTAAGTGATGCACATCCATTCCAGTGACATAAAATGGAACATATGCTGTTCACCCCCAGGAGCATTTCCAGTTGGGAGCTGTATCTTACTGAATGTGAATGTACATCAATGATTGTGACCARCCGTGTGAATGAGTCTTACATGATAATGGACAGATGTAAAGAAATCAGACTAGGAATATTATGATACCTAATTCACTGGAGAGACTGGACATTTAACAGGGAAAAATCACTACATGGTTAATTGGATGGATTGCTTTCAGAAAGGAGACTAACCTAAGCAAAATKTGCAGGTTGCAATGTAGGATTTAAGGAGATTGTAGCCCTCTGAGTGAAGAGGTATTTGAGGGTATTTAGATCCTAAACACCCTATACACACATACACACTCATTGCTTTACCACCATTATTTCATATTCTTTCTGATAAAGTTAATTGTATGCAAAAATATTTGCAGGACTACAGTCTCATAATGCAGAGAAAGTTGTTAGCACATCGCACACAACTCCAATTAAGGAGCAGAAATTAAAGGAATGAAAATTAAGACTGAACATCAAGAGAGGCCTTCTCATGGAAAATATCAGGTTATGAATTGTTTCCCATAGTTGATGAGTAGTTACATTGGGTTTTAAAACGAAAACAAAGCAACCAAATTCTTGATAAAAACAGAACAGCAACCAACACACCCTAACTGTGTTAGGATTCACTGACTCTAACCTCTACATCCACCTGTGCATCTCCAAATTGATATTTTGCACAATCAGGACAAAAGCAATATCTTATATGTGCTTGGTAGGCTCTGCAGGTACAGATTATTTAATCCTTTGGGAATTTACACAATGTTATGTGCCACAGGTCAGTAAAGCAACTAGCACTTCTGATTTGGGAACTTAGCATGAACTGGTAATCGTCACTGTCTCTATTGTGAAGTAATTTTTTTACTATTACTTGATTTAGGAAACTTAAAGCTCAAAGCCTGCTCTCTTGGGACTGAAGAAATGAGCTGAGAGACTGCACTGTAGAATAATAAACATTGCCTTATTTGCATACGTGCAGTAATATCACCAAGGACTTGGGGAAAAAAAATTAAATGGTTGTTACATATTTATTTTACGAACTTTTTTAAAACAGAATTTTGAGGCAGAATTATACAACTTGAACCAAAATATATACAACTCTGCGGTAAAAAAAATGCTTTCAGAAGAAAGGCGTGCTTCATTTCCTATTTTTCTTAAACCGCTTAGCTGAAATACGAGCTTTAAAACTGCTTACCTCAGGGAAAAGGGTGTTGTCTAAATTTTCTTACCACATTAGARGGGTTTGTTGTGACAACACAAAACAGAGGCTGTGTGAGACTACTGCCCATTACTCACTCCTGCTTCCAGTGCACGAGTGCTGTGCGCACCATGTGTTACAGCTGCTTTGTCCTATGAGGCAGCTTAAAGAGGGACAAAATCCAGCCATAAATTCATGGCATGAATTCTCTGCTGTAGAGGAGCACTGTTGGATGTAAATGTGCCACAGCCAATCTGTGCAGAGGCATAAAAGCATGTTGGAAAAGAGGGAGCAGGGCTGAGGCGCAGGGAAATCGTGCTGTGCATCTCCGCTGTTGTGTGGGCATCAGTGCTCTCCYGCTGTCCATGTGCATGGGACCACACCATAACACATCCCACCCAAAGCTGCCCTCTGCTCCAGTGGGAGCAGAAATTACMATGTGAGAGAATGGCCCTCTGAAAGACTCAGTCTGGAAACTGAGAGACTCCTACTCCTTTTCCCTTGAGTTCTCATGTTACAGAGGAACAATTCCCATCATTTATGTAGTACATGCTAATGATGTGTGCCAAGATTTGCCTCATTCAGTATAGTCTTTATAAGTCCAAGGTCCTGCAAATTTCTCAAAAGCTGAATTTTTCAGATCATTGTCCTTCATGGTGGCAGGATATGGTTCTATCATACATATTTAAGTTTAAAAACCCCAAACATTAAGAAGCTGACAGTGGTTACAATTTGAACACCACAAATCAAATCCAGAGAGTAGCTGCTGTCATTGGCAGAATGGCACATGGCACTAAAAATGGAACTAAGAAATGGAGATGTGGCTTAGACCTCAGCCTTTGGGGATGGAGATCATCAGGTTCTCTGCATGACAGCTGCAGTCACCTTCTGTTTCTTATTTTGCTAAGTTGTTTTTACACTGTTGGAGATGGGTGCTGAAGAGACCTTGCCAGTATCCAGCCTTTCTGCCAAAAGTGGAACTGTCACCAGTGTTGTGCAAACTTGATTTGGCCTCTGAGCATGCTGCATCATGTTTGTTCCACATTGATAACATTCAGTGTATTTAACTGCCTTCAAAAGTCTGTGTAGATTGCATTTTGTTGAGGGATATCTCTGGGTATGAGCCTGACAGGGAATTAGTCAACAATCCAGGAYTCAGTGCTGGAGGAAGAGAGACCCTTGTGGCTCCCCAGAATTCATTACATATTYGGACAGTCTAGATTAATATTGGAGTTTCATGCTTCTTCTAGGACTTAGTTTTCTAAACCCACTCAGCTGGCACTATTATAAACTGAAGAACATCATAACCTGAAGATCATACTAATAATTTCCTGAAATGAAATACATTTTGTTTGCAAATCTCTTACTTCTATAGTCTGTTAACATGGTTTAGCATCTTGTAAGCCATGTTCAGAGTTTGGTATTTTCCCATGCTCAACAAGAACAAGGTATTTTTTCAGCTAGTATGTTTCAGAGATATGTTCTGCTAAAATAAAGTACCATGCTCCCACACCCTCAGTAAGAAGAGGCAGTTCAGATTGCTAACAATGCCAGAAATATAGAGATATTTTGCTTCATATCTTCTCCTTTAGAACTCTGAAGAGATCTGAAATAAGATCAGCTAAGCCAGCCTATCTCTATTGCTTGGAGGAAATGTGATGTCTCCATCTGTTTTTATATTTCAAGCACAGAGTGCTGCAGCCTGTACAACTTATCTGACACAGTAAAATCCTGTGGCTTTAATAGGAGAGCCAGTCATTTGGTGAAGGGAGGTTTTATTTAGCTCCTGGCAATTTCAATASAGACCTAATTGTCTCAAAATCTCTATCTTTAGAGGAGCTTTTTTTCTTTACTTCAGTAGATCAGCTGCCAGCAAGCTCCTAGGCTGGTGAAGAGGCATCCAGGCTGTTCACAATATGGAAAGTCATTGGCAAGGCAGTGGCACTGAGGAWTGTGATGAGAGTCAGAGCACAGCACCCTCCCTGCCCATAGAATCAACGGTCGTTCTTATCAGGGCAAGCATTAGTTCCTATATTTTGCAGTGCAGTGTGTATCTGCAAAGACCTTCCTCTGAGAAACTGAGGGCAAACAAAAGGGCTTTTTCTCTTTGTCGCTGCCTTCTGATTTCAAAAGTAACTTGCACCCTTTCTGAACCTTCAGGTCCTTTAAGYTGCTCTCCATCTCTAAATAGTGGACAAGTTCTAGAAATAAAGGCCAATGTGAATGCTGGTGTTGCTCTTTCTGCCTCTGCATGAGAGGAGGCAGGAGGGAGAGGCAGATATAAAATTTTCATGGTTTCTCCTTAAATATTTTGTTGCACTGAAGAAGATTCAGAAGACCAAACAAATAAATCTGTCTTATGAGGACACATAGGTAAATCCATCCTAGACCCACTTACATGCCYTTTATGCTGAGAAATAAAGTTGCAGTCTGCTGCTTAAAGCTTTATCTGCAATTGCCTTCATTCCCCTGTGTGTCCCTCTAACGCAAGAGCTGACAAAAAYGTGGAAGAAAGCCACATATTTTTCCTTCAAAAGGCAAGTGTAAATGTTGTCATAGCAACACAGGAAAGCAGAATGCTACTTTTTAAAAGTGGTAGTGGGGAAATGAGGAAGAGATAAACAGAGGGAGAATTAGCGGTTTACAAAATACACAAAATGTGGCAGTTCTAGGATGACTGAATGAACAGAAATTTGCCATGTGGCACCTCTAGCTACTTGCAGGAAAGGCTGCATCTGAAATACAAGCAACTCCAGTGAACTAGGTAACATATCTAAAAAAAGTCARGATCTTTTAATCTCCTGTGCCTTAYATGACAGAAAATCTGATYAACCAGGGKTCACACAGAACCTGAGCTTACCCAGGTCTATTACTGGAAAAAGAAACTGCTAACTAACCAGATCTTTCATTTTTATAGCAGCTTGTGACATCCCACAGCACTGTCAAGATTTGAAARTTTCCACTGAAACTGTTAGACATTAGCTATTATAAATAAATCCAAGACAGCAGATGTTAACGTATCTATGTCACACTAGATCCTTGGGTTAAGTTTTTCTTTCGCTTGTATCTTCTCTGGTGAAGTAAATGATGTCCTATTATTGTGTCTCGAGGATAAGTTTTTAGTAGTTTTGTCAGTGAACTGAATAAAAATAGTTACAGTAAAAAAAAAAAAAAAAAAAAAAAAAAAAAAAAAAAAAAGGAAATTTAAGAAAGACCCATTAAAAAAAAAATACTTGTAAAATTATTGAAAATACTCCACAACAATTTTGTTCCCATCCATAAGAAAAAGCAATGTTTATTTCCAAATCACACTTGAAGGTATTTTGCTTTAAACGTTTTGTGTACATCTGTTTGTGTAGGTGGTGAATCAGGGTACTGCAGGCTTGAGAAGCTGCTGTCAACAAACCCAAGAAGACAAGAAAGAGCCCAGGGCCYTTTGGTGATTGACAGATTCAGTCACTTAAATGCTGAGCCCAAAGCTGAAGCCTGRGCAAATCCTGCTTCACAGAACTATATGAATGCAATTGGAAAGTTTTTTTCATTTTAACTTGTTTAAAAATATCAGCCATCTGAGGACAATTCATTTCCAGGACTTTAYATAATATGTAAAGTACTGTGAGGGGATATTTTTAATATATCTGCAGTTTGCTGYGGTATCATAGAGCAAGGGGAATATCTTAGCTTGTTTTTTTTCCGTTCCTGCAGCATGTACTATGGACACAGATAATGCCATTCAAGAGGGAACAGGAGGTTGCATTTTCATTTGGAGTTGACAAGGGGTACATAATTTCMAGATTTATGAAGGTTAAAAGCTGCATAGCAATAGAAAAAATTCTGGCTGCCATATTTACAAAACTAAAATGCTATTGCTAAATACCTTAAAGTGAAAGAAATATCTATGCAGAGAAGTATTTCAGGCAGTTTTTGCACCTGCCTGTATTTCTGTCTTTCTGATGCACTTCTGCAAGTCATGTGAATGATCTACAAGAATCTCTCTAGACCTTCCTCTTCTTGTCCTCTACAAAGTGCAGTCTCCCCCTAAGAAAGTCACAGATAACCATAAATGTAGGGAAAGGAAGTTGCTCGCTGTCAGAGTGCTGCAGGTGTTTTGGCTAGAACAACTCACCATTTCCTCCCTCACTCTGCAAGCATTACTTATGGTGATGATGGTTGAGAATGACAAAAGATTGAAGCAAAACTAACACAATCAAAGTCAAGCACAGAAATTAATAGCACAATCTTCTCAGTCTCTTTATAGACATGATGATGGTTGTAACACTTACACATTGGGTAAGAAGTCAGGAGCTCTGTTCACCTAGCAGGAAAGAACTGTTACCAGGTTCCCTACAGAGTTAAGGATTTACTGTCTCACCCTATTTTCCCCATATAAACAAATCTATTTTTCACCAGCAGTAGAATAGCTCGAGGGAAATAATTTTTTACTTAATTATTTTCTAGTGTGGCCAGATGCCAGTTTGCAAGCCTGTCCTGGATCCTAATSATAAAATAGGCATTAGCATCACATCCATTTGCTGTGAGTCTAACCACAGAGCCCTTCAGAGTGCCTTATTTGCCCTGTTCAGTGGTACCGGATGCAAACCAGCTGTCCTTTACTGAGGAATTTGCAGCCTTAGTGCAGGACAGGCGCTGCAGCTCTAAGCCAATTTTTACAGCTGAACACAGCCCTGGAAAGCCTTTTTGACATAAGTCACCCGATCCCAACAATGTTGCTGGGTAGATCATAAATGAGTTACTACCCATAAATAAGCWGTAACCAGTATTCTCTTTCTCTCCAGGACATTCCCCATCCTGAACTGTAGTTGTAGTTATTTCCAGTGAGAAACCTTGCTTGCATTTTAAATGCTTGCCAACCCCTTTGGGTAAGCGCAGATCTGGAGCATTTGGGGCATGGTGAGTGCTCAGGGAAGTTAATCATGATGCCTCACAGCTTTGAGGGGAGGCTTTCTGACTACTTTCACAGGTAGAAAGCATGAAAAAATAAACCAAGGAGAAGTGAAAGACAAAACAATCCTCTGCAGCTTCCTCTGCTCTAGTCTCAGATTGTCCTGCTTAGCTTCCATTTAAATGTTGAGCAAGGCTGTGGATAAATTTTTTATTGTGAGCTATTTAGTTCCCCAGAATTTACAGTATTGAACTTGCAAGAATGAATTTTAAACATGGTTTGTATATTTAAATTCTTAATTCTAAGTCCAGTGCAGAGAAGTAGATTATTTTAAAAGATCTTTAAGATAAGGACGGTTTTCTTTTTAGAGCACTGAAAATGGAGTAACAGCAATCGAAAGGTATTTTTAAGAATGTCACCTAGGTCTCATAACATTTAGCTGTCTGTTGAGGGGTGTCTGTGGCAAGAAGGTTAACACAGAAAACAAACTGTACATGAACAGTTGGAAGGATGTGTGTTTAAGGCTTTGGAAATGTGACCGTAYCAAGAGAATGTGTCTCTTCAAAAAACCCAGCTGAAGAAATGCTTCTAAAATTACTAAGAAAACTAATTTTAGAACCAGAATTGTGAAGTTGAAACAGAGAAAGAAAAGCAAGATTGTGCTATACAGCCCCCATGGAGGGGATGTTCCCAGGCAAAGTAAAGCAAACACATTATAACGCTGCTGCTCATTGCTTTGAGGCACATGAGTGTTGTGGCCACTCCAGCAAACTGTGCTGTCATGTACTCCTGTAGTCCTCATTGCCACATGGTCCCACCACCCATCTGGAGTTCCACAGGGCGACACTAAACCATTGGGAGCCTGGTACGAAGCAGAGAGACAGGACACTGGAAGAACCACTGCAGTGTTTGCAGCTCCGCAGCTCCTGCTGGCCCCAGACAGACTCGCTGGGCAAAACAAGTGAGAGAAAATCCACTCCTGCCCCATTAGCTACACGAGTCTTAATTGCTTTCTCCTGTAGGGATACCAAATATCTTTGTAAACAGCATGTTCAGATTGCTACATGCAAACGTATATGTGATACCTTTATGAAATATGCAAAATGCGATGTGCCGGGCTGTGATCCGATCTGTGTGTGTATTTGAAGGCCTTTCCCATTCTTTGGTTCGTGTACTGAACATTTCTGACAGTTTGTTTGAGGTAAACAGAGCCAATCTGTCAGCATGATTCATTACCAGCACATCTGATAAGTATGACTTAACTTGCAGCAGCCTTGTATGTTTTTAAAGCACTTGCCTGCTTTGCAGTGAGCAAATTACTGGGAGGCAAAGCAAACACGAAAGGAGATAACAAAAGGAATGATGGATTYGATCACATTTCAGAAGAAGGGAGATGATGAAGAGATTGCATTACCTAGCTCAGACACCTGGAAAGCAGAGTGTGTGTCTCAGCTGCTCAGGAGCAGTGTGATCCAGAAGCCTCATGCTGTGCACAGGCATTGCAACAAGAGGCTGTCATCACATACTGTCCCAGAGTCCCTTTTATATGTATTTCCCTGATTAAGTTTCTGTTGTGACAGCTTTTGAACAGTAACACCTTTCTCTTTATTGCCTCTGAATTTTCTCCCTCAAAAGGTGCAAATTATGGTTTTACTGTGGCCTGTTAGAGGTGCAAATAAGCACAACATAGCCARACTGGGACAATCTTGAAGTAGTAAAATATCAGGGCTGAATCCTGGTGAAAGCTAATATGAGCTGGGACTAAATAGCGGGGAATATATGTGTGAACTTCTTCAGSAAGTGTGAAGCTCTGTATTTGCACAGCTTGGAATCTTGATAAAACCAGGGACATGGGAGGCATGGGAGCAAAGCAAACTTTGTGGTCAATTGCTATGAGAAAATTAGGCTTGCATCCTTYCTTTGCTCAGATAGGGCCAAGTAAATGTGTTGCAGAGTGAAAGGTGTAACTCATTTCTTGCTCCTGAACTTATCTTGACTTCTCATTCTTCGTATTACAGAAATTCTGTRCCTGACTCAAGCAGCCGCTCAAGTACCATTTCTCTCTTCTGYTATGGAACAGTAACCACTTCCTTGACCACAGTTTATCACTATGTGTTTGCCACAAGCRCACATGAAGCTATCACCATTGTATTGCAACTTTTAGGTGCTAAGGGCAGAAAAAGAGAAACAGAACCGCATCTGCTTCTTTGTATTTTATTTTCTTTCCATCCATGGAAACGGGGTGAAAGAAATTTATGAGTTTGTATGGCTTTATTTCTATGTCTTCGCCTTATCAAAACTAAATCAATAATGGTTAGAATTCAATAAGAACACATATTTTCTGATCTGCACTGTGTAGCCTATTTTCACTTGCATGAAGATAGAAAAAAAATCACCCTTCAGGGTAAAACTCTTGATGTTTAACTGTGAGTGAGAGGGAACATTTGTTTTGGGCTGAAAGTAACAYCTCTTCCATTTCCAGACCAAGAACAGCAAAAGTCTCTTCTATTATAGAATTAAAAAGGCCTATTTCACCCACACCTTGAAAAAGTAGAGCCTTTTTCTGATGTGCCAGTTGGCAGAGCTGAAGAGAGCCTGGCTGAGTAGGAAGCTTAATCAACCAGTTTTCTAATGTTCTTCAGTTCACTGAAGAAGTATGTATTTTACCTTGAGTTTTTTGTTTTTTTTTGTTTTTTTTTTTGAAAGTTCAACATCTTATTAGCACACCTGAAAGAATTGTTGAAACTGCATGAAAATTGTTGAAACTGTATGTTGGAGAATTATTTGATGCAAAATAGATATATTTTTTTCAAAGACAGATATGCATAATACAGTAAGATTTTTTTTTTTTTTTTTTTTTTGTTTTTTTTTTTTTTTTTTTTTGAAAGTTCAACATCTTATTAGCACACCTGAAAGAATTGTTGAAACTGCATGAAAATTSTTGAAACTGTATGTTGGAGACATGTGAGCCCTTCTTTGGGTTCAGTCTAACCTCATGCTTGTGTRCTTGAACACAGATCCAGTCTCACTTTCTTTTTTTGGTTGACCTAACAAAAGATACTGGCTCTGCCTGCAAACAATCCCTGCTTCCCCTGAGTTAGCAACTGCCCTGGCTGATCCCATTACCACTTCAGGAGTTTTRTTACWGRGCYATAAAGTTCTTTCTGTGGCACCAGSGTGTCCTTTACTCTCACACAGAGTGGGAAGCCCACAGGGCTTTGGCTGAGCTGATTGTATCCAGGAGACCGAGAAGCTTCCAATGTAACCACTCAGGAGAGGCTTTGCAAGCAAAAACTGCTGCTTGAAGCTTAGCAAAAAAATGAAGATGTGATTGCAGGGAAARAATCTACGGTGTATTTTAAGGGTTCCTTCCTATTTGTAGTGTGTACATGACATACAAGATATATTGGGCTTTCTTTTGAAGGAAGGATGTGTTTTTACCACTTAACAGTCACAAATATAACTCAGGCATAATGTATTACTATTTACTTCCGTGATTTCATTCAGCCATTTGCAACAGTTCTGCATATTCCTGTATCCACTTATTTCAGTGAGATGTGAGCTTTTGTGGTTAACTGGATCTTTTAGGTATTTCTAAAATTCATGCTTCTTTTTCTTTTCAAAATGCTGAATGGAAAAGCAAATGTAAGGCTCATTTAAAATCAAGTTTTWAAATCCAAATAATGTAAATTAAATTAATTTAAAAGTTAGCATTTWAACTGTATATTTAATGGTATCAATTGAATATTATTGTAGCAGAAGTGAAGTACAAAAGAATAACTTCCTCTGCAGAAACATGCATTTATATATGTATGAGRCTGCCAAATGAACAATTTGCTGTTGAAAGCCTCAAATATGACAAAACTTTGGAATTAACAAAGGATTGGTTCTGATCGTTTATTTTTATTTTTGATAGTTTTTCTTTTCCCTTGCTTAATAAACTTCAGCTCATCACTTCATACAACTGAGAAAAATAGTTGCTGATTTTGCTCAGGATGCATTCTCTGTGAGCAGAGAAGTCCCAGGTGGCACAATTTCACAGACAAGAATGCAAATTCTGCTGAGTMCACTGCCTTGGAAACTGCTACTGAATTTTTCCCTCTTGTTCATTTTAAGTCTGTCTTGAGTAAGCTACTTCTGCAGTCTGACACACACTTTCAGTGTCATCAGGTTGCAGAGCAACACGTGACATAACATGGTGATATAACATATTTTGACACATCCAGATGTAATATGATGCATGTCACAAGAAATTAAACAAAGCAGAAGTATTTAATTTTTCTCCTCCTTAATGACTTGTAATATCCACAGGTGTTTGAATTTTTCCTCATCTATGCCCCAATTCTTGCTAAAGAAACCGAGTAGCTGAGAGCAGCCCTGAGCAATGACAGGCTGCAGGACACCCTGGGTGACAGTGGTGTTTTCACAGGGATAACATTGTCACAGCCCARCAGGGCCTGTCACACGTGTTTAACTGGGTCCACCCAGCTCTTTGTGTTGTGCTGGACTGAAGTTCCATCAGCTGAGTTTTCCTCCTTTGTGCTTGGCAGAGAAGTCACACAGGCCATGTCCACACTGATTTTTAGCTGCTCCGTAGACCCTGTGGCAGTAAGGCCAAGTGGGTGATGCCACAGCCAGAACCTGGCAGACAAGGTGCTGCTGCTCTTGCTGGGTGCAGTACCACCTTTGGGCATGCCTGTGACTCTGCTGGGTGCTGGGATGCAGGGGGGAGCCATGGGGCAGGCACGATTCAGTTGCTCTCCGGTCTGTGCTGCCCAAAGAAATAAAGATGCAGTCTCAGCATTATGTGTGCTTCCTGATATGTAGCAAAAGCAGCAGGAGCACATTCAGATTAAAAAAGACCTATAAGCACCTTTTTTTCTTCAGGTCCCAAGTATTGCTTAAAGCTCAGAACCAGAGGTGAGAACTACCAGATAGATACACTGCAGTATTCTTCTCTTTAGTGCAAAACAAGAGACAATAAAAATTTTTGTCAGCATTTGAAACTGGTTACTGACTTCACAAGCACAGGCAATGTAAAATAAATCATTCACATAAAAGGATGAATTTGCTATATTCGTTTCTTATTGAACATACGAACATTTTGGGGACAGGGAGGAACCTCTTCTTTATCTTTGCAGGTGGACAGTGCAGCATGACCAGCAGCCAAATGGTTTACCATCTTTTCCTTTCCCTGTTTGGGTACTGAGATACAAAGTTGAATTTATCAGCATGTGAGGCTGACAATTTTTGTTTTTTTTCAGACAGCTGACCTGAGGCAGAGCACAGTGGGGAAGCTGTCCCTGCCACAATACCTCCTCCCATCCTCTCCTGTAATCTCAGCAGTCCCTACATAACCAGATAGCTGGTTATTTTAACCACTTGCCTCAAACAGGTTTTGATATTTTTATCAAAAATATAAATCACTTGATCTAATTGGCCTTCATACGCTTGGCAAAAAAGGGAGTTTGCGCAGACATAAACATATATCAGTGTAAGCAAACACTGTGCCTGAGTGTTTGCMGTTCCTGAACAAAGCATGTTGTCCTGAAGTTAATGGAGTCTCAGGCCTTSCCTCAGATTTTATCAGCTCCACCGCAGGAATTTGAGTTGCAGGGAAGAGATGTGATGCTCCTCACCTGAGAGCTCAGATAACCAAGCCTCTGGCTCATCTCTCCTGCTGGCTTTTGGTGCCCAGCTTATTCATACGTATGAACTCTATCTGTCTGTGCACAGTGAAGGCTATTAAACAGSCAGTTCTGAATTTCTCAGTGTTGGCAGGTTTTCGTACACATATTTGTATGCACTTGTGAAATAAGCCCTAACTTGGTTAGGATAAACTTTAGTCCCTAGTCTGCTGTTGGTTTGAGCTAGGTAAACAGTTTTACCCTACATGATTAAGCATTTCTAAGAGACTACAGGTGAAGGAAGAAAAAATTAATAGAATCATTAAGGTTGGAAAAGACYTCTAAGATCATCGAGTTCAGCCATTTTATGTTTTGAAGATAATTTTCATAATAAATGCAAACAAGCSCAAATAATTCCATTGAAGAAAGACAGCTCACTAACAGAAATCCTATAATCAGTATGAAAGCCAAATGAACAATCAGTACACTGGAAAACTTACCCAACCACATATAAAACTTTCATAACAGATTTTGTAAATATACAGGATAAGAACAATTCCTGTGGAAAGAATTTTCTTTTCCCACAGGAAGTAACACCAGCCTGCAAATCAGTTCTCTGCTCTCAGAGATGTTTCCCATATGGATCTGAAGACATTTTAATTTCCATATGTCCTAAGAAAATTTCTCAGCCTCTGATCCTGTAGTAATCCAGGATATCAGATACAATACAGCCAAATGTTAGATGGGATGYTTGTGCATTTCTTTCTTGTGAAATGTTTTAAGAGAACTTTTATCTAAAAATTAAAACGTATTCMTTTGCTCCTAAAGTGGTTCCATTTAATTTAGCATACGAACTTATTTCCGCTAAAAGAAATACTAAAGTATTTTCTATATTGTTCAAGGAACCATTTCAAATCTCACAAATGGAATTTTTTTAAAATATGTGCTTTCAAAGTGTAGGAACCTCTGAGATTTTGGCAGGAAATACATTATCTGAAATAATCTTAGAACATTCCTGTAGATAAATATGTTTTGAGTGATGAAAAATGAACAATACTACAAACTTCACTCATATGGTAGATTACCTTCATAAGATTTTAAAAGAAATCAGTGCCTGTCAAATTTTATATTGTGCACCCAATTCACTGTGMTTGATCTACAGAGCTAATACAAACTGACAATTTATTTTGAACAAACCTGAAAAGATGCTAATGTAAAGAACATAAACTTGAWAAGGTGTGCAGTTCCAGTTCATAAAATGAAAAAGTAATTATTTTCTTTCTAAAAGAGGTGCAGGATAGATATCAGAATTTTAAATTTGGTAACAGATCTGAGTTATTCCTTGTACTCTGTTTTAGGAAAAGAGTTTTATATTTTGATGGACAGTGCCACATCTGTTGAGATAAAAAAAAGTCTTACACATCCAGCTCTGGGAGTTTGTCCAATGGGAACCWGAAAGATGGGATGAAGGTCAAACATTCTTGGGATATGGGCCATCCTCATGATCTGAGACRTCTTGATAGACATACGACAGCATGAGTTAACTGAGCATAGTGGGGGAAAAGTGACATTTAAACAAATGGAGATGAATGATTGTTTTGATCTCAGTTTCCCACAAGGCAGCTGTAGAAGTCTAGTGGCCAGCATATGGTGGAAAAAGATAAATTAGAATTCTGAACATCCAAAATTAAAGCAAACTCAAAGACGAGAGTACAAAGTATAGGTGTTTTTCAATGCTGGAATCTGAAGCAAAYTCTTATTTTCACTTGATCTCTTTTCAAGAATCTAAGAATGTTATAGACATTCACAGCCATAAAGAAATCATCACAAAACCTAATAATTAAATGGAAATTAAAACCAAACTATGATCAAATTCTCCACTAATCAAGGAGTGACCTTTTCAGCAGTCTTTGCTCTTTTAGAGGGAATCAGAGCATGYCCAAATATTTCCTGCAACTTTTGCATGCCTTGTATGTAGTTTTGTAGTTTGAGAGTCTGTCATATTCAATGCCTTTTGATTTAGCTAGTCATTGAGAAAATGAGAGCAGCTACTCCAAAACCAATTTCATTTTTCAGTYGCTGATCCATTTACTCATTTATTTTCTACTCCTGAACTAGAGATATTYTTTAATAAGGTAAGTTTCTTAAAAGAGGAATGCTGCCAGTGTACTGGTGCCAATAAGATTCCTCTCCAAGCACARAGAAGTCTCAGGGGCATAAATGGCAAAGATTTCTCCTGCATATAGAAGCATCTGGTTTCTGCATAGATTCCTGAGGCAATTCTGTTGGTGGCCCTGAAGCTGCTGTTGTGCCTGCTGATTGAGCTAGATGTGGCTGTTTTGGCCCCTTCAGCTTCCTATTTAAAATTTCAGTTAGTGTATCCCAGATTCTGAAAAATTTAAACACCTCAGAAAAGAAGATATGTTTCAATTTACCTTCAAGATATCTACCTCGTTCAAAGAAATTCACAAACTAAAGGCTCTACTTGCATACTTAGCAGGATTTCAGGAGCTGGCCCATGGAAGCTAAAGGCTGTACAGACACATTTTAAACACAAAAGGGAGCTCATCAACAGGGAAAATTAARCCAGGTTCGTGTTCAAGTTCTGTGTGATTCCCTCTGGGTCAGATCTGTGATAGGTCCAAAATGTGCTGTGCAGAAGAGTTAAGGTGCTTGGGGCTCACCCACAGTATTTAATGGTACCTCTCCAATTCCAGAGTCTTAGTCTTCATCAAGAGTGAGGGAAGGGCTGAAGGGAAGGAGCAGTTTAACTTTAGAAAAGACAGCTGTACTTTCTCAAAATCTCAGGAAATATTTGCTTGAGTTATTTTATTAGGCTTTGAGTTGCAACACCCGAGTTGCTGTTCAAAAAGAAGCTCAACACATTCATTATACCACTGTACACTGTGCTGATAAATATGCAGAAAAATGCTATCTGTTTAATCTGTGTGGGCATTCAAACCTTCTGTAATACTGGGCTGAATAATTATTTGCACTGCAGGAAAATAAAGTAATTCTCACAGCAGCTGTTGCAATCTTCGTAGTAAAAGCAGGAGAGTTTGTGCAGATGCTCCAGTCTTAGGAGCCACAGAGGCAGATGTATGAGAGGAAATACCAGTACATGGTTTTGCATATTTTCTTCTCACTAATCACAGCTACAGCAGCACCATTTTCTGTCCATCACCCTTTTCTTCCCCAGTGTTTCCTGTAATGCTTCAACACCCCATAGCTTCTCCTTTCTTTTAGCTGACAACACTGTACAGCAAAACAGCRGCATTTAAATACATTCACATCTTTCCAAAAAGGAAATTTTGCTAATAAGTATTTATGCCAATGAATAGGATCCCAGTAGTTCCCCTGTGTTCTGTATTAGTTTCATATCTTGGCTAAAGAAATAGGTTGGGTGTGCTTTTTGTGGTTTGCCAGAGCAAGGAGGATAGAAGCAGCTTGATCTTGCTGAAACAGAAAGGAAAAAGTCTCCTCAAAAGTGCATAGGTGGAATTGGTTTCACAGGCCTTAGCAATGGTATCAAAATCAAGAACCTCCAAATGGAGATGTGTGTTGGTTTGGAAATGTATGTATGAATGACTTAATTTCTTCAACATGGTAAGTCAATAGGTGTATGATTATCTTCCTGCAAGCAGACAGGGGGCAACTAAATAATGAGCAAAATATAATTCTCCATTCAAGCAAAACTCAATTAAATCTTCTTTTCTTATTTACAGTAAATGATGACTCATGAMAATTACCTATTGTCAGACACATTCAGCCCTCTCATGCTGGTACAGCTTTTCATGGTTTCCCATTTGAAAGCATCACACCAAAACTGTTTTCAAGAGAAGATAACTGAGGATGGTGATCTAAGTTAACACCAGGAGAGGGAGGAATTGCAAAAACAAAATGTGTATGTTAGAATTCAAAACAAGAGAACARTAAGAGAGTAGGAAGTGGGGTAGGAAGAGCAGAACAAGAGATCAGGAGGAGGGAGAACAGAGTATCCTTGCCAGTGGATAGAGATGATTGCAATGCTCTCCTCTTGGTCCAAATTCCCATTTAAGTCCTATGATGATTTCTCACACCCTCTGTGTCTTACTCACATGCTTTGTAAATGTAACACACTTATGGGAAAATGTTACAGAAAAACATTCTGGTGTGCATTTCTCTTATGAGGTGAATTTGCAAAACAGATGACATGAGTAACATCTTTTAACACAAATGCTTGCCACCACATTAAATAGAAAAGTCAGAGTAAGTAGTGTACTGAGTCACAAAATATTTATCACACACTGGTAATTTTTTTTTTTTTGTTCTGTCTCTAATGGAAAAAAAATAATATTTGTGAGTTTTTAGTTCATTGTTTTTTTCCTKTTAAATAACACAGGTCTGTCCTACTGCACCTGTGTGAGAAAAGACAGGTCACAGAGYAGGAATGTTTGCCCTGGCTGTTCTGTTTGTGTAGATTTGTTCTTTAGTCTGAGATTATTCCAGCAAAGTTCTGTCTTCTGCATAGGCGAACTCTTGCCCTTTGGGAAGGATTTGTGTTGCCAACCTTAAACCTCCTCCTGAATTTTACAGAGAGGAAGAGAAGGTGAAGAGACAGGGAAGGGTTTACCATAAGACAGGTCAGGGGACCATATTCTTCTGCTCTTGATCAATTCTATGTAAATACTCAGTTTTATGGCCAGATGTGTTGGTATTTTCCTTGGAGCTAGAGAAGACACATGCCCAGGATGAAGTCACCATCTGCCWGGGTGGGACACATTCCACTACCAGAATGATAGAGCAGAATGCCTGGCTTGAATAACTTTTATAATGATGCATTTAACCACTTAGTCATACAAGTATATCACTGAAAGCACGGCACCATGTTTGAAAAGTATTGAGTATTTCCTTCATATGTCAGCATCACTTCTCTTCCTGAAGTTCATTTTCAAGAAGCCATTATTTTCATCATTATCTGATCTTGTCCAAACGCTGACTGTAAATACTGGTATATGGAGTCTCTTTTTGTTAAATTGTGTTTACAGGAATATTGCCAGTGCATGGCACCCCATGAGCTTTCTTAGGGTCTGCTTAAAGAAGTTGATTTGGACTGGAGAGCTCCAGTACCATTGTAAAACTTTGTAAAAATACTTATGCCACTAGAGTTCATGGTGGTGAGCATTATACTGAAAAAAAACCCACCTAGGTCACGTCCAATCACCTGAAATTGGTTTGCTTAACTAGATTTAGTTAAAGGATTATTGAAAGTGAAATGCAGCATAGAATATGGCCTTGGAAAACTATTAACTGTGAAGTATTCATCGCAAAAATAATTTTGTTCTCCTTGATTCCACTTCTGGCTCATACCCTTTTCGCTTGGGAGATCCCCAGATCCGTGAGACAGGGAAGCATTAATGCAGCAGAATTTATGGGTTGGAAAGCACTCTCCACATGTGTCTCCACTGGATGACCTTGCCCAATACCACTATTTCCTCTTAAGAATGCACAAACTTCTATTTGTTATGTTAAAACTAGCTCTCAATTAGAATTGCTCATCATAAGTAATCCTTAGATCTTTTCCTTAGGTGTTATTGTACTGCATAGCACTAAATATACAAGACAGATCACAGACCACACCTGAACTGCTACACCATTACATGAAATGTCTTCCAGAAATCAATGTTTCCAGTATAAAGACTAAGAAGTGTGGCAGTTTTTCAACTGTTTGGATCTGTACTTTTTGTCTGTGATGTGTTGGCTAATCAATGATGGAAGAGTCAAAAATTATTTGYCTTTGGAAGATAGCCCATCAAAAAGGCATTTTAATTATTAAAAACAAAGATTGTGCTTTTTCTCTTATTCTTTTCAAATACTCTCTTAAATAAGAATCTTGTAATTAGTTAAGTTCATGTAATGAAATGTAGTGGAATAAAATGCCTTAAAGGGTCTCAGCCACAATCTAAAATCACAGACTATATCTATTTTTATTTCAGAAATGACTAACAGCTCAGTTCATATTTTTACCAGCTGTAGTTATGCAGCTTAATGGGGAAAAAAAACAGATGTTCACAATATGAAAACTTCCTCTCATAGTTCATGAACTCACAAATGTGTATGGTAGGAGAGTAGCCTGTTTCTATCACAAATGGGAAACATGCCCATCAAAYAGACCTTGAGATCCAAACCAGAAATTTTTTTTACAGCAGGAAAAGTTCTAGGGGCACTTCACAGGACACAGACAAATCCCAAGATATAGGATAATATATTTTCATTGTCATTGAAGCTGGTACAATTTTCATTTACAAAAATGTATGTGCAAATGCCAGTGTTTCCTAAACAYATCATTTAAATATTTAAGACAGGGTTTTTAAAAAACTCAGTTGGATTATACAAGTATCATTGCAGTTATTATGGCTCTGGTGCAAAAAAGGAAATTGGAATTAAAATAACTGCCCTTCCAAATGTTTSCATACACTGCCTTTTGGGTACTGCAGTCACTTGTGTGTTATAGTCCGTGACCTGATTCACAAAAGTGGGCTGTTAACAATGTCTAAGTAAAATCAGCTCAGATGCAAATATGTGATTCACAAGYAATGGATGATTGCTTTTCCAGCACACGTTGCTTACTCTTCTAATTTGAAAGTAAAAACTCCCCAGAATTACAGAGATCATCTCTGTTGTCATRTATTTGCACAGAAACTTTTCCAACAGTAACATTTATGATTCCACCCCAGCAATATCAGGGACTTGCCTGGGCAGGAGCTGTGGCTCTCCTGCCCCAGCTGCCCTTGGCCAGACACTGTTCTCTGTTGCTTCCAGCACTATCAAAATAAGGCAGCCCTGGCTCTGTCAGGAAAGTTGAATAAAATTTATTGACTTTTTTTCTGATGATAACACTTCTTCCAAACTTGTTCTAAGTCGTTTGTGACCTCCCTGCTTTTGCAGAAATTACTTTGTTATGCCAACCTCAAAACTTTGTATGTAATGGAGGAGCTTCATCMGTTTGGGGCATGGAGCCAGGTTCTATCCAGGTCACCAATCTCCTCCACCTCTTTGTCACTCCTTGTCATTGGAAAGACAGGGCAGAATTTTTTGATGTGTAACCAACTGCATATTTTTCAATCAAACATATGAATCTTACTGCTCATATGTGTCTAAATTTTCTTCTTCACATTTGTCATCCTYACCAACTTCAGCTTTATCAACACTTCCATGATCTGCAATAACTCATCAATACTTCAATAAACTGGGTACATTTCCATCTCTCCAAATGTGTTGGATTAAGGGCGGMCTTCACAGTGGGATCACCCAGAATGGCAGATTTACATTTGTAGAAAGCCAGAACGAATTTTAAATGCACAAAACAAGAAACAATTTTCRTCCCAAAGTAACAACTGCTACTGTTTAATCTTACTCAAGGAAACTGAGAGGATCAGGTTTCAAGCATGTTTTGGACAGGCACAAAGCACTGCCTTTAGATACACTTTGCTTTGGAACTATGTCAGTTCTTGTCCATTATTGCCTATGTGACCTGACTTGTGGTCTATTGTATACCTAATATTAGTCTCCTAAATCAGATAATTGCTAGTTAATAACATAGAGAATGTAGCCTTAAAAGGACTGTAATTACATCATTATCATCCACAGTGGGCTGTAAAAGAGCTTTAGAAAAYGAATAGGCAGTGTTTCAACCAAAGTATCTATGGAAGCTCCTTTCTTTTCAGAGAAAAATATCCAGAAGTTTTAATGTTTATTTGCTCTGTGGCAGCCTGAAGAAAATTTAAGTGGGTGTCAGTTTAGAAGARCCCCAGGAGACAGGACATTGGTTTCCCAACACAGATGTCTCTTAATCCCTGCAGTTTTTCTGTGGGAACTGGAGAAACAGGGTCTTGTTCTCCACCCACATTGTATTAATAATTTTCAGAAAAAGAAATTTTGTAAAAAGAAGGAAAAAAAACCTAAATAAAAAGAAAACTCCAGCAAAAGCCTAGTGAACCACACAACGAAACCTTCTGAGTTCTGAAGCACAGACTTGTGTTCATTTATAAAACATTCCCTGTCTAATCTCAAAATGAATGCCCCTTCATCTCCTCCCTAAATTGAATGTCAAAGGCTGGAACTTTAATATAGAGGAGAAAAACCTTAGGAAATTTCTACCTGATAATTTTAAAAGGTATTTTTAACATCAGTCTTTTATTATTTGTGGCTAGAACTGAAGTTTTCTGAAGAATATGTGAGTAAATTATCATATTGTAAGTTGAGGCACACTCATATCTACATGCATGTATTTATTACTGCACATCTGAAAAAACAGAAAAAGGAGAAATATATTATCAAAGAAAAAAMCAGACCYTTTACTGTGTGAATAAAAAATTMAAAATATTTTTTAAAAGAGGATATTTAAAAAMTATTTATGGAGTATGGAAACATGATATAAGAAGCAATAAAGCTAGCAAGCTGGGAAATGTTAAAAGGGGCAAACACAAGAATAATGTCTCTTGCAAGAATACTCAAGCTAGGCAGGAAAACTTAGAAACAGTTATTCAGGAAAGGTAGAGCTTGACAAATTGTTCTGTTCTAGAATGGATTATAGAAACAGGCAGATACAGCCCTTCTATAGCTAAGGGCAATATTAGACACAAACATTTTGAAATGTCAAGCTAGTCTAAATAACCTCTGGGAAAGATGTTTTTCCAAGCAGGTGCATACTACCCACATCTCTGAGGGGCTGGTGGGCAGGAGCTCCTCCAGGCTCAGGAAGACTCAGAAATGCAGCCTGAAAACRTGGGGACCCTCTGAGACCCACTGGCCATTGAGGAAGGTCCCATCCTGATCTTCTTACTTTAAATTGTGGTTGGTAAAAATGACTACATAGATGTAACAAGATTTACTCAGACATTTGACATATTGTTTCTACTGACAGTTATTTTTTTAGACTTGTCTAATAAAACCATCTCATTGGTGATTTGTCTATATTTGTCTATACAGTGTAGCATTAACTTTTCACTTGGGACTAAAGCAGGAGATTTTATTCAGTGTTTACAGGGTGTTGAGGCCATTCTGCCCAGTGTAGAATATTCACATGAACTGGAAATAAAATCATGGTGAATAAAACTTGCAGATGACTCAGAGATGGGCAGAGGGGAGAATCGCAGCAAAGATAGGCTGGGAAAGTTGAAGCGAAGTGTATTCAGATACAGCAAAATGCAAAATACATCTAGGAACAATGAATGCCAAGCCCATGCCCAGCATAATGGAGTAAATCGTGGAAAGCAGTGACATCCAAGCAGAAGTAGCATCAAAGTGGACAACTAAGCAAATCCTTGTGCTCTGACTAAACAAACCCTGAAGCTGTTACTAATAACATACAAGTAGGGCAAAAATAAGAGACAATAAAAGTTAACTCCATGTCTCTCATTGACATGGATTATATGGAAACAATTCAATCCAGTTCAGTAGACACATTTTACATGGGTATGGAGAGTGGGGAAAAAAACCCAACAAGAATGTATATTTTAAAAAAAAAATTTAGGAGGCAAAGAATTCAGTTTGTTCACAGAAAAGAGGTGACTTGAATACCATGCACAAATAACTGCCACATAAAAGGAAGAAATGCATAGTACTTTAATTTCAAGATCCTTCAACTTTGTGGAAAATCCRTAAGTAGAGCAAATGCCTAGAAGYTGAARCCAGGGAAATTTAAATAGGGMASGCTAGAGCAACCTTAGATGAACATTAGATGTTATTAGATGAACSACTAGAATGAGTTGWTTTTGAAGGTCATGTACTACTTATAGTCACATRTTTCCTTCAAATGAAGACTTCATGATCTTCAGCATGATAGCCTCTAATTGAATTCAAGTCAGACATTAGTTATTGTCAGAACACTGGCTTAACAGGTGTTTAGCAGGTCATAAGACAGCAGTATCTGAAGATCCTTTCTRCTTTGAACTCCATGAATATGTGCACAAAGTTGAACACGGTGGTTTGCTTTTTAACGTCTACTTTCTGTAATTTTTAGCTGATTTATCTTAAAGTGTTTTTCACAGAATATCTGGCCTGGACACATATCTTTGCAAGTGACACAGTAGTATACAGATACCTGACTATATAATTRACCTATAGGTGCCAAAAATGTTCTTGCATGTTTCAAGATCCAGACATTCATTACAAGATGTTTAGAGAGGGAATGATACAGGAAATATGACATTTAAGCATTAATGCTGAATTTCTCTGTATATATATGCATATGTACAGAAACTCCTCTGGAAAGTAAGGAACTCTCATGGATTCATTCTACTCTKCCTCATGTTGCAGCCCTTGTTTGCATTTATGCATTACTTTTGAAAGGGAAAAAAAGGATTTATTAATTTGAATAAAATATTTATTGCATTCCACCTTTCAGGTGTTGCAACACATGTTCTTACAAAATGGCATGGCTTATGTATGGTATTCCTTGTGGGTGATAGAGATCGGACAAGGGAAATGCTGCAGCCTTTCTCCAGCACCAGAAAAATTGGTTACTTCCTTCCCTCTGGGCAGTGCTGCTACTGGAGCTCCCAGTGGCAACTTCACCTGTTCTCCCTTTGAAATATGCACAAGGATTCACAGAGTCCTCTTTTGCATGAGTTTTGAGTTCCTGATCATAGGGTCACTGTTCTTTGCTAATCTGTTCTGTCTGCATTTCAATACAGGCTGACTCACAATTTGCTATTTGAAATCTGTGTTCTGCCATGACCATCTGCTTCATTACTTTCTTCTRCTTCATAAATATGAAAGAGACAAAATAACTTCAAAAATAACTCTAAATGCAAAAGGAGAGAGTGCCATAAGATTATTCTACAAGACTAATCATGACACATTTAAGTAGAAATTTAGGGCCACTCTGATTTATCACATCCAACCAACAATTTTCAGGACAGTGCCTTAACGAGCTGACTTATATTATTAGATGAACATTATATTGATATTGAACTTATATTGATAGCAATTGATTCAAATAAATTTTGAAATGTAGCTTACTGACTTGCTATACTGTCCTGGCTATGTTTTGTCTTTACTGAGGMTTTCTGTTGCTCAGATGCACATCAGTGCTAATACTTTTGGCAGCATCAYTGTGTCATAGGCGAGTCTCAGGGGGGTGTTCCTGTCTGGGGTCATTGATTTCCTCAGGGCCAGGATCTCAGTGTTAACAGGAGCTTCACATCTGGCATTACTGTTGAACACAGTGGCTGATGTAGAGGTTTCCCTGTCCTCTCATTTCTCGACACACTGGGGCAGGCTCTGGTGCCAGCAGCCAGGATTTTCACAGGAAGGTCTCAGTACTAAACACTGCTTGAGTGAAGAAAAAATCACTTATGGGTTATGGAGTTGTGATGCATGTATAGCTTGTGAACCAATAGTTGAATTTCATGGGTTGCCTTTCCTTGTCACTTCAAAATTAGAACAGCAAGGTAATAAAATAACTAGCTAACAAATAAAATAGGTTCATAGTGTCATTCATAAGCTACAAATATATGTATGTCAGAATTTACCTGAAAGATTCTCAGGGAACCTGAATTCAATTCTATTACTCCTAAACTTATTTGAAAAACTAAACTGCTGTTGACAGAAGGAAATAGAAGAGCTTTTGCTTCATTTAATTTATTCATTACATCTGATGCCGTTCTTCACTGAGATATCTTACACACCATTTTTGGCACAATTARTGAAATTCTGTATTTATTGGGAATTTTCCTCTCATTTCAGTGGCTCATAATTCTACTTCATACTGTGCAAAGAAATATAGGTGTAATGGATGAAGAGAGACTAGGCAGAAGATAGGCAGAAGAGCATAACTCATAAATTCACTTTTACTGAATTCCTAAATTTAGCAAATGCAAAACCATCAGAAACATCAATTTAGATATGCTGACATGAAGAAAGTTATTGAGAATAAGATAGTTCTGGCTCCCAATTAAGCAAAAAATCTCTCTTAGTAGCATCTGTCTCCATCTCTTTCCTTACAAGAAAAGGTTTTGGATTGTTCTTCACCAAAAGAATGACAGGTTCCTTAGGTTAGGTTACTGAATGCAAGTCTAATGGATGGATGGGTTATCCGCCAACTCATGGTTTCATCAACCATATATATATATATGCATATATATATATATATGTATGTATGCATATATACATATATATAATTATATGCAGTGTGTATGCAAACCTACAGTTACTGTTATAAAAATAACAGGTGGTCAGCCTCATAATTGTACCAAAAATTCCTGCTACGAAATCTCAGTCTCAATCATTCACTTTTTTTTTAGTACCTGCTCTGTTTTGGAGAGATTGTTGAGCGGTGTCTGTGTTTGTGGACTTTTCTGTTGTTTTCTGTAACTGTTCATACTTCACACTGCATGGAGAATAGAACAGTCAGGGTACTGAGCTCAGGAGTTGAGCTGTACTTGTTTCATATATCATTCACATGAAGTCCTCTTCCTACAACTGACATTCATTTTATTCGTCCTACACACTCTCTAAAAAAAAAGATTTGTTCTCTTCATGAGCACTGGGAAAATTGTTACTAGAGGATCCCTAATCATGTAGGAGAATCAGATATTCAAATTATAAAAATGGAAAGCATTTCAGGATGTTCACATCACTGATTTTCAGGAAGCCCTACAARTATTTCTGGTCAGGATGGGAAAAGATCAAAATGCCATAAATATGACTGATAAACCTTCTGTCTTGTAGTCTTGGAAATKAATTGCTGCCTCGCAGGCACTTCATGTCATGAAAACATTTTACATTCAACTGGAATAATTGCACATTTAACTTCAAAGTTACAACCTGCCTCSGGTATTAATTTGTCAGGTCCACATTGGAACTGTAGAAATGTCAAAAGAATTGGCTCAGGTTAGAGCTGTCATGCACTACAAACTGTTCCATCATGTTTGTAGTCTGAAGATRCTGAATCAAAATTTCTTATAGTTCAGATAAACTCAGATACCTGACAATCGCTGAAGAATGTTTGGCTTACTTGAACAAGACTTCTGGCTAGCATTACAAAATGAGGAGCTATTATGTTGTAGTACTGCCAGCTTGCTCTATTGCTTTTAAATTGGTTTTGTATGCACAAATAGCTACAGAGCCAGGGCATGTTCTCAAACAGATAGTTATTTAATCTTTTTTAAATTAAAAGAAGGCTGTGAAGTTGGTTTTATTTTTGAATCACTGTGGTAATGAATGCTTGCAAAGAGATAAAGGCTCTGGTAATACAAGCATAAGTAATGCCCAAGTGATTTAATTCACCGAYTTTACAATGTTCCTGCTGGTTACAGAACCATTTGGCATTAAGATTGTCATTGCTTTTAGGGTCTGCTGAGAAATGCAATAAAACACCTKCAATTTTAAGTCAGGTTCATTTGTGATTCAAAAGCAGTGAAAAGAATTTCCACATTTTCTGCCTCTTTCTTTAAAATACCAATGATCCGATGATGTGTGGGSCAGGTTAAGTAAAGCAAACTGAGGTAAATCTGATGGATACATGRCATCTGTGAGCAATCTGCTGGTGTTTGCTGAAGGATTCACCCTTTGTGAGCTTAAGGTAGCATTTTCTTTATTTGACAAGGATAATTAAAGAAAGACAAATCCTTTACAAACAAAACTCATCTACTCAGGTAAGGCATGGGTGATCTTTTGATCACCACAGAAACTTGATTTTGCCTATTATATTTTTCTACTGAAATCATATGCCTGCTTAAAATGTATGCAGAGAACTGATACAAAAATCAATTGTGAAGTAGTGGCTTATTTTCAATATTTACTGAAAAGCTAAGCTTTCTTCTTGGAATTTGGTGACTTATTACTTCAAATATGTTTATACCTTAAAAATTATGATGGCATGGGAGCTGCAGCTAACTTTAAATAATCTATAATCCCTTAAAGCTGTGATTGAATTTATTATGATTGTTTATAGARCCATAGCTTCAAAATTGTTTAATTTGTTCAATGTTTGCATTTTCCAATTTATGTTTAACATTTAATAAGTTGAACTCTTTTTTTTAACTTTCCCAACCTAGATTTAAAAGAGAAAAAGATGTATTTGTAATTCAAATCTAGTATTTGTGATTATTTCCATACAGTTTCTTCATAACAACTTGTTATTATGTGTGAGATAATTCTGAAATATTTGTGGGCTAACTATGTCTGAAAACATACATTAAATAGGAACCTGGTACTATCCCCATTATTGGAGTAAAATATTCTTCTTAAATACTTCCAATAAATCAGTCAATGAGGCRGTTATTTAAWTTCTATGATCTAATGTCTTCTGCTRCTTTTAATTAAAAATGTACCTAATCATGTAAACATTATTATGAGCAAAACATTCTCTACTTATGAGTTTTTAAGTGTCAGCAAACACATCTGGAACTTYGTTTAACAGATGATAGAAGTATCCAAATTTGCCAAGAACAAAACTATGGACAACAAATTTCAGAAGGACAGGGTCTTGTGTTTACTTGAAGCAGTCTGAAGAGGTGATAGAGAACATATTGAAGTCTTCATTTAACCACAAACAGTAGACCATTAATTTAGCAAGGTAASTAATTTCAGACAAGGTTAGATACTTTGGAATTCCAAATTACCTGATGCCTACATTTTCAGCATTTTCTATAAGATAAGTTCATTACAAAGCCTGCAATAAAAGATAGCGTGGAATCACTGTGTCTGCAGAGAATTGAGCAGCTATTACTCAGTCCTGAGTGACTTTTACTGAGAGACACCAAGACAGYAGACAACACTGACTTTCCACAAGGCTGACTAACCACTGCAGCTTTTGTTCGAGGGCGTCGATGTACTGCAATGTGTTAATCTGGAAGCGTGCTCCAGTGGGACATTAAAAACCCAAACAAGAGAAAAAACTGTTTTTTTGCCACGATTGTTGAGCCTCGGAACCCCGGCACCCTGCTGTCTCCTGGAGCAACAGCAGCAGGTAGATTAGTGTTGGAGGGTTCAAGGTGAGAGTCTGAAGCAAGATGTTGAATCTACACCAAGCAATTTATTGTGCTACAGAGATGCCTCAACTAGCAGGAATACTGAGCTGTAGAATTGCATTAAATGGTGATTTGTGGGGAAGCCAGAATGGAAAAGCATTTATTTTTCTATGTTGTTGTCTTTGAGGTATTACAAAAGTTGTATTTACTGCCAAAAGAAAAGCTGGATCTTTATTGGATGCTGCCTTTAGCCTGGCTGCTGGCCCTACTGGGGTCCGTGGAGACCTTGCCAAGTCCTTTCTTTTTCTTTGCTAYAGGGATGAGCACTGTGAAGTTGAGAGGGGAGGCAGAGGCTGCCTGTTGTCAAGAATCAGCAGCACAGTTAGATCAAAATTATTATCTGGCTGGTTTTGCCTGGAAGGACCACCCTCTCCAGGAAAGGAGGCACAGATCCATCACACTCAGCATCTGGATTTGACAGGAAGTGTTTGAGTTAAGATTTGTATTTCTCAAAGCCTTCTGTACAACTAATAGATGAGAGACACATGTCCAGAGTGTGATTTAGCTATTTCAGCAAATTAGCTAATCCAGATCTWAGCAACTCACATGTTCAGCCAAATTGCATTAATTAATGTAGACTAGGAAGAAGTCAGGATTTTAAAAGAGATGTGTAAAATAAGGTACCTAAATATCTTTTCAACATTTTTTCCTATTCTTTTTACAAATTCCCATTTAAGTAATTTTTTGCATGTGATGTCTTTTATCAGCTAAGGGTAACAACTTTGACACCACTGAAAATTTGCCAGAAGACTCAYTTAAGAKYTATTAATGATTTAAGAAGTATTTTGAATGCACTATTCCACAGATGATTACTCATTATTATAATCATTGTCAGTCTTTCTTTCACTGTCCTAAACAGAAGACCTTATGTTTTTAGCTAATGTTCATTTTGTAAAGTTGCTAAATTCCAGGTCTTCACATTTGAGGGGAGTAGTAGGAGTAATAAATGGTTGCACCTAGCAGAAATAATAGAATTTTCATTTAGATATTGTTTAGAYTGCATTGTGACTGACTGCACAATAGTGTCTCTGTGCAAATAGTGTTTAATGCATMATTAGAAACTGTTAAGAAATTTCCAACCAACAATTGGGTTGTTTTGGGAGAAACTTCTAAAATACAATTTGATAACCTACAATCTTATTCCTGAATTAATAATGCATCAGCACTGTGTTCTAGTGAAAAAATAGAGTTTTGCTCAAAGTGCTGATAGGTAGCATGGTATGGGAATGCTGTCAGACTTAAAGCACATGACTTTATCTAACAGAAAGCAAACCCGTGTCGTTACCGTACAGGAATGTCACAATGGGAACCTCTGTTTAGAGGTTAGTTTAGAGAAAGGCATCTTAAGTGCACCAAAAAAACTGTACACACCAGCTTCAAAGTGAAACTGCTTTTAATTTAAAGGCCTGTTTGGTTTTCAAGAACAGCTGCTAATCTGTTTTTATAGGATACTCTCCTGATACCCTACAGAGAGTGTTTTCTGCCTGCACTTAGTTATATTTRTGTTCAGTATAAGGATTGCAGGGGTAAGATTAGAAAGTCTTGGGCTCTGCAGGTAAACAGTGAAATGAATTCTTGAGTTCATATACATAGTTGGAGAATGACATCCCATTTTAACATAATATTTCAGCTTTTTTTCCTGAGGAGTGCTCTTTTGACTGGGTGATGACAGTTCTGGTCTTTGTGCCTGTCTGTAACAGGATCCACCAAGGTGTTCTGGCTGAATAATCCCTGTTGTGCCACGGAGGGAGTCAACAGCTCAGCTCCCACATGGCATTGATTTGCGATTTAGATGATGATTTGTGCTTGTGGATCCATGTTTGACATTTTCTTTGGATTTCAGGTCTCCCTAGTTCAAATGCACTAGCTTCGAAATTAGCATAATTTGTCCTGGACACTCTGGCGTATCCCTATGATTTTTTTTTTTTCCTTGGGGCACAATGCTCACCATCATAAATGAGAATACAGCCTTATATCTAGTGTGATAAGTTTTCACAGAAAATATTCAGAAATCACAGTCATACTGTTTTTTAGCAGGGAATTAAATAAGGCTGTGAACAGTACACTCCAAAATTGTCCTGTAGGGTTATACATAACACAACTCTTATACTAGAGGAACATAAACTTTACTCAAAATCTATGGACCAAGTACCACATTTTCTTTATGGATAGGGGTAACTGAAGGAACAGCAGACCTGAGGAAAAAAGACCCTCATTAAGTTACTTCTGTTGYTGACCTATTGCAAAATAAAATTATGATGATAAATTTAATGTGCTTCAACAAGAAGACATCAGAAATACAGACAGCACTGCATTCCTTATGATTAATTAGAAGTACTACAATATTTATAACTTTATACTTGTGGAAATATATGCCCAACTGCTGACTACTAATTATGTAAGCAACTATATTTAGCTATTGGCTTCATAGAAATAAAAGACAACTTCATATGAACAGGAAACTTAACATCATAGCAGGGTTTTTGTGTCATTCTACAGGTGCTCTCCTGGAAGTTAKCTTATGAGCATCTGACCCTATGTATTTTTAATTAGTAATTGTGCTTTCAGTGCTTTCAGCTGATAATATATGGATTTTCTAGGAACTTTACTTGAGTCAATTGCCATATTTAGCAGTCTTATCCTCTCAGATTTTTTCCAAGCCATAGGAATTACTTCTTGCTGTGCTAAGGCAGCAGGGCTTTCTCTCTTAATTCTTMTCATTCCATTAAGTAAACCTGCTGAGCAAATAACTGTTATTATAATAGTGTAGATTTTCTGCTGCTCCACTGGAGTGAAAATAAGGTTGATATTTGACTGATATGTTATAGCATTTATCCAGCATCTTAAGGGATCCAATCCTTATTCAGGTGTTCTAGTTTTTGCCTATAAACACCAAAAAGAAAAAAAAAGTTGGCCATATCAGTAAGAAATTCTGGTTAAACAGGAATGAATCACACATACTGTGATTTGCTAGTCAGCACAACTGTCCTCCAAAGAATTTAATTCTTACTCTCAGAGGTTTAGTCTGTTGGACAACTCTCTGCTTTGTTTAATTTCTTTTATATATTCTTACTTTGCTGATCACTCCATGAATTTTAGGCAAGGTTTCTAAAGGAATCAGATAAATGTATGTAGTAAAATCAGGTTGATTTTGCACTATAGGAGTGAGGCTTTTCCTCACTGGAATTTTCATGCTTCTCCTTAAGTTAGGAAGAAATGCTGRCTTCTTGGAGTAAGAGCTAGCCAGAATGAACCTGGTTTTGTTCACAATATTCAGACACTCCAGAAGAAAGAGGAGGAAATACAGTTTAGACTGAATACAGTGGAATAGACACATATGGTCTTCCACTGCAGAGTCACTGAAGTGCAGAGTGAAATTCCCTGTCAGCATTCCTCGCTGAAGACCAAGCCCTGTAAGAGATCCTGCTACCASAGGGGCTGTTCCCTTATATAAATTCAGCTGCTGAGACGGATTAACTTTTTTAATGGCAGCATTTGCACCAGCTTTTCAATACGAGGCCCTGGACATCAATCCCTTTTCTGTCTTCATTCAGAGAGTGTCCTATAGAAAGGAGTAGGCTGCTGTCCTTTGACTCAGAACTTCCTTTGTGACAGGAACTCCTTTAGGAATTCTAAGACAATCAGTTTGGTGCACTACAGAGGACAAGCAAAAGTTAAAACAAACAAACAAAAAAAACCTTAGGATTATTTAAATCCCCATTAACTTTATTAAAGGCTTTGGGTTTAGATGTCTGATGTATAATGTTTTGGGTTCATATCTTAAGGGGCAAGAGAGGAACAGAAAAAAGCAGAACTGTAAGAATTCAACATTAAGAAATGGACAACATTTCAAAACAAATTTTGAAAAAAGATGCTAATTTCAGAACAAAACACAGACAARTATCAGAAATGCAAGAGATATTGCTTTCATATTGCATAGACAGAGGATAAGGAAAATCTTTTTTCAGAGTTTGAGTTAATGGCCACTTTCTTAAAGTATACAACAGTTCAATTTTCATGTTACAGAGGGAACAGATTGAGCTTACCTAGCTTCTGTGTTTAAGACCGAAATCGCAGCTGAAAATATGGTTTATGTTTTCACCTCCCTTGAGTTATTTGGTCTTATTTCACTGTTGCTGTAGCTATGTTTTGATCAGAGGACAGTTTTTCTTCAGTCCAGCATAAAGGACCCACAAAAACTCTGTGAGCTSAAAACCTCAGATTCTTGATGAAAAACTTATATTAATTTTAGATCRATATTAAAGTAATGAATTAGGGAATAAGTAAAAATAAATTTGAGAAAAGTAAGTATGTGATAATAATCACGTAAGCATGAGAGCAATTTAGCTGTTTCTTTTATACATCTTGGCTCTGATCTTTGCTCAATGATCAAGGTCACTTCTTTAGATAGGACTGAGTGTGTTGGGATGTAAAGCCCCTTTTCATTTTTTTGATCATGTGCTATTCTTGCATACCTTTTCTTTTTTTCTTTTTTTTTTTTTTTTATGTTCTTTCTTTTTTTTTTTTTTTTTTTTTTTTTAAAGTACTTCCGTTTACTGCTTATGGTTCCCACATTCAGATATGGGAAGAAACTGAAACCACATCCTTTTTCTTTTTTACCAGAACTTCAAGGCCTTTCTCAAAACAGAGTGTAGCTTACATTTTTCCAGTTAACATTTTCCTTGTTTAACATGAGACTTCCTGTTATGAAAGAGTGACTTGTATATGGAAACATCAAGTAAATGCTCAGCTCATTAGGAGTGTGGGTTTTAGAGCTAAGTTGATTTTGCTGAAGTTTACCATCCCTTGGGAGATTATTGACTAATCCACWGGAAATGAAAAATAACAATAGTTTTTTCTGCATAAGATAAACAGACAGTTGCATATGGAAATAAAGACCTGAGCCCTAGTACTGCCCTCAGGTAACAATCAAAAATCTACAAGTGATTTCACCTGGTTCACATGTACATTGATCGTGGCTGGAAAATCAAGCTCCAAACTTCTGATACAATCCTATGCCCAGTGTAAAAGGAAGAGTTTTACAAATCAATAAGCTTGATAATACCAGAGGTTCTCATAATGTGGATTGTGGAGAGAAAAGGTTTCATAGAAAGTCACACAGATCAGAGTGATTTAGCAGCACAGAAGTTTTCCTAAGGYAGAAGAGTGAAAGCAGGCCCTAAGAGGTATTTTCAAGTGAGTCCAGTAGCCAGACAAGCCAATGCCAAAACAACTGTAGGCTGAGCAGTTCCTGCTGATAATGACAAGGTTGCAGGAAATTAAGAGAAAACACTCAAAATCAGGCACAGGTTTTCTACCCTCCTTCCAGAAGAAGCCAGCTGATCCGGAGATGTCACGTTTGGGTCCCAAAGGTGACCCAAAAGTGCATCACCATTGATTTCTAAAATATGAAAAATCCTGATATAATGCCATCTTGCYAGGTTGTCCCAGAAAACCTTGTCCAGCATTTTCCTTTCTGCAACCTAGCTGACATTTCCATTTGGGAATATTTTCATTAGGCAAGGAATCTGAGATCAACCAATGTTTTTTAACATGTCAAACTCAGAGACAGGCACTGGAGATTTGTGAAATTTTTGGTAGCCATGAGAGCCAAAACCAGGGGGAAAAAATGCTTCTTGTAAATGTTCTGTTGAAAAGCTAATATTAAAATATTTTTAMATTTCATTGGATTTCAGTATAAAAGGTTTGCACAGTTTTTAGGAAATCCATTTTTGGGACATAACTGTCTCTTTCTACAGTTWTTTTATCTTATTTCCTCCTCTTCTGAAGCAACCCATAAAACACAAAAATGTCTATAAAAATAGCTGTTAGAATCATTTATTTACATATCTAAGATGCTTCATCCAAGGATTCCTTTATTCTGTAACACGCTCTGTGGCATGCTGTATCAGGTCTTCTTCCTCTCAATGGCAGGAAGATTTCTGATCTAATTCAGAAAGATCATCAGTTAACGATTTTTAAGAGTGGCATTGTTTTCACATAGACAGCATTGAAACCATATGGTCTTTCCTTTTTCTTGTCTTCTGCTTTCATCTAACAGATATTTATGTTTGAAAGTACTGGAAAGCATTTAGCTTTTGAATCTATCATTACCTTCTGGCACTCTTCTTAATTTTCAATTTTTTCATCAATGAAATCAGTGTTTCAGCAGGAAAGTATTTTTCCCTTTTTCATATCTACTTTCAAAGGCAAATGTTGMGTGTTAATGATGAAACAGAGTAAGATGAGAACTTGCTGCAAAGAAGCAGAGTTGTCTYAAAGTTTTTAAGCCCTTTTTGGTGAAGCAGTACATTGAAAAAAACTTTCAAGAGCATGCATGATTTTTTAGGAATTATGCAGCAAAAAGTAACTAAAAATGTGTGTTAGATGGTAAAATGTCCTGATGGTTTGTTTGTTTGTTTGTTTGTTTTTCCTGGAATCATTCCAAACTTGAAACAATTGATGGTATCTATTATGGATAAACACATGCTGGAGTCTATCTCACTCAGCAGGGTCCTTCAGCATGTGTCCACACCTAAGTACATSTCATCTGAAGAATGAGAGTTCCATTGGTCTTGTTTGCTTGCAAATCTGGTGTGTAATCAGTGTGTTCTGAGGCTGGAATGTGACTGATGGTGCAGCCTGTCTTCTCTGAGCCAGCAGCTCCTTGTGGGATATGTCCCAGGGGATGTGATGATTTGCMCTTCATGTCATATGTGGATGAAGCAGATCCCTGTGCCTTAAGGAGAAGTTCATCTCAGCTCCACCCGCTGTTTGCCAGCACTCAGGTTAAAAGTAGTTCAAGTTGTGGGCAATGAATGAGCACATTTAGGGAACTCTGAGTTGAACCATGATCTCCTTTGTGCTGATGAATGCTTGTCTGTGCATTCTTCCAACTGCCTCTCATAATCATGGTCATGCATCCTTAGGGAGTTATGAAGGGCTAATCATGCAAGGATAMGTTAGTCTGTGCCTCTTCACATTGTTCATTACATTTTCCCTGTCAAAACGTATACGATAATCCTCATTGGTGCCCTGCAGGATCAAGTTCCTTCCCTACCATTTATTTCCTTGTCTTCAGAAGYTTTAATCTCCCTAAATTTCTGCACATGAGTTATAGAGACTCTTGTGAATGTCAGTTTCTAAATTTTGATCTCAAATCCAGGGAATTCAATATGCAGTGATGCATCCCAGAGCTAARCAAGGGTGACAGTTTGCAGGGGAAGTGAGATACTTCAGACAAACAAACAAATAAAACCTGGCAAGGCAATTATTCAGTCACTGAGCCGAGTGCTGCACGCAATGAGTGACTCTGGCTAAATAAAAAGTCACACAGAAGGAAGAGCATTTGTGGAGACTGTTATTTATGATTATTTCCAGTTTTAAAGGGGTTCAGAAAGTTACATTTKTGCACCTTCTGTCTGCACAGCTCTAGCTGACCTTCTAAGATGTTTATGCATCACAAGCTCCATACTTTGTTTTCATTTMCATTTTAAATTGCAGATGCTTTTCCTGACACCTGCACCATACTATWTTTTCCTATGACAGACAGCAACATTGATCCAGAGGAAGCCCAGTTCAGGCTCAGTGTACTTGTTACTCCCATCACCATGCCATGTACCTGGGATTTATGGTTGGCCTCGATGACCTTAAGGGTCTTTTCCAACCTAAAGGRTTCTGTGATTCCATAAAAGGCCYTGACAATGGATTTTGASCTKCTCCCTGGGACTGGTGCAGTGAAATGGGATCACTGCACTGGAGCTGCCACTTCTTTGAGAGGACACTCTGGAATTAGTTTGTCTAGTGTTGAAACTGGTCACTTTTTTTTGCAAATGAAAATATTTAAATAAAGTGAAAAGGTTAAAAATTAATTCATTCCAATGTTTGGAAGCATTCAGTGTTGAGCCTCAGAGAAACAGATGAACATTCAAGAATCAAGCTCTAGAGAAAAGTTTTTTTTCCAAAGGCTTCAAAGGAACTAAACATATTGATGGTAGAATAAAAATGTTAATTAGAATAGCACACTGCTAAYCTATAAAGTATGCACAGATACAGAYGATGCTAYGAAGAAAGAAAGGTGGTCAACCATGTTGGAACTAAGCCACACYGAAGAAGTTAACCACGAAGACCAGGAGTGACTGCCTCGGCAGTCAGAAAGCTCTGCAGAGGCATGGGGTGAAACACCTCATTAACCACCTGTCTTTACAAAGATTAGATCTGAGATCTGACAGCCTTATGTGTTAATTCTSAGATTCCCTGGATCATTGAGGCCTTGTTCCCTGTCATCAGTTTTAACTCTGTGGGTAAAAACTAGCTGTGCAGCTGACCATTTCTATATTTTTTCTTCAAAACTTTTTTTGAGCAACTAAGGATAAAACCTCTCAAATTTTCCTGTAAGGAAGTAGAAAATGCTGTTAGCTCCCTTTGGATTGTCTTTACATGTGGTACCTTGCTATTAGGGTTAGAAGCAGTGTTTTGTTTGCACAGCAGCTCGCACACAGGGATATTGGCTCACGGCTTGTTTTGTCACAAGAAGTGAAGCAGTATCTTCTCCCCCAGTGTGCACCAAGGTAGGAGCTGTGCCATGGCAACAAATCTAATGGAAAGAGGGGGGAAAAAAGCTACATTGCAGGCAGAGGGAGGATTGGGCTCTGGTTCACCAAGAACGTGCACAATGATTGGGTTTCCATGACAGAGAGTGGTTACAGATTGCATGAATACTGTGCTTCTATATATTTCTTTCATGTCTGACTCCTGTCAGGAGATTTGAAGTGTCTAAATCTTGATTCTACTGAGAAAACAACAGATTCTCCATGAAGATAAGAATGTGAAGGTTCATGTTTTCAAGTGGTCCTTTCTGGGGCTTACTCAGAGGGCTGCTAGAGCATCCCTGTAGAGCCAAATGGCCTGAAACTGGCTGAGTGATACCAGTTAAAGATGCTACCTCGCAATACAGAACCAAAACATTTCCACAGTMAGGAGAATAATAAATAAATTGCTARCAGTTTGGGAGGCTTTTTGAAACTCTTTCCATATAAAGCTGTTTTGCAATCTGTCAACAATCYGCAGTAACCCAGTGAAGAAAAACAGAGCTATGGTATCAGTTTGGACGTCAGGTCCAGTTGCAAAAAGCTGCTAAAAACATGCGAAGCCAAATTTGGAAGATCTCAGTTTCATATTCCTGGAAAAGGATCCATTGGCAGAGACATGAGCAGAATTTTTAATTTATACAGAGACTTATCTAAAACATATTTATGCTCCTTATTTGACCAGTCTTTGGAGTTTGAATTATCATATCTTTTTGCCTGAGCAGGAAGATTTGTTTTCTCACAGTGTGAGAAATTTTCATCTGCCACTGGAATGATTAAATTCAGGGGTATTTCTGACCAATCCTCTGCTATAACTATAAAGAAGACTTTCACAAGGTAAATACTGAGAAACTCTCATGACCAGTGATTAAAAACCTGCAAAATGTTTAAAARCCCATCTTGGAGCCTGCTGTTATGGACACTTCTCAAAGATTACCTTAAAAACTTTAATAGACACTTTCTACAGTMATTTCATGTAGTTGTTGCCATTCTACAGTTTTGTCCTAGATTGAATCGATTTCTCTTCTTTTTAAGAACACGTATCTTTCTACTTCCATGATCTGCAGGTAGACTTCTCTTTTTCTTCCTACAGGACATTCCTCTCCCCCTGATTATTTGGGTATTTTTGGTTCACTCTTTTTTTTGGGGGGGAGGGGGAAAGGAGGTGGGTTTTGGAGGGCTTTGGGTGTTGTTTCTTTCTTTTTTCCCTAGAGTTCATAAAAACAGGAGCCCAAAGGAAAAAGGCCTTTTTGTCACATGGAATAAATTAATAAAATTATAGAGAGAAATAAAATTAATTTTGTAGCTAGCTCCAATCATTGGAGTGGCAGAAGAGAATCAGGATTTTTCTACCTTTTCTCTGGTACATTTTCCCAGAAATTCTTTCATTTGCTGGGCAGTGCCTTCAAAGCACTGCTAGTTCACAGCACTGTCACAAATCAGATCCAGATCAGCACACATCAACAAGGGAGTACAGCAGAGCACCTCTACATTATTACATGGGATCCTGTTGAACCCTTGGCTTCTGCCTGAAATCCATCTCATGGTAATTATTTTGATCTGTGCTGGAAACTACCTATCGTCTTCTCAGCTAGGATCTTATGCTAAGCTTCTGTAAGGATAAGTGGAAATTCCTGGTCTCTGCTTATGTTGTAAAAGACACAGTTTTAAAAGTTGGTCTTGTATAAACTGCTGTGTTTACTTGCTCATAATGTATGCTGGAAATAACTTAAGACTATATTCCCTTGTTTGTAAAACATTTCACAGTGTTTCCAGATAAGCTAAAAGTTGAACAATGATCTAATATATTCATGCTYATGTTATCTTCCAAAATACTGGCATGATAGCAGCTTTAACAGAGACAGCTAAATTTTGGCTCAATGCAGCAGATCTGTATTTATTATACAGATTTTTTTTCTGAGATATGAGGGATTCTAGGGAAATCCTAGAATAAAACTAGAGAGACTTTCAGACTAAGATTTCAATTAGTTAATGTAAACAAATAAACCAAAATAGGAGAGCACTGTGGAATTCTGAGATCTGGCAAGTTTCAGAAGAGACACTGTCAGTAGTTATGCTCAGATATCACACCTCCAATGTTACACTACTGATATTTCACTGCCCTTAGAGTACAGGCCCCATGGATTCTATTTCACCATCARATCTTAGAAAAATAGTCCTTCGTAAGATCTGTAGTTACATAGGGTGTAACACTGGTCATTCATTTTGCATGAAGATGTTTAAGGATTCCTTCAGTTTTTGGAGGTTTGTCTCAACAAAGCTTCAGAATAAGAAGTGAGGAACTTCAAAACATTTGGCATTTGTACAAGAACTATGTTATTAAAATAACACAAAAAAAGATTATTTTTATTCTGGGTCCAGGTTAAAATGAGCCATATCATAAGGAACTTTCGTAGAGTCAGATTCAGTGGTAACAGGTCATTCAAAAGACTTCCTTTGGTGTTCCCATTAACRCATTGAGCTTCACACCTAGGTAGTGCTGGTAGACATAAARTGTAAACATCAGTATCTGGACAACYACAAGGACAGCCAAACAAGCAATACAACTAGGATTTAGAGTTTCTGCTCAGACAGACAATCTGTGTGTTTTCTTTCATTCAGTAATTTTAAAATATCATCACAATGACAGAACAGTGATCTATAAAGAATGAGACAAATCAGATTTCTAATTACTATTTGTTCTTTGAAACTGGACAACAAATTCTCTTGTCAGACATTTATGCATGTTGCATTCTAGATTGAAAATGGATAACTATGTCCTGTTCAACTTAATAATTAAAGGATTAATTCATACTTTACCATCACATAAATTAAAAAAAGCTTTTCATATTTTTGAACAGATAGCTTTGCAGCTCTGACAGCATGCAAACCATTTAATGTTTCAGGAATGTTCTCACTAGACAGCACTGGTTAATATTTCTTGTTTACATATGTTATCATAAAGATGAGGAGTTGGACAAGTTTTGGGTTGAGCTATTTATATGGATGTCTAAAATTGTAACAAAGAATCACAACAGTCAAAATATTGGCAGGAATATAAATTCTCATGCTTGAGAGAATTGCACTGCAGAGCAATTGTAATGCAGAAAATGTTTTTGGACAGTTTCAAGTTTGGGCTGTAAGTTTTCCTGTACACTTTCTTAAAGTAAGTGCTATTGCAATATTCAAGTTAACAGTATTTTCTTTAATTATTCATATTCATTATTATTGCAACTGTTTGTAAGGTCTGTGAATAATAATTATAAGGTGAGAGAAGATAGTTCCACTGGAGTGCAAGACTCTTTAGCCTTCAGAGTGGCATTACCAGCTCTGGCTCTTTGTAAATGGAAACCAGCGGAAGTGAAGCAGCATAATTCATATGTATTGGATTTCTTCCCAGTTTCCAATTTTCCATTTCTGTTGAAATGTGGGAACTTCTCTCAATCCAATTCCCATGGCATTTAAAGAACYGACTTTAATACAGATATATTTATTGTTATATATTAAGAGGAACATGCATACATAGAAAAAGATGACCCACAGGTGATCAAAAACTGTGTGCCTTGTTGAGATCAAAAAATACATCTTGGAGGGTTCAAGATTATTCTTCTGCAACTGCTCCCCACATACTGAATCCATGGCAGTACAATATTGGACASTACTGTGGCTTTATATAAACACTGACAAACTCGGTACCTAGACTTGAAGAACAAGGAAATCTAATGAGATATCTGTCTGTAAGAGCCAAGGAACAGAAAAATGGCAACAGTGCACATTTTGCCTTTCAAAATATGTTCTTGCAATGGTTTCAGTCTGTAGTATATTTCTGTCACCCAGTGATGATGACTTTCTGGATACAGAAGCAGGAATGAATACACTGCACCTTCAGTGCTGCTCTCCAAGTTACGTCTACATTCCCTCTTTGGCTTTATTTGGATGGAGCCACAGTGGCAGTAGTGCTTTCAGCATCAGAAAGTCTGAAATGACTGATCTATACGAGGGTACAAATCTTCCTGCCATCACAAGAGCTGTGAATTGCCATGCTAGAATTAGCAAAATATAGACAAAGCTAATACAGACTTCCACTCAAATACCACAGAGAAAGGATTCAAGTATTCTAAAATGAAAATGTAAAATTTCAAACTTCTCCATGCTCAGCTGAGAAGAAATTAGAAACTTTAATTTTATATTTTTGAATGAACTTTGAGAATTTCCTCTGAATTTAATTGGCCAAAGAGCCAGGAAACTGAGCACTCTGTAGCCAGTGAAGCAGTTCAGGGTTAAATGAGTATTCCAACCTYATGGTCTTTGCTGCATTTGTCACTGCATCTATAATATAATGTGAGGGATATGGCCTAGATCCAAGAAATTGTAGGGTCCCTTAGCAGCCTAAACTGATTATATTATTGCTATAATATTTATTTTCTTTTCTTTCTTTCTTTTTTCTTTTCTTTTTTTTTTTAAGTAAGCAATGGCAAGTAGAATATGAGGTGATAATCCCAAAACCACAACTTCAATCTCAAACTGAGGATGATGGAGTTAAAAGTAGTTTCTTCAGTGTACCCAAAATGGGGAGGCAGATTCTCTGAGCTGTGCTCTTCTTTACCAGAGGTATTCATCATGAGAATCAGAGAGCAAAGTGAACATATGATAACTAATGAGCTGCAAAATACAGCATGCCAAGTAGAAGAAAGCAGAAAAGAAGCTGTGTGAAGATCAGACTGCTTTTCTGGAACACTTCCTGCTGTCTCAGTTATCTCTTATTTTTACACTGGTTTATTAGCTCTGACTACCTAAGTCAAAGCACCTGGCAGCTCTCACGCCAAGAGCATTACAAGTCACTGTATGGAAAAGAAAAAGATACTAATTCAGTTATTTTCCTGTTTGTACCTTTTATGTTTGATAGTAAAAGCAGCAGCAGCAGTACTACAAAGTATTTTCTTCATACAAAAAATCTTCAAAGTAGCAGTGAAACACAGAGAGGCCCAAACATAAAGTCCTTATAGAGGCAAAGTCTCCCATTGCAATCCGTGAGCTTTACCCTGCTCTGAAGGGGGTGCTGAATGTGCCAGGCAAGATCCTTAGAATGGAACTGTGGTCTTGAGCAATGAGCAGAGCATTGGGAAAGCAATTGGTTCTTACAAAGCAGCACTGGGTAGAGTGAGAGACCTTGCTTGTAGGTTGACACCAGTCTACCTGATTTAGAAACCATATATGACATAATGATATCTGTCAGTGGCAGTGGAGGAATACCCGGKTTTTCAAGCAATTTATTGTAATGGAAATAACCTGTTTCTTGTGACTACYCACCACCCTTCCATCTGCTGAACATTTGGAAAAGACACTTTTCATCCAAATTGGATCAGATACCAACTACACTGGCACAAGTGAAATGCTAAAGCCAGCTATTCCCACTCGGCAAAATTGGTCTCAGACAAAGCCTAAAATCTTCTTCCACTGACAACATTTGACAACCTTTGTTCCAGCAAATAGGTTCGATGTAATAAAACAGAGGATTTACAAAGATTCATTTTCTACTATTCAATCCCCACAGCTCTGTTTTCTTGCAGCTAGGCAAATTGTGAAGCTGTGAGCATTTTCAGTGATACAACAATAAAAACATTAATGATAACAGCTGAAAGTATTTACAGGATTGCAAAAAAAAATGCATTTTAACCCTTGACAAATTCTACCATGCTTTCTACTGCCTCACTGTACTTCAGCCTCTGTGACTCATTTGCTGCAGTCCAGGCTTTATAGTAATTCACTAATTTTAAATGCAGGTTTTGCAGAATGCAGATTGTGCCAACCCACCTCTYTACACACACTAGTTAATCTATTTTTTGTTTAAATGCCAGTTTACATAAGTAAACATTAGTTCATGAACTTGTGGGTCTCCGTCTATTTTGCTTCAAAGCTTCTTAAGCTTCCCTTCATGAAGCAAAGAATGGTATATAGACCCCACAGTGTCCTTTTTTTTTTTTTTTTATTTCTGCAGCAAATAATAAGATCTATCTATAGGGTACAGCTTGTCATGCTCTGATATTTCTCAGGATGAGAATCTCAGCTTTTAAAACACTTGGGGACATTTCATTACTTTTATAAAGGCACAGAAATAGTTCTTGCGATCATGGACTACAATGAATGAAGATTAGAGCCCCTCCTTTTCCTCAGAAGGGTACATAGCAGCCCCTTCTTTTTTCTTCCCTGTCACCCTTTTATTTTCAAGCTAAATATCTTCCTTTTTRTTAAAACTTCAATGAAAATGTGATCCTGTTAAGTACCACTCAAATGCACTTTAGTTTTTCCTCAAGTATGAACCCAGTTAAACTTTCATGGTTAATTTGATGCTGGGATTTGAAATAACAARTGTCTTCTATTCTGGTATAGACCTGATATGTTTTTGCACTTTCATTGAGTTTTAATGCAAAACATAAGATTGGAACATTTCTATCTGATGCTCTTTATGTCCCAGTAGGGATATATCTCACTGAAARTATCTATTGTCTGGTGTTGACTAACAYGTATAAATATTTATAKAATTTCTCATAACTAAGCACCACTAGCTGTTAAAATATGCTACTTCCCCCCCCCCCCCCCCCCCCCCCCCCCCCCACACGCACAGTAGAATGGGACCCTCTTTGTACACTGGAAGTAAAAATGTACTTTTTCTAGACAGCTTCTTAGTGCTAGAGTAAAATGAGGTTTGGAATCAGCTTTGGAGGTTTTCTTGTTTTTATCAATACTTGGCACWGCAGACTTTCTGTGGCAAGCAGTTTTCTTTTCACTCCACTTTTATTTCCTTCGTTGCTGTCTTGGAGCATATGTCTTTACCAATGCCTGATTCCAGAAGACTTCCTTAATACATCTGAAGGCACTGACCAGGGAGAATGTGCTTTGCTCCTAAACATTCACAAATGCAAAAAATGGAAGTCTGATATTTTCATTTCTTCAGATCTGGAGGATTCACATTGATTTTGTGTAGAATTTTAAAATTCACTAACTTCTGATATTTTTTTTGCCTGCTATTCTGTTGAACATAGAATTTTAATACTTTGGCAAATAAGTTTTTCATKATTCTAAAAATTAATTTAGACATTTACTCATTTCATTTGACAGTATCTAATGATTTAACGGCACCATTTCAGAATTGTTCAAGCTGTGGGTTTTTTTCCTAAGACAACTTAGATTTGGTTTTTTAATTATTCATTAAAGCCTTAAATTTTAAAAGGTAAATAAATTTTGCTTTATCTTCTTTAATTATATTTTAAAGATCCCAAAGACTCCAAAATTATGTGCAAAGATTTGTGTTAGTCTCGAGGGATTGCAAGAAGGTGGAGATATAAGAGTAACTTTTCAATAGCATGAGATAAGAACCAGAATTCTCGGTAGCTTATGTCACCCACTAAGGAACAGAGTAATAAGTATTTCTCCAGCAAAATCAGGTCTGTGTTAAGAGTTCTGTGATAAGAAATGACATTTAGAAAGGCTCTCTGGTTCCATTCAAGGGTTCTAATAACCCACAGCTGTTTGAAGAGCTCTAGGATGGGAGATGATGGGTGCTGTGCTATGTGCCTCCTACGCATCCTTTGCAGAACTACTCTGGTGCTTTTTTAGCCACTGTGGTCTATTCCTGGTTTCTTCTCAGTTCTTGACTCTATTTTTTCTGTCACTCACATGAAAGAAACTCTTCATGTGGAAAGAAAGAAAAGTAGGGACATTGTTTCAGAATGATACAGATACTGTGATAAAGGAATGCATTGTGAAATCCATGAGCTACTGATCTCCCTTCTGTGTCGCTTCTCAGACAGAACAGGAGTTTGACACACTRCTATTCTTCTTAATTTCTAGAGCAAAAAATGAGTGGAACAAGGTCATGCGTATTATTCTTAAATCTAATTAAAGATTTAGCTGGAGCTAAATTAAGAGTTTAGCCTGAAAAGGGAGCATACTGAGGCAAAGGTGAGCAGAATAAGGTTAAAGATATTAAGAACATTTTCAGCTTAATGGAGGTGGTAAAARCTTAGACTTGGTTATTGCATCATAAAAAATGTGTTAGGAGGTATGCATAAATTTTTCCATGTAATYCTTATGTAAGAATAAGACCATAAAAATATGACTTACCATAGAAGAAAACTATTAAAGACATGGGTAAACACCACCGTGGAAATAAATTGTTCTTTCATACTTCTGTACAGAATTAAATGTAAGAAGAAAAAGGCCTAACTTCTAAGGTAGTCTCTTACTCCATTGCATAGTGTGATATGCTTAACATGACAGTTAATTTCTTTGATCTGTTTGCACACTGGAATAAAAATGCATTGCTTGMAGGGCCTAGAACCTCCTCTCAGCCTTCAGATGACACTGTAATGACATAACATGACCATATTTTTGCAAGGTAATAGTTTAGTTGGATAAGTACTTTTGTGTTTGCGGTCGATTTTTTGTCAGTTCACCATTGTTTTAAATGGAATTAGCAAACTGTAACAAAAAAGGCTGTTCCTCTTTTTCTTATTAAGCTGTTGAACAGCTCATGCAGCAACTTTTTGAGTAGTTTAAAACCCAGCCTGTATTGCAATAGATGCAGTTCYGCCAGACTAAAATATCACATTTAAGCAAGGTCATGCACTTCATACAAGACAAAAGGCCTGCCAGACCACACACTCTTATTTCAGGGCTGCCTCAGAGGAGATCATCAGAAGAATCCATCCACAGTGTGGTTCYACATTGCTAAAGACAAACTGGGACCTAAAACAAATTTTTCACACTAAATCATTTACACTAAACCATCATCACAAAGAAACTTGTTTCAAATGGGAGAGGAAACATTTTTACCTCAAATTACCTATTTGAGTTGAACATAGCATTTTCTGTATTAATTTTGATTGTTTTCAATAAAGAAAAGCAGAACTCCAAAACCACCCAATCTTGAAAAAACTTGCTGCAAGATTTAAAATAAATTGTCCCTACAATCAAAACAGCTTTTATTGTAGGAATTGAATTTCTATGTATAAATAGGTATTTCCTGTTAGCTTTTCGAAATGTATCAATATGAAAAAAAGTATTCCATTTAGACATGAAGGAAGTGTTTTTCTGTATATAAAATTGCATTTACAGGAATTCCAGCCTGTCTTAATGTTAATCTTGTTCCAATTCTGACAATCAAGCACAAATTCAATTACTCGTAGGGCTCTGAAGCTGTTTGCAATTGTTTTTCAGGTTGTTTGGAAGAAAGATGTAAAAATCAAACCACAGATGAATACAATAGAACAGAAAGAAAAGCTATTAAAAGGAAAAGACAGGTTGGTGTGATGGAGGAAACAGATCAGAGAATTCTCCGTCAGCTGAGACACCAGCCTGTGTTACTGGGCAGCCTGAGAAATCACCTGGCTAGTGGACGAGTTCATTATCTAATTTACAGACAAAACATGGAAAGATGTGTCATCTACAGAAGAGGAAAGATCAGATCAAAACCCTCTTTTTTTTCCCCCTTGTGCTCTGTTCACAGTTGTAACCCTTCCACATGCAGAGTCGTGCAACTCCAACACTGGGAGACTCTTTTGGCTGTGATACAAGTTAGTGACCAACAGAGAGTTACTTTAAAGCTGATTGAATTTACAGATGAAACAGCTATATTCAAGCCACAAAAGTGTCCCCATGCTCCAATTTTGAATGGCAAGCAATCTGACTGATACAGGGCCAGGAGGAAAGGCATGTGGGACCTTTAGGGAAGCTTTTATGAAGAGCAACAGGACCTCCAGCCCCTGGGTGAGCGGTCGTCAGGAAAGATATCAAGAGGTAAGGAATGGAGTAGCATGTCTTCTTTTTTCATTCTCCCAGTCCTGCTGGGTTCCCACTAAGACATGTATCCCAGGTGGTGAAAGAATAAAATAGAGCAAAGACATCAGCCTGACAGGCTGTTGCCCTATCCCTTGTCAGAGCTGGGTTTGCAGCCCTCCATGGGGCCTCCTGCCCATTTGAGATGGCTCTGACTCTAGGTACAATCTGATGTGATTTTCACCCCAAAATTATCTTCCCCAGTGGATAACAGAGTTGGGATTACCCAACATGAAATCACTCTTTAAAAAAGGASTTGTGGAGCAGGGCCAGGACCTGGCTGCTTATGTAATATTGACTAAAGTAGTATCAGCATTTATACATTCTTTCAATTATGACATAAAGTCCTTTCATAGCTTATCCAGCTGGAAAAATTAAAAAGAAACAATAGCRTGACATTTTCTAATCAGATATTTTTCCCACTTTTTCAAAAGACAGTGTCCATCTGTTTCAGCATCTGCTCAGTGTAGTTCAGAATCTCCTAAAACCAACAAACAAGAGAAATGGCTTCACTCCCTTCAAAATGTCAAGATCTAAGAATTTCTTAAGAGGAAAAGAGTTCCACATGTTGYCATTATAACTGCAAAGTGTCTCTGACCCCTGTTCCCTGCCCATTTAAAAGGAGTATACAATATCCATTTTTTTTTCAGCAGGTTCGAGAAAGGTGCTTGATTGAAAATTTTGATTGTAATCACAAATTATTTTTTGAAAGAGCCAAAATTTTCCCTGCTATTAAAGACACTGAACTTTCRTTGTCTTTTCTTCAGAGCCCTCACCGTAATAATGATGGATCAGACTATGTCCTTGAATTTCACTTATATTTTGATAGCTGGGTTTTTATGTAATGAAACAATATACCGAGGTTTTGTTTCCACACAAGTCACTATCCAACTAGAGAACATGGAAAAAAAAACCCCCGAAAAAAACTACATGAAACCAGCAAATTGTTACATTTTGTTGTAATTTCTACTAAAACTTCCTGGARAGTATGTTTTGGATCATATTTTTACCCACGCATTGGCTCCTTTTGCAGCTTGAGACACTTTTCCATTGGCCTTGTTGAGGCTGAGGTAACTGCCCATTCTGTTGAATGGCAATTGCCCATGCTGAACATACAACATCGACAAAGGATTCATTTTTGCTTCTGTTTTTACCACTGGGTAAAAACAAGGTCTGCAGGTAAGGGAAAGYTGTTCACCCATGTGTACTGACATCTACATAAATAAGCAATGAAGTCTGACTTATCCCAYGTATTTCTGTTCCTTCATTCCCTTAACCCACAGTCAGAGTTGTTGCTGGTTCTGATTAGCATTTGTACATTTGGTRGATTTTTAAAGAAAGAGAGTTAGATATAACAGGAGATGACAGTGACCGGTGACTGATACATAACTTGTGTTAACAACACAGATATCCAACTGACAAATGTCAGGGTGGGGAGTAAAGCAGGGTGAGAAGCATCACACTGCCTGAAGAGAGATTAAATACAGTGAAATGAAATATAGATGACATGCATATCAAAACAAATATGTCTAAGTGTCTGACCTTATTTAGACAARGAATGACATTTAGATGGCAAAAGCAATGAAATTTAAATTATTACCTATAAATGGCAGCAATTAAAGAGTATGAGGCTACAGCAGCTTTCTGCAGAAATAAATAGATATATGATATCATGAGTTAGTGATGGAAAAGCCTCCATTCAGCACATAATTCTCAGCAGATTTTCTTTATTTGAAAGCATTGTTCCTGTGTTCTCACCAGAGTGACTAAAATTAAATGAATTAAAATGTCATCTGGAATTAAGCCAATCCCTTTATTATTATTCAGTCTATCAATGGAATTCTTACATGACAAGGGGAAAACCCCGCAGTTTATCTGATAAAATCAGTGTGATCAGTGATTTCAACTTGTAATGTTTATTGTTGTCAGTAAATTGCTTAAAATTAGTTGTATTAAGGCTTCCTACTTATTTATTTTTAACTCTGTGGAGAATTTCATTGACTTAGTAGGATTATACTTGCTTTAGAAAGTGTAGAAGAGCTGGTCTATGTGTAGATCTTGCTGAGAAATACTGAAAACAAAACTAGAAATTTTAGTGCAGATGTAGTTAAAATTATATTAAATACTTATTTACTGTGATCTAATAAGTAGTTTTCTTTCTCTTTTTGTCTGGTAAATTCTATGGAGACTGGACTCCTAATCCAGGTTTCTTTGGAATCAACTTTGTTAATATATTTCCTATGCAGGCRTCAGAAATTATTAATCCGTATATCAGATACATATATCATACATACAGCTTCTTACAAAAGGTCCTGTTTTTGAGTATTGGCGAATATAGAAATGCATTCTTTCCTTTTAACATGTTTTTGATATTATAAATATGAACAAACACTCTTTGATAGGTCAAATTCTACAGTCCCAKGAAGAGTTAGACATCTCTTTCCTTKTACACCTTCATTAGTTCTACCAAGAAGCACTTTCAAAGCCATTGCTGTGAGTTTCTGAACCTGTCAAAGGGTTTTTATGTGGAGGGAACTTGAGGCAGTGATGTCCTGGAGCTGGTTGCTCCCACATGACACTRCTGTTGTCCATGCAGGACACTGAGCTCTGCAAGAGCAGTGACAGTGAATTGCTCAGGTGCTTCAAATAAAGCAGCTCAAAGCTTTCCTTGTTATGAAAAGCTCCAAGACTGCTTTTAAATTATACCACTTGTCTCCAACATGTTTAATTAATCTTGTAACAGGAAGGAAAGAAAAAAAAAAAAAAACAGGGGAAAATGTTTGAATTTTTCTTTGACGCTCCTACTACTAATAAGAATAAATCAAGAAAACTCCAGTTTTGTTTATCCTGTAGCACTGTGTTCTGTTCTTTGTAGGATCTGGGAACTGATGCTTCTGTATCCCAAGTTTGCAATCCTATATATTCCGTATGAGTTGTTTAAAAAGATTATACACAGAAGTGTCTGTTAGTGGTTTTAAGCCTAAGCATAGATGAAGTATAATGAATAATCTGTTAAATGTTAATGTAATTTATTCTTCCTTAATTTACAAACATGACATTTCACATGTATTTAGTGTTAATCTGTTTTAGACACTCATTTGTTTTGACCTATGTCCATAATATATTATGTACCTTGAGAAATTTATCTTGTCACTTTGAAACAAGATTACAATTAATATAACACACATGAGTTTAAATTACTCCTCCAACTAGAGATGTGTGAGTAATGAATCAGCCACAGTCTCRAACTGTTGGCAGACAATTTAAATTGCCTGACTCTGATGCACGATCTGGAATTGCTAAATATGTACACGGTCTTAAGTCAACATGTTTTTTAGATCCGTGACTGAGCAGTACTCTTTAAACACTTTTTTTTTCTAAGGGAAAATAGCTAAATAAAAGTTAGCTCGGGATGGACTGTATAGTCAGATGTCTGACTGCAAACAATTCTTCCACAGATTTGTTTTGTCACACGACATTTGGTTTGCAATTGTAAGGTCAAGCCTAAAAAGTTAAGTGGTTGCCTATAGGAAGCAGGACTGTAATTGTGATATCGTTAGAAATACTGAATTGTGGATAATACTTTATATTTGTACTTGTCACTTGTCTGGTTTTTGACAAGAGGAGGCAGTTTTGATGGGCTTCCTGTGGTCCTTGTGTTTTTTATCCTGTTATCCAATTTTCTGCTGCACTGCTTTCCTTCTGTCACACTGACTGCTAGCCAGCCTTGCGTCCTTTACTGGAAGGGCATACAAAGCTTTTCGCTATAGTGGACAGAAATAAAAGGAGACGCAATAGTAGGGATGAATTTTGATAAGTACCTTATGTCCCCTGTCCAGGGTAAGTTGTACATGATCTATATATCACCTGAAGGTCTTTCAAATCTCACAGAATAAGTAACAATTGTGGAATGCGGGTAGGTATATATAATTTTTTAAATCAAATCCCGAAAAGAGAGCAGACAATCTATCATTTTAAGGGCTCTTTCTGGATGACRGGAAAACGCCTAAGTTTAGTGACCCCATAATCTTTGAAAAAAAACAAACAGACGAAGCACCAACTAGTCCATAAACCACAAACTTCTAGTATATAGGCAAAAGTGTTACCCTTTAATATATGCTTATAATATCCAATAATCTCTGAAGATGAATTTTTGCTAATGTTCCTATTTTTTGGAATTGGAGTTTGGCATGGACAAGTCTAAATGTATACAAGGCTTATACTCTGTACACTTTCACATGCTGATTTAATCTGCTCTGGGTGTATCTTATGCAAAACAAATTTATTCTCTGCAAATAGTCACATTTGCTCCTATTCTTTGAAAACAAGTGCAACTATTGTGTGGGGTTTGACATATTGGATGAATCCCGAACTTTTTGTTATACTTTATGTTAGATTTATCTGAGTGTTTTAAAACCCCATCTTCTTAAGTTTCAGGACACAAGAATGCAGGCAAGGGTCTATATAGCATATAGCAATAGCATAACATCAAGGCTATGTCCAAATTGGCAAAGCAAGGAGTGCTTTGAGTTTCACACCCAGGTTCATGCTTCATTTGGACACCATCACCCAAAATTTAAGAGATGTTTGTGACAGCCAACAYGCCTCTCACCATGCCCTGACTTCTTTGCCAGGAATGTGCAAAGCAGAAGAGAGGGGAGCAGCAGTCCCACTCTGGACAGTCAGGAGCCTAGGATTGATGGCTGTAAGCTCAGAAGAGCTAGGTCTCCTTTCACAGGTGCCTAGTAGCCACTCTAGATCTTCAAGCAGCTCTCAGCTACTTTCTTTTCTCCATTTTTGCATAGCTGAGGTAGAAATGGTCTTGYTAACAGCTATTTTTATGTCATTTGCCATAGACTGCCAATAATGTGGCTCCTGGCACTGTTGAGAAAAAAGACATTAAATGGAAAGAAAACGTGTTCTGTTAGCTGCCAGAGACATAACTGAATTACTGATAGAAAGTACAGCTTCAAGACCTGGCTGAACAGGGCTTTGAGCAACCTGGGCTAGTGGAAGGTGTCCCTGCCCATGGCAGGAGATTTTGTGACTAAATAATCTTTTAACATTTCTTCCAACTCAAGCCATTGCAATATTCTAGGATTCTGTGATCCAATGTGGTCTCATGATCACTGACAACTTTAAAAAACACCATTCTCCTTATTTGTTAAATTATTTTCAGCACAGGGATTTTTTGGCTTACACAGAAGACTTTTTGTAGATGTTATCTATTGTTTTGTGGCTAGATTCAATACCAATGTCTGCTATAAAGGAAAAATAATTGGCTCAAATATCCATGAAAATTTGCTAATGCAATTTTTGGGGAATGAGAYAGTGTCCTAAAGACACATCTGAATCCTTGTTAGGCACTTTTAAAACTATTTTGAATAATATAATAAGTCATGAGATTCTAGATAAATCCCCTACTTTAGTCATGCATTGGACTATGATTTAGTAGATCTCTTTTTATAACTTTTATTTCAAGAGGTTTAATATGCCATATGGGGTGTAGGATGTAGCTGGAACAGCCTGTTGTTCATTAATCAGTAAATCGAACTTCATAAAGAGCAGAATTAGTATTAAAAGTAACAAATTTTCTAACATTCTTGGTCAGGGACAGCAAGCGCTTAAAATCATAATGATTGTAATCAATCTGCTGTCCCTACAGGGTTTCTTCCTCAGCCTCCTCCTTCATTGCCCCAGTGTAGTGAGTGTGAGCAGTTTCATGTCTGAAACGAGTGGCTGCAACATTTGCTAGGTTATTAAGAAACAAAGGTGATACAGCCACAAACTGAGCCACACACTGAGCAAATCTGGGATGAGACCACRGGAGTGACGTGAGATCGTAAGAAACCTGACCACATAAAAGAAAGTTAAAGGTATTATCAAGCTTTGAGGAGTCATGAGAAAGGATATCAGATCAGTGTAATGCTCAAATGCTTGGAAGGTCAGAGAGGAAGGAACATTTCTGTAAAGAAATTTGTAGGATTTTTGTTTTGTACTATAGCTAGCTTTATGATGCCCTACCCAATATATTAGCATGATTTGTGTATGTGTTTGTATATATATATATATATATATATTTATATACTTTTCTGGTTTTATTTTATGCTACCAACAATCTTAAGAAATCCTTCTTTTCATCAGAACACTTTAGGCTTAATAAATGTATGACACACCATGGCTATTATGCCTAGGATCGCAGTCAGCAGAGTATCTGTAAGGTATGAAAGATGCCCAGGAAAGGCCTTCAGGTACAAAAGAAGTCTTAGAATTCTTATTTACTTATAATTGTGGATTTTTGGATTGTATTTATTTTTACATTAAATATAGCATCAGTTTATTGATACAAACAGGTCAGTAGTGGTYGTAATGGTACATATCTCCACTACTTTTATTTTGTTGTCTCTTATATACTTGTGGTTTTTTTCACATCACAAACTAGTACTTTAAAAAAAAAAAAATTAGGTGTGTGTGTGTGTGTGTGTTTGTACTACTGTGTGTTCTTGGTCTCATGTGGAACACCACAAATCAAATCACTGAAAAGACTGGAGAAGTTTAACTTCTTGTTCTTAGTGTCCTGCAGAAAAGTTATGTGGCCATGCCCATCAAAGACCTCTTTTGAATTTTTCCATTCAAGTACAAGACTAGATGGATATAAATCAAAACAAAGGCAACACAAAGAGCTATTCCTATATTTAGATTTTGTTTCTCTGTTTTAATGTTTCTTGTTTTCAGTATTTATAAGTTCCTGTTGTTTAGTGCTCATGAGTCAAACAAGACTGTGGTGCAAATCTGAATTTCATGGATTCTCATTCATACTGAAACTCCAGATGTCTTGTGGTTTTGGCATCAGAGTAATATGACACCAAGGTACTGAATGTTGTCACTTAAGATGTAAAGTAAAATGTTATGCATTTGGATTTGAACAACCCACCACAGAGAGAATGTGGTTGGGGTTTTTTGGTCTGGTTTGTTTGGGGTTTTTTCACCCAGTGACTTGGATCTTGTACTTTCAGTAGCTGAGCTGTCTGGACCAACCACAGAAATAAAGTTTCAAGTTTCCTTACGAGTAAATGATTGCAAGGGACAATTCCTCTTCTAAGTAACAATTAGAGCATTAGCTGAACAAAGAGCTTCATCTGGCAATTAGTATTCCTGTGGTGAACAGGGAGAGAATTAGTCAGAGATACAAGAGGATCAGGATGCAAGAGCTGAAGCAAAAGGCTCGGTGTGCAAGCTTTCTGATGCTCCAATGCCTTTTTGCCCCCCAGTTTGCAGAGAAGCTCTTGCATTTATTTTCCACAATAGTTTAATACTCTTATGTCGAAGGAATACATTATGGTTCAAACATTCRTCTCTGCTTCAAAAGATAGGCAACAGCTACTGGAAACAGCAGGGCTCTCTGCTGTGTTTTTAGTCCTGAGGCTGATCAATAAACTCCAGTGACACAAGAGAGGAAGGGCTAACACACTCACACACTGCTCAGCCCCAGGAATGCAGAAAGGATGAATAGAAAGCTAAATGTTTCTTTAAAGAATGAGACCCAGGCACAGATGGCACTCTGTATTCATGGAAGGCTCCCACATGGTGCAAAGAATTAGAGCCTGCAGGGCCTCATAAAAATAGCAGAATCACCTATACTCCAAATCTTCAGCCTGATTCACTCTCAGCCTCATCGCTGTAAGATAGTAAGAGTAAAGGTATTAAAGTCATTGGATTAAAGCAGTGTAACGCTGTCCTTGGAGCTGAACTTCACACCCACTGTGTGAAATGCTTATCCAAAGCACTTGTAGTGATTGTGTCATGAATAAACCAGTSAAAAGACCTAAAACTGCATCTTTAACCATGATGAACCAGATCAGGGATTCTATATCGGGCCATGACACCCCTGTTGAGGTGGAAATAATCCAGAAATCCAGTTTACTGGAGCATCTGGGGTTCTCCTAGGGATTGGAGCTTGGTTTCTATTAGCCATTTTTAAACCACTATCTTTATTATGCTTTTCTTTAGCTCAGAAATAGAATTAAGTCAGGAGGAAGAAAAAAAAGCAAGAATCCTGTTTTTTCTGTTTAGTAATGTCCAGATGCCTAAAGCACCCGAAAGAAGAAAATAAACTGATGCAATTCTCAGCCTTCTAAGCTGCAAATCAGAAGAATAAAGTTCCAAATATTCCAGAAGTTCAGAATACCTAGAACAGATTAAAATATTGCTGCTGAAGTGGCATGACTAATTCCATTAATCTGCACCTTAAATGARAACAAGCAGAATTTATCTGCTGGACATTTGTAATGGATAAAAATAATGCATGCCACATATAGACAAACATTGTGTTAATTTTGGCCAATTAAATCTTTCCACAGTTTCTATATTGCTAAATTCACTTGTGCCAGATAAATTGATGCTGAAACAGATCTAAGAAGAAAATAAAATACTCTAGATTTTGATTCAATAMAAAGGCACAGTTTAGTGCCTCTACTGTCCTCTAGTAGATCACTTGGCAAACRTAATTTCTTCAGAATTTATGTGCAGTGGGTGTGCTAGTTCTGAATTCTCCCTAGTAATGGGAAAAACTTTTTATGTCAGTATAATATTTGCTGATGTTTAAAAATAAACTTGTAGCTGAATCTCTGACCCTGTGGAACTTCTGTTAAAAGGACACRAGGGTAAACGTAAAGCAATTTGGGGAGACAAAACCTCTTCATTTAACTTGTGCACAACCARATGTGTCAGACTGCACTGGAGGCAGCAGACAGGGAAGAAGTGATATGTAGCTGTGCTTCTAGCCCATGCAGGCCCTAGGAGTTTTGTATGTTTCTTTCTGAAGAGTCTTCCTTTCTCAAGTTTTTACTGAGGAAAAARCAAATTGAAGGGATTCTATTTGCCCATGCCCTTCACATTTTCCCAGCCTCAGTTGTCTCAGCCATGAATGAAGTTTGTTGTGGCTTTCTGCTAATGGAGACTCTCCATTCTGGGATGTCCCTTCAACTGTGCTCTGTCAGGCTGTGGACAAGGGAGRGCTTTCAGAAGTCACAACTCGATGTAAATCCACCAAGACCAAATTCCTGGTGGAAAGGGTTGCTGRGGTCCTAGTTGTGAGAAGTATTTGAGTTTGCAAAAGAACTGACTTTAGAGATGAAGAAATAGCATCAGACGAGAGTCAGGGACCACCATAAATCTTATCAGATAAGTAGTGCTTGGAGCTGGGATAAAATTAGATACTGTGGAAGAAGAAAGGATTGYTATTTGAATACCAGTGGGATTGTTGTTCTTTATGAATAGCAGCATGTGTTTCAATGACCATGYCAAACAGGCAGTTTTCCCTCTGCAGAGCTCCAGAGCATTGTATGCGCAAGCTTTCTTTCTGCCAGGCCATGCATCAGCCCTGAGAAAACTGCCCTCACAGAGCCATGAGACCCYGACAGCCCAGTGAGGCAGCCTGAGAGCTCCACTGCACTGCTGACTGCAGCTGTTGCTTCTGGGAAGGACACTTAAGTATAAAATATAACTTACCAGACTGCTTTTCCACAGGTCCTACAGTTTCGTAGGTGGATGCTAGGTTGTTTATTTGATGGAAATAYGTCCAAGAGCAACATAAAATAACAGGTCAGACCAGTTTTGTCTTAGTCGTACAACTTAAATACATAATCTAAGACAATTCAGTGAGGATAGGTTAAGCATTGATGGATTTGGAGATATCATAGAAGTGATGATCTTACAAATATACATGCTTATTAGGCACTATAGAGCCAGCACATAAACTAAGTTGGAGTGATTAAATAAGAGGAAGGCAAAGGGGTGAAAGAAAACACCATCTGCTAACTCTCAATCAGTCACTTATAAGCAAACTGGAATRTAATGAAGGCCATTGAATTCTGATCATGAATAGATCCTTCTGCTTGGCTTGTGTTATTTTTTCTCAAAGATACTGCATATGTTTTGTAACAGTTTGGTAAACACATGAAAGAGAGAGGAAAAAGAAAGCTAAAAATCTGTGCTAGACTGTATGAAATTAAGCAGCCTGGATGCTTCATGGCATTTTAAAAATATGTATTTCACCGACACTCTTAACATTTACAATATCAATAGTATGATTTGAAGGTAAGAGCTTGATTATGCAGTCAGCAGTTTTCATGGTGCCATAACATCATCATATTTGACAGAGAGAATCCTCATCAACATTTCATGACCTGACATTCTCAGTTGTTCATAGCCATTAAGTGACACACAGATTCTATTAACTGGCTGCTAAATGTAGGRTACTCATGGAATCTCCTCTAGGGTTGAAATAGCAATTGTTTTTAAGTCTGTGCATTTTTCAACATGAATGATGACTTTCYAGGCTATTAATATAGAAGAGTGACATAAAATGCCATAGCCACCTGTTGTATCAACTACCAGCAGCCAATCCAATAATAYATGTTAACACAATGTTAACTAAAGGCAAATATTCTTCACGTGTATATATATAAATGTATTTATATTGAGACATAAAATTACTGATTCAATCCTTTAAGGACACTTTCCACCACACGTGTGGTAGAGACTCAGTCCCAGTGATGTTAGTTCAGCTTAATTATGAAATCAAGAAAGAGTTTTGGGAATCTCTGGAATGTGGRGAAGCTGTGAGGTTGGTCACTGCTAATAACATTTAGAATTCAGTATCTTCATTTGAATGGAATTTTTTAAGAGGACAGCTCATCACTAGTTCATTTAAAGCAGGAAAACTGTATCCCATTTTCACTTTTAGAAGTTGATTTTGCTATCCACACMAGCTAGTACTGTGCCTCTTCTGATGCCAAGGTATGGTATCATGAATAGCAATGTGGGATCTGAGACATTTATTATGTCTTTGGCTTTGAAGTTACCAGCAATCAAGACAATGTTTAGGAGGACTGTGGAAGCACTCCTTTGCAAGGGAGGCAAACCACTTCACTCATGGAAGGCACAACTACACCTGCCAGTGCAGTGGAGCTGTACAGTATGCAGGTAACAAACTGCACCTAAAACGCTTCTGGAAAGTTGTTGACTCTGTCCCATCCCAAATTCATTTATTTTCCTGCTCGGAAGTTTTGGGGAAAGGCAATGTGTTCCTTAAAAGTAGTACTGTGCAAAATAAACCTCAGAGGACATCAATTTTATTTTAAAATTGTGTTCCTGATGCTATTAATTTCATTTTTGTTGCTTACAGCAATGAAACACCACTTTTTGGCTGAGACAGGCAAGTCTTACACCAGACATTAATTAGGACTTTAAGATCCYTGAAATTAATTTTAAGAAGAATTTATATATGTACTGTGTTTTTCTGCTTGCAAATGCTCTCTGGCCTAATTTTAGTTAATGACTTTCAATTTTGAACAGTAAACTGAGGTAACACAAAAACAATTGTGTTTGAGATATGCTAGTAACATGCTATAGAGAGTGAGCATATTTGCATCTTTTCCATCCCTTAGCATGTTTTTAAAGGTATGCTCCCAGAGATAATAAAGTAATTTCAGTGCAATTCAAATCAGTTTTAAGGCTGTTCAGGCTAGAGGTGTAGAACACAATGCTTGGGTTGACCGTATTTCAGCCCAGCAAGGCAAGATAGTTCAAGCTCACACATGAAGCTGAAACATGCACACTTCTTGGGGTTCTTGTGTAAAACTTGAATACTCTGAGACAGAGAAAATAAAAAGTCCCTCCAGATTGTTTAAAGGAATTTTTTTTTTCCGGCAGCTAATTGTCATTACTGAGGAAAAGAAAATTGCTCCCTGTACACTCACAGTAGCCCAGCTATGACCAGATAACATTTTTCCATTGATGGGGCTCCCYGAGAACTTTTCCCATAGCACCATGTTTATTTGCCTTGCAAACTCCACAAAAATAAACAGAAACCACTACGTGGTGAGTCTTGAGGAACTGCTTTCTAATCTCCACATTACAATAAGGGAATGTCAGTGCTGCATGATGATAAATGTGCAGGGGCTGAGTTTCCTTGGTTTTAACATAAAACCTGTCTTTYTTTCCCTAGTATTTAACTTGTATCACATCAGGGACAAATGGGTGCTGTGGGAGTCACTTCCACAGCTAAACTCTTGAATAGCTTACAACTTAATACAGAAAATGCTTCTTTGCTGTGATTTTGTTGTCTCAATTGAGTTATTTAGGCTTAGCTGAATACTGCATTGAATTATCTCTTGTGAAATAACTGCCCTGCTTGTCTATCTGACATCCAGAAACTTGAAGCAGTTACTTGCTGTCTAATGTCATTATCAATTATTTTTTAAAAGACAGTTTTACCAGTTGGCACCTGGCTAACTGACCGTAGCTGTCCTCTCCTTGGAGGCAGCCTCCGCAGGTCAGCTCTGAAGTTCTGGCTTGGGGAGCATATGCACCTTATCTGCTAGAAGTAAATAGAYGACATCTCAACATGACAAATAATCGGATTTACCTGGTGATTTACATGAAGGCTGTCATAGGAGGTTTGTATCTGCCCTTATTTAATCACTAAACTTTTGTTGAGATCCAATTACTATTAAAATTTGAAAAGCCAGGAGGGAGAAAATAAATTTTAGTGTCATGAAACACATTATTCCTTGCATGTCATTTCAAAGTAGAGCATTTATTAAAGGGACAAAAAGAGGAATATTTCAGAATAGTAACCCAGGATACTATGGTAAGGGTAAAAACTGGTCTTCCCTGAAGATTTATAAGTTCAAGAATGTTACAGAAACTGAAAAGGAATTAATTGGCTGGGTGTGGTTTAACTGAACAGGAAGAGAAGGCAGTAAATGTGAGTCCAGATGGAAAAGAAAAGTAGTTCTTTTGAAGTAACATAGGTGCCACTCTTTCTGGTTTCAACAGAAATTCTCGAGGGACCTCACAGCCATATATTTATTCTTTCATTGACATTTCTGGCATAAATACRCATTACATACTGAGTTTATCCTTCATTTACTGAAATTTTCTGTTTTACTGTGGAGAAAGTTTGTGTTGGAAGCCCTTGTGGGGCTCCTGAGAAAAAGGTATTGATCTGCCACCAAATTAAAGGAAGGCCTGTGATGGTCCTTTTACATTAATTCCTCTTYCATGTCCTTTGCACTAGCATCAAGACACCTTTTTATGAAAGCAATTCTGTTCTAAAAAAAATAGTTTTGAAGAGCAACTATTGCTACTTGAGGAAAAATGAAAAAAAAAACATAGCTGTTCTTTCTTTCCCAACTTCTAGGAAAATGGTATGGACTATTAAGGCTATGTAATATTTCAGAGAAACATCAACATTAATAAATATTTTTCCAGTATATAACTGATACAGTGCTCAGCAATAAGCATTCACACACATATGCTGGTAGGAAACAGTCACCTATTCTCCTTTGTATTCTAATAGGGAGACTAGGATTACTATCCTGAAGTAACCAAATACTGTGAACATAGAGTACACTGACTGAAGATGAACCAAGAATTCAAGAACCATGCACAATTTCAAACCATTCCCACCTCTCCAAATATGGTCATTGTGAGGCCTGTGCCAAGCTATTTCAGACCCTATACTGTCCAAGACCAAATGTTTACACAGGAACATTTGGAAAGAAAAGATCCACGTAACATTAATATGTAAACCACATGAATCCTTTTCTACTCTGTTTAAAATCACTTATTCTGAGTGAGAGTATGCACACATTGGGATTTAAGGTAACACAACTGACTTTTAATTCTACCTTCAGATGAATCTCTTTGTGTGAAAAAAAGCYATGAATTATATCTGATGCGTGAAATGCTTTGACTCAATTGGTTCTTTGCCTGTCACGGACTATTTTTAAAATATAATTTGCTTTTTAAAATTATTTTGGCCATCCTCCTAAAAGTAATGTACTTAAATATCAAAAGAGGATATTTCCTCTGCACTGCTATTTAGTTATTTCATATCTSTAATATTATAATTATTTTACAAGGTGACTTCATCTCCAATCAGCTTACARGGAAATGAGAAAATTCACTGAAAATAGCAACACTGTTCATTGTTGCATGAGAGACTGTGGTTGAATGGGGTGACCCACTGTGATCTCTGAACTCAGGGGAAGGGGAACTCCTAATAGGGYATGTAACCAAAGCTTGACCTGTTCACGCGGTCTGGAAACTTTTGTAACACATTGTGATTTAATTAATGCTTTGTATGACAAGGATGTGTGTTTTACTGAAAAAGAATTGTGATACAGTGTTCAGTTAAAAAAAAAAAAAAAAGAGAAGAGCTAGTTGAATAGAATTTACATTGCTTTACTGATAGTTTGTACATACTATCAGTAGTCATACTGGGTACTTTATGCCTTAAGTAACCAGGCGACTTATTTTAAGAATTCCTCTTCATATCATTCATATCTTTAACATGGCATAACACATTGTAGAGTTTCTCTTTTATAGGACTCCCACAGAGTCACATGGGAGTAAGATTCAGATGTGTATAGCATGAAAATAAGATSTTTGGTGGCATACAGAATTACACTTCTCCTTAGTAGAACTGCATTTCAGGTGATATTTCTGATGGAGCATTGTGTTATCATTAAAACAATAGTGAAATTATTGAATTATTTCAAATTTCTGTGTGTATTCTTCCATCTGGTAAATTACAAAATCAAGTGGGAAGTATTTCTACATTAAAAAGATGTGATCTCACTGTTGATACCAAGAGACAGTTCCGTATTGAGGTTCTTGGCATGTTTGCCTTATACTATAACAAAAGAGCAAAGGTWTATTCTCTGTAAAAACTTGAATTTACTATTATCAATTTTTTAGGAAACTTAGACTAAAAGGCAAGAGTTATTATTGAAAAATTAATTTAAAATTAAATATCAATTGCCATTAATAGGGATACAATTTTGGAATTTAAGAAATATCTATCAAGTTCTTCAAATCTGATATTAAATGCTCCAGTTCTTTGTAGGTTTATTGTTCCCACTTGTGCCACTGTAGATGATACCAATGCACAAAAATTGACTGATTCTTTTTTCTTTGTAAGTGACTCAGAGATTGTCATCTGTAACACATTATTTGGTGTGACCTAAGCTCTAAGAGCAGACTCTATTCTCACCCAAGTCAACAACTACAGAGCCTAAGCTGGGCTCTTTTAAATAGTTTCCCATAACTTWTAATTACAACCTTGGATGAGAATTTATTTTTATTATTATTGTTATTGTTATTGCTGTCACCACAGTTTGGTTGTTCCCTGTTTTTCAGTAGATCTCTGTAGTATATAAAAATTTGAGTTCAAACTGCARATTCTAAGGTCCTTCCCAGGGTTCAGATGATTAAGATTTATTTGTAATAAAATAACTTCAAGGGATACCAACTAAACCAATTTTTTTCTGTTTATTTTTGTTTTGTCTTTCATTTTCCCAATCATAAGTTTATATCATGATAATTACAGAGAAACATTTTCCCYGCATTATCCACTTGACAGTACTTGGTCTTTACTTTGTTTCAGCTTTTCCCTTTTTTAATAATGAGATGCTTCCTCTGATTTTTTCTTTTTCACAGTAACAAAAGCAGCAGAAGTAATTAAAAACAGAGCAAGATCTGTTTGCTACAAAACCCCAGAAGGTTTATAAATTTTCAACAGTATTGCAAATGCCTGAGAAAAAAAAAGCCTCTTCTGAAGCCCTGGTCTTAGGGCCTGCTTGTAAGTGCAAATAGTAGCATTAACTTTGGTGGAAGTTTATTGAGCACACTGGCTGTGGCAAAGTTTACCTCAGTAAACTCAGTAAAAAAGGAATAGGCAGACATATTTAAAGGGATTTTCCAGGGTGAAAATAAAGAAATAAATACAACRAAAATATAAAGAAAAATACTTCAATAAATATGCTACGAGCAATCTCACGTGGCTGAGGATGTCAACATTTCAGACTTCACATATTAAATATAAAATCCTATAATGTAATTTGCATCATTTTATGAGCAATGAGAAGGATGCCACACATTTGCTGGCTGGAATATTTACTTCTCACAAAGCACCTGCACATGCCTYTTCCAGATACCTCACTCTAAGGCACACTGTGCAGTTGTGCTGAACTTTCTGCTCTCTCCTTCTTTGGCTTGGGAAGAGACTCTCGGTTCATTGGAAATTTTCCTTAAAAGAGGCCTCATTTACATTTATGGTTTCATGTCACCGAAATTAGATTGCATCCCTGTTTTGTCATAAGTTTTAGGTTCACACTTCTTAAAAAATATTGTCATGTCAATGGCAGACACAAATTATGGCTATTGTTCCTAAAATCTCTTGCTGTGGATGAAATTTCAGTAAAACTGTCTTTACAGTAGGCTTACTGTGAAAAAGAAAAATTTGCACATAAAAATAAATAATACATAATTTCTATTGTAGGCACTGCCAAACCATAGAAAAGAGAAGCAGATTTTGGCCAGGGCAAAAGCCACAGAGTGACTGTTTCTGTTAAATGCAACTGCAAGCAATCATTGAAGTCATTTGGTAGCTGTATGAACAGTTTAAATGTAAGCAAACTTAAATCCATTATGTACTCTTGACAAGAATAAAATAATATGTTTAATATAAATACATAACCATGTTTAGGTTCCCATGAATGAGACTTTCCATGTTTTCATCAGCAGAAACAGAAGTAKACAAGATATTTTAAATTTCTTCAGTCAAAATACAAAAACAAGAAATGTTAACGTTAGTCTAGGAGATGAATGTAGTAAAGTAAAAAGGAACCAAGAAAATTTTAAATTAGGCTTCTGCCTAAAATAGATCCCTGTGAGAAAAGAGCCAACTAAACATCCTTTTTTGCAATTGACCCCTAGAGGGACTTCCATCAAAATCCATGTTGGATATAACTTACTCTATGGGAATTTGCCCTGGAGTTATTTCTGTGATGACTATAAAAAAAAACATGTGAATGTTTCTGGAAACATGATACTTTGAGTCAATAATGAAATTATGATTTTTTAAAACTGTTGCTTGTTATCAACTGTGAGCTCCTKTTTGAATATAGCTCAGAGTGAAAAAGCTGACTAGAGRAATGTTCTTTGATGAGTCTGGTATTTTCTCTTTTCTGTATTTCATTRTAATCTTMTGTCTCTATGAGGAAACTTCTCTGTGGTGTATAGCTGACTCTAGTCTTTAAATACTAACKTAATAGTCATTGGTCAGTCATGTATTTGTAGAATARAAGCAAATATCAGAGGTAAAAACATATGACAAAAAGAAAAGAGTGAGAAGGAAACATAAGATTAATATTATTTTATAAAATTGGTCTGCTTTGTCAGGAAATGCTTTTAGTTTGAGTACCAGGGAAGGCTGGACTGGGCAGTGTCTTTTGGAACTGTTTTGTCTACCAGTGTGACTGTATATTAGTAGGCAACACTGTTCTATGTGAGTTTATATGTTTATGGAATAAACATATAAACTCATAACTATAATAAATAGTCCAGTTTGAAGGGCAAGAGTATTTTTGATTTTTTCTAGTTATTATAATAACATTTATTGGTCACTTACATTTTTCTTTCAAGTGTGTTAATACATATGAAAGATGTAAAGTCATGGTTTATTTTACTTTGTACCTTCATTTGTCCTGTTTTGTAGTACTTATCTACAGTACATGGGAWAAAGCCAGTCAGACACTGGAGAAAAAGAGAGATTTGATGAGTTCATTCTAGTATTAAATCAGAAGATGGAAAATTGCATCTTGTGGCCTTTTATTCCTTTAATCCCTGTAAAATTCAGTTCCATATTTAGTTGAGTATTTTGTTTGTTTTCTGTAGGACCYAGTGGGAGAATCTATCCATCATCCAAACCCACGTACGACACAACATGAATAAACACGAGTTGGATTCACCAGATTTGGCAGCAATGCAATAAAATATACTGACACTTCTTCATATACAGTTGCCATGTCCTATGTGCTTTGCTTTTATAATTTACCTTCTGGGAAAAGTAATATGCAATAAACTTCCTGCAGGTAGTAATAAATTAGTAAATGCAGAACAGATTCAGAGTGGCTGTGTCCACCCATCTCTAGCGCAGATGTTCTGCTGAAGATTTAGAGACTGTTTTGCAGCYTCTGAGGTGAATTAGTTACATGTTTGTACAAAAAATGGAAACAGCCATCTTATGCATATGCCCCTTCGATTTTTTGGTTTTCCATTCCTCCACACTCCTCTCACACAGAGCCTTTCCCTGCACACCATGTCCATGTGCATAGATTGAAAGTGGTTTTTAACCTGCAGCACAATATTTCTACTGATGCATTAGGGYACCAGCATCTTTACTGGCACTTCTAATTGTTTCAGTAATTGTATTCACTAAGTCATGAGAAAGTAATACTTTATTTAAGAACTGTTGCTAGACTAGAGAGGCATTGTTTTTGTGGTCTGAAGGGCTAGTTTGGTCTATCACGCTATACTTATCCTGTCATCAATAATTAATCTTTTCCAGAGTAGCAGTAATTCAACATTGAGTACAAAGACGTTCAAGTTTTGGGATTCTGTGGCTCCTCAGCACTTCAGAATTATATATTAATTAGATTAAGGTGCATTGAAGATAAATTATTTAGTCCTTGCAGTCTCATTTCCTTTAGTTGCCATGTCTTCAGACTGAAAATATAGTAATGGCAGGTAATGCYTACAACTTCAGGACAAACTTGCCTAACAATGCCATTGGTATTTCTATTAATGGCAGATAGCAATCTTTGTGATCAGATGAAAAAATTTAAATTTAAATTTAACACTTAAAACCTAATATGCAGCAAGGGCAAACTGGCACTGACAACGGACACTGAGAATCTGGAGACTCTGTGAGCAGCTGTTTTGTATCTGTTCTGAGAGGGCACAGAACTGTAGAGCAGTAAAAGACCAAATGAAGCTCTTACAGAGGCTAATCTTATTTTACTGTGCTGTTATAGCTATARTGTTGGCTATCTGAATCTTGCTTGATACTTGTCTACAGCCCACTGACATCATGTATAGATGTAAACTGCTGCTAGCAAGTAAAAAGCTCCTACATGGTTTTTCTTCCTTAACAGTTTGCTATTCTGCTGTATTTGACAATTGTCATACACTCATTGACTCTYTTTGACCAATTATATCCTCAGTTAGATGTAAGGTGCTAATACCTCTTCCTACACTGAAATGCTCTGTAAAGTCAAACAGAGTTCAATTCTATGCAAACTTCTGATTTCATGGTCATCATGTTGGTGACTACCCACAGTGCATCCTCACAATGAGGCGGCTGAAGGGAGAATCTTCAAGTACCAGGACATTTCTGAGGTACAGCTGGCAAAGATAAGCATACAGGAGATAGCTGGCTGTAGCTTTAGCTTCTRCTGAATTATGAATGTAGTGTGAGCTGAGAACCTTCATCTTGCAAAGATGACTTTTCRATGTTCTCTTGGAGTGGGAACCAAACAGCTCTCATGCCCTGAGCACCAAAATGTCATGCCCTATGTGATATGGTATACTGATGCTAAAATTGCACATAATTTAATGCAGCAGAAAGATACAGATTCACAGCTGAACAGACCTGCAAAGAATCATACTATTGTGCACAAAGGAAAATGTATGATATGAATATGATCTGACACAACTGACAAAACCTGACAGAATGTATCAAGCTAATCATGCAGAGAGCAAATATGGGCAGTTTTCAGAAAACAGGCTTTTGTTGTTTCGTTGTTTTCCAAAATACTGCWTAAAAGACTATTTTTGACCTTTTGCCCAGTTCCTTGGAAGTGATGGAAAAATCTTCTCTGATTTCATGGGCTGTTGGATCAGGCCCAGAGATTGCAGTAGAGTAGCAATTTAGTCTGAAGGGCACTGTCAGAGCCATGCAGTGGCATTGGGTTAGGATAGATGGAGAGACTGAGAATGGAACTGAGATTCATAGGGAGAATTATTAATGTGAATCCTGCAAAGGCCCTTCTCCACTGTGCATACCTCTGTTTAGCAAGATCAATCACTCACTTCCACATCAACCAAATTTGTCCAAGACTAGGAAGATAGTAATAATAAATAATTAGCATTTACATGACTCCTTTCATCTTCAAAGCATCTTACAAACATTCACTAATTAATCCTCACAACAGTCTTGTGAGTTAGAGATTTTCAGCATTCATTAAGGACTCAAAAAAATCTACAAAGTAAAAAAAAAGGCAGTAGACACCCACTTCCCTGACTATATGAGTGTTTACTCAAAATGTGGTGTGTCTTGGGAACACTTCTGTACCAGTAATTCTTACATTCTCTAAAAAGTAAATACATATATTATCCTCATGAATGAAACRTAAGGTCAAATAAACCCTATTACTTTAAATCTTTGTCATCATAAAAATATTAAAAACATGAATTTTGAAACAATTAGGCAACTACTGAATCTTTTACTAGTTACTGTGAATATCAATTATRCTTTCCTGTTACAGATTCCTGAAATATTAAGAGAATCTTTGAAAGTATCTAATAACWATCTATTTGTTAGATGCATGTTGGGAGCATAAATACAGCAATCCYGAGACTCTAAAGCAGCTGTGTTTCTCACAGCAGTTAAAAGGACACAATTGCTTATAGTGTCTTTACATGTAGTTTCACATTCATTTAATGCAAAAAGAAACTGGTAATGAGAAAAGGGGAARATATGAATTTTATACCTAACCCATAATGCATGTTACTTCTGGAACACATGGTGTCTTCAAATCTTTCTGGTTATCGTGCAACATGAAGGAGTTAACAGTAAAGGATAAGGAACTGCAGACAACTACAACTGCTTATGACTCCCTGCTCCTTATTTGTGGGTAAATTGGAATAGATCCAGTGAAGGAGATGAGTCTCAGCTGATTCATGTCAGACAAAAATACAGTGTGCCTYTGTGGGTTGTAAACTCTCTTAGTCTCCCCAACAAGCAACTCTGCATTTTCCAAAAAAGGAAYAGGCTGATAAACTGTTCAATGGAAATCCAGTTTTGCTTGGTGCTTGTTTCTAAGATTTTCACTTTACTCATTAGTAGAAGAAGGAAYTTAAATAAGTGATTGCTTCTTTGTTTAAGAAGAGAGAGGATTTCCTTACACTTCTTCAAGATTCATATAAAGGAAATTACTGTTACCATAAGGTGAATATAGTTTCATTTAGCAGGTTAAAAAGCTGCTTTTTTTTCTACACATASTAACTACTAACAAACCCACTTTTAATATTTTTCCTGTTATTTTAACCATTATTTAACTCTTTACAGTGGTGGAATTCTATGGTCTATTGTGCCATTTCCTGGTAGACCATAAATGCCACCACAATTTCTTATCTTGTCTTCAGGACTAACTGACAATAGCTTCTGCTGGACGATGTGTGTAGTGGAGCTGGGTGGAGACTCAGCTCAAATGAGCAATGATGAAGAAACAGAAACTCCTGTATTAAAACTTTTCCTAACAGTTGTCTGTGCAGTAATGAGGAAAATAAAATTATTTGCTAAAAAGCAGGAAAAATTCTCCCAAGGCCACCTGATTCTCTCATCTGACAATTAATAGCTTGCAGCAAAGGGACATAACTGCTTCTATTTCATCTTCTGTCAATCAGTTAATTTTCCTTTATTTATAAATGAGTCAAGGAAAGGCAAACCTTGTTTTGAATATTTGCAACTGTTCAAGAAGTCCCATTTTGACATGCAATATTCTCATTATAACACCRGCACTGCGATCAACAGGACTCACTGCTGCTCAGGAGTAGCACCTTGGAATTTCTCCTTGGTGTTTAGTGAGAGCAGAATCCTGCTTTCTCTGTCTCACTGTTTTCATGTGATGCTAAGAGATGATTGTCAGCAATATAAGAATTGTTACTTGAGACTTTACAAAATATTAAATAGAAACAGAAAAATAAATAGCACATTCAGGCACAATATGATTATAAAAATGGGTGGTCTGGTTCGTTATTAACATTTCTTCTGCATTTTCATGCTATACATCTTATTAAGTATTATTCATTGCTCAGAGTTTTAGGTGTAAGCATCATAAGCTTAATAAGAATCAATATTATTCCTTACATTGTAATTATCCTGATAATGACTCTGAAGAAGGGCTAAGAGAGGCATGGACAAGGAGTATGTCCTCACCTTTAAGCTGGGAAGTAGGTCCACACAAGGAGTTCAGGCATTCTGATAAGGTCGCAAAATCAGCCAGTGTTGATGACTGTGGATTAATACTAACTTCTGATTCCAATGTAATTAACGATTATTTGAAGTGATCTCAATGGCGAGTCAGATCTGTAGTGTACAGATCTAATTCACTGTGAAATCTGCTTACAATATCTATATGAAGTTATAAGGTTAGAATCAGTTGGTTAGTCAAAGAATATATGCTATAGCCAAGACATATCTTAGAGTACAAATAGTGAGTGAAGGTATTTCTATATCAATAACAAGCTGAGGATCTTAAATACTGAAATGTCAACAAAAACTTAAATTTTAAGATAGAAACACTCTTAGCAGCTAGCTTACTTTCACCCAGCATCATTGCTATTAGTGGCAAATCATTGTTATTTATTAAATTTTTTTTTCCTGCTCTTTTGACTCCCCAGAAGGGAAACTAATAATTCATTGTTATTCCCTGGTATTGACTGATTTTTAATATTTGYAGTCAAAAGAATAATTTTTGCAAGAGAGCAAGGTTTATCTCTTCCRAAGGTTCAGTATTCTGCCAAGTGATGTAATTGCTGTTAAACCATGATGTCACCTGTCTGTCTCACCAAATTAACCAATAAATTATTAATCTGCAACAGTCAGTACTGTAACAGTCTTGACTCATGTTCAGGTAATTGCACACATACTAATTTTATCTCACGCATTCCTCATTGGAAATGCATAGCACAGATATACAATGCTCAAGAACAAGTGAAATCCAATGTGCCTAGGCAGAAAAAATTGGGACACTTCAAACTGCGGTTAATATTTTTGTCTACTTATTGTCTAGTTATTGGTCTAGTTATAATTAACTCTTATTATAGTTATACAGCACATACTTTCCTGCAATGGTAAAACCCCAGGAAGTGAGGTTCTCTTACACCATTTGAGGGGCAGCACAGGAGGGCCCAAAGATGGGAATTTACAGCAAAGAGGTTGTATTTTGGACAAAGTGATAATTGTGGCTTCTACCATTACCACAGTGAGAAAACATCTTGGTGGAAATCTTTGGCTGAAGCAGCTGGACAGATTATTCCCCTGGGGGAAAACAAGAATGAACAGAGCAGAATATAATCCCAGAAATACCGGAGAGGCAAAATTTAGCTAACTTTCATTTAACCCTTTGATAATCCATCATTTAAGAGTAACATTTGAGATCATGATYCTTTAAGGATCAGAACTGAAATTAAACTCCTCTTTCCTTGCAACATCTGAATAGGTTAAATTGTCTTATTGTCTATGTTATTTAAAAGTGTCAGAATCTTCAACAGTACTTCTACAGCTGCCTCATGAGAAATTCAAATATAAAACATACACAAATAAAATCTTAAAATTTTGTGCAGGTCTTTACATAGAAGTTTTTGTAAAGGAATGTTAATCAAGCTATGAGCTATACTTATCATTGTAAGGCAACTTCCTCATGTCTTTYAGGGCTGCAAAGAACCACCTGTCTGCCCATGGCAGTAAGCCAGAAACCAACTGCATGATTTACGCCCACCAACTTCCTATGAACTGTGGGAGTGGAACCTTAACCATTATCTTCTTGCACAAAAGATCCTGAGAACCACTTTTTTTTTTCTTCCCCCAGAAGAGCACACTGAATGAAATATTAAACATACTTCCTAACCCTGCATTCTCAGAGCCTGACTGGGATAGGGCCTCTTTAGGAAAGTAACTACTATTTTTCATGCAACTTGAGAAATTATAACTGAGTCCAAAATTTCTGTGCTACAGTAAGAGTCTGATAATATATAGTCAGCTCTGTAAAAGTTAGACACTTAAATCTCAATAATATTAGAGCAATTAGGCATCTGAAGATTCAAAATTTGGCTGTTATGCTACAGCCAGTCTTAATGCCCAGTTCCGGACCTGAAATAGTGAACTGCTACCCTGGAAATGTTAAGGATTCCTSTCTACTAGAGGGTTTGCTTGTGAAATGTTGTTTGCATTAGGCAATWATTCATTTTATACACAGTTATAGACCCACATGGAAGAATTTATGAAGCATTATAATATTTAGTAAGTAAATAAACCCTGTAAATARTTTCTTGAGGAGAAAATTGGAAAAAGAGAATAAAAATAGTATAGTAAATCATTGTTAYTACTAGAATAGCACCCACTAATCAACAGATGCTTCTCAAAATCCCAAATGTTTATAAAATATAGATAAGAGCAATGCACAGGCTAGCTTGGATGCTAGGGATACACTTTCTTTTCAGATTTTGGGCTGAGTGCCCACACAGCATCACTCACAGCTAATGCCAGCGAGTCATCTCATTATTCCCTGTGCAGCTTCTATGGGGGAAATCTTTTCCCATGGATACTGAAGGGATCAATATTTTGTCTCTTGGTTTACAAGATAAAAGCTCACTCACAAGTCTSTAAAATAAATTCCTCCAGAAAGAACCCAGATAACAGATTAACCTATTTATGTGGTGTTCTGTGTAACTCACTGAAGACTTACRACCAATTCTTTTGCATAGTAGTTCTCTGTGCAATTCACACTTTCAGGGACATGCACAAGCTGGATTCAAAGAAATGTGTGGATCACAGGAGCATGGCTTTGCAATGCTCCTCCTGGCTGTCTGCAGTTCTAACGTCCCCCTCTGCTCTTCTGTGGGTAGAATAAGACTTAGCAAATACAACTGTCTTAAAATTAAGAAGCGAAAGAACTGCCTGTAAACAATGATTCTGCTTTTTAACTATATCTCGGAAAAGGAGTTCCTTTTTAACCCTGTGAGATCCTGGAAATGTGCTAGATTTYGCCTCCCAGATAAAATTTTGCTAAATTGCAGTTCCCATACAACTCATTGATGGAACAAAATGAGGACAATTGCTCACTTGGAAAGTCCTTGTATGCCTTCTCATTTGTGGCCTAAAAACCATTCCAATAAATAAAATGCACAGAAGCTGTTCTTAGCAGATACTAAGTTACACGGACCCTATTCATTGCAAGCAGATTCAGCGCGCAGGATAATTTAAAACATCCACAGTTGTCCTCCATATTTTTCAACAGTTTACATTATTTTATCYGCTTTTATCTCCTCTGATCTTCCATTCAGAATATTCCCTTAGTTCATTTTAGTCCCAGTACCATGTGCTTTCAGCACTCGGTCAGTCAGATTGTGTTTCGTTCATTGCCTGTGCCCTAACTCAGCAGCACTGCTGAGCACAAGCTCCCAGTTTRATGTATCAACTGGTTCCAGCTGGCTCTCGCTGGGGACCCTTGGAGGAGCACACTGCCTACAGGGGCTGGGGGCTGACTGTGCTGCAGCCCTRCTGAAATGCTGCAGCTGTTGGTTTGCAGAGCACGSCTCAGCCACGCTGCTCCTCAGCCTCAGGAGGAAAAAATAGCCCCGGTGCTTTCTGTAGGCACCACAGCACTGCTGCACTGCTCTTACCTGGCAACTGAGACCCCAGAAACTCCCAGTTCTTACTGGTATCAGATAAGCCAGCTGCTATTACAGGGAGAGAGTGCTGCATCACTTAGGTTACTAAAATGAGTCTTATTAGCTAACTAGATAAAGTAGGCTGTGATATTTCAATTCAGTAAGGCTTTAAAAGCATATATATGTACTCAGATATTTTACCTTCTTTTCTCTCYCACTCCTCATTTATATGCAGGTCAGTGTTTAAAATAGATCTGACAATCGCTTTTGACATATAACGTTTTCCTGGTCTCAATCTGTAGCATTATAGACTGTAGCAACAGAGAGTTGTTTCATCCAGCCCAACATAGCTTTGTAGGTTTTGTTTCCTGGGTCTACACTGGTTTTCTTCCTATAGATACTTTCCTACCAGGTAGAAGAGTCTCACAGGAGAAGGTCAAATGTGAAGAGAGTCATGTTTTTTTTTTTTTTGCTGACAGTGGGATTTGGTGGGGGAAGGGAGGGATGGACATGGACAGAAGGATAGCTGTTGGATATATCTTATCATAAGTGGGCTTCACCAGTAAGAARCAAAATCATTATGCCAAAAGTGACATGAAGGTGCAAGATGGGGATTTCTTTCACATCCCACAACCTGGTTTCTTCTTAATGTGTTTTTGGCCAGCTGTCGCAATTGCATCTCAAAAYGCTGTTCTGGTATGCCTTATCTCACACTCCCTCTCATTCATTTCTATCCACAAACTGCACCATCAGGAAACAGAAAGGCTGKTTTTTAATTTTTAATATCGAAAAAGATTTTTGTCATGTTACTGTTCCCTATGTTTTCTCCACAGCGCAGATTTCCTGGATTCTGATCATTGTCTAAGATGTTCAACTCAATTATACAAATTAAGGAGGGTATTCTAGGATGTTGATTTTTCTCACTGATGGTTTTCTATCTCCGTTTTAGAAGATGTCTTTTTTYCCAAGAAAAAAAAAGCCTGATTTTTTACACTGCAATACAAATTACCAGCTTTTTAATGGTAGTGTCAGGTTATAATAGTGCTTCATTATTGTGAAAATTTAAGTTCATGCTCATGCTATCTGTGGGCAAAAGACAAGCATGTAACAGGACTTCAGAAATTGTATAAAAATTCTTCTGCTCTTTTTTTGCAATTATTAAAATCATGGGGACAGGGGGAAGAGGGCACAGAGAAAGAGAGAATAATATGTTAAAAAGGGGATGTCCTTGGTATTGGTCAGACCTTGTGCTTCCTTCTCTCATTTGTATTTTGTGTTCCYAGCATTAGATCTTCTTTAAGTTCATGGATTTGTTATGAAGGTCAGGTCATATGTTATCACTGTAAACAGCTGTGCTTGAGCAACTGCTGCTGTTTATAACTAATGGATATGTTATTATAGTAAAATATGTACTTAAAATGTAACTGCAGTATTTTTTTTCTGTAAAAGCACATATCCGTGCCAGAGGTCTAATTCTGCACCTTTAGTTCTAAGTAAATCTTTGCTATTTCAAAGATCAAGCACTTAATACTCACAAAAGTGCCTTTCAAAATATTAGTGTGAGGAGTCAAGTAAATGGCTTTCTGTGATTCACAGACTCTAATACAAATCTAAGTTTTCCCAAAGCTCCATTATCTTTGGGAATCTGATGCTCACAATCAAGCAAACAGCTTTTTTCTTATCTGCTTTTGTTAAAATTCTCTGCAGTAAGTTCTCTTTCTAGCTTTGTCTGGCTGCAGTAGGGAGAGAACCACCTRTAACAAGCCATCTAATCAGCAATGAACAACTCCTACAACAGTTTAAATGTGCATAGCCCTTGTAATATTTTACGTCTTGCAAGTATAAGGGCTCTGTTTCCGCAGTCTGCACRTTTGAAGAACCTTTTCTGTAGTCCATAAATCACAGATAGAAGCCTCAGCTTCTGTTATAAAGCTGCATTTAACGATACACAGATGATATCTTTGAGGTAATGCATGCTTGATAAGCATGTTAAGTGTGCCTGAACATGGGAGAGATCACTTAATAAAGCACTGTGCAAGATCCCTTCATCTATAGATAATAATTGGAATATACCACTAAAACATACAGTATTTAATAGAGCATACTAATTTGAAATCAGAAATTATTTGGTAAGTTTAACAAGTCACAGAATGGTCCTTGACTTCTGTGCAAGCTGCTACAGTGTTTTAAAGTGAATAGGGCTGCTTTGTAAAATGCTTTCGTCTTGCAATCAATAAGGTAGAGAGTACAACCTGAAAGAACAGTGAAATAAATTTACTTGTAAATTCTTAGTGAAATTTGAATTCATGTCTCAGTTCTAATACTGCATTTTGCAGTGGAATAATCACTGAGTCCCACATCAAAACATTAGGCCTTCTCCAAGCTGAAGAAAAGCTAGGGACATGATTCACAAATGTTTGCATGAATTCTAAATTGCTTTTCTATTCAAAAGTGTTCACACCCCTTTTGGTGATTAATCCATGAACATTTGTGCTAATGGACATCTGCCCACACAAATGTTTGGCTTTTCACTAAGTGACAACTTATTTTATTTGCAAATAAGGTATTGCTGCCCCAGTAGGGCACTCACCATCATCCAGTCAAAGAGTAGGAACAGTGCCATGTGATTTAGGCTACTAATCTTATATAATGAGCTGTGAATAGGCAAAGATATAGTGGAATTAACTGTTGAGGAATACCCCAYGAGTAGAAATGTGTTGTGGGTAAGTGACTGAAAACCTAGGCTGCTGTGAAAATAGGAAAAGGGCTGCTTTCAAAGTGACAGCATTGGTTAATGTGCCAGTCCAGGGGCACAAGAAATTAGCTGACATCCCACTCTCAAATATTTTATACACTAAAAAAAAAAAAAAAAAAAAAAAGGAAGATTTTAAGGAAAAATTTAAAAGCCGTTTTGGTTGACAGATATCTAAAAAATATTTCAATTCTGCATACTAAATAATTACTTGATTACAGCAGCTTAAGACGCACTTAGCTCAATAAGCTACAAGTAGCCAGTAACTAGCAATTGTATACATGTGGGAAAACAGAAAATTGGAATCYTCTTCTTATTCAGTTTGAGACTTGAGTTTGGACTGTTCTGAACAAATGCATGCTTTCTCTAATCCATGGAAAATGACCCTGTCTAGAAGTTTTCGTTTCAATGGCTCAACATTTTTGGAAAACAGTGTATCTTTTTCATCAGGGCTTCATCACAGAATTTTCAGCTGCAACTCTGAGTGTATTGGTAATAGCTTTAAAACTTACAATTTTTAGTGACCAGCTGTCAAGGAGCAATCTTTTTTTCCTGATGAGACATATCAGTTCTCTAMAAATTTGCATGCTTAAACAGTTGTCTTATAGATAATCTAGTACCATTTAATTTCCTTCTGATTGATTTTAGATGTCAGGAAATGTCAGACCTAATCAGTATTTGGACAGGCAAATTCCCAAGAAACCTGACACAGAACAGGTTGTGGTGATTCAGCATTCTGGACTCATGCCCCTTGGCTGCCTCTTAGTGAGGGTTGGTAGGTAGAACTTTCCATTTTTTCATTTCAGGAGCTTGACAACTTGTATTCCCTACTGTTTCTACAGTGCTCTTTGTTATCAACATGATATTAGCTGTCATACCTTAATCAAACTTCCATTGAGAAATAACAGCAAGCTTAATTCTGCCCATGTTGAAGTAGTCAAACTGATTTTAGTGGAAGCAGAATGAAATTATAAACCAGTATGCACCTAACAGGTACCACATAATTTCAGTTTCATATATAATCTTTGCCTTTTTTATGCTTAGTCATTGGGTAGTGTTAGGTCCCTTTAAATGGCCCCCCTCTTCTGCAGTAGAGGTAATTGTGTGATAGATGAAGTTGTCTCTCTGCCATATCCAGCCTATGACACACACACATCTTTGCTTGAGGTGTTCTAGGTTATTGTGTCACCATCACTCCTTCTGTTGTAGACAAGGTGTCCTTCCCAGTCTCCAGCAGCACTTTTAGCTCAGTTTCAATTGTGATAGAAGAGAAACCCAAACAGAAGCTCACAGAAAGCAAAGATATAGTTGCCATTCAGCCTGTCTCAATATGACAGCAGCATTTACAATATTCTGCTCTGTATATTTAGCRGTGAAGTTGATGGACTGTTTTGTTTATTCTCACTTCACCTTTGCAAAGCTGCTTTAAGTACGTGTCTTTTTTCACGTAAGTGTGCTTAATATCCATTAATGGCTGATATTAAAGTGAAACAGGCAACCCTGAGTTCTTCTTTTGTGTTATGGTGCTATCCACAACAGGGGTTGGACAAGCAGTTTTCTCACTCTTCCTTTTTTGCCAAGCCCCCTTTTGGTGGCTGTTCTCTGTAATCTGTTTCTTTTCCTTTCTGCCCACTGCACAAACCCAGAATTGTACAATGTGCAATGAGGCCAAGGGTGGCACAGATTGCTCCTGTGTGTCCCCTACCACTCCAATTCTCTTGTTCATTAAAAGCTCCTATTGACTTTAAATCAGCTCCACAGGGCTTTTTGCTGACAGAAATTTGCCCAGAGATAATTTGGCTGAATTTTGTCTCCAGACTTCAAAAAATCTTTCACTTGTAGTTCAGACAGAATTATTGATAAAGTTGGAGTGGAATTAACAAAAAGTGCTGCTGGGGCCACAGCTACAAAAATCTGAACCTGTAATGTGTCATGGACTATTGGGATTTAGATCAGATTTTACAACTCCCCAAATCTTTATGAAACCAAGTCGTGTATGTATTGTTTGTTATTAACATTCTGCCTGTTTTAGGATTTCAAATTTTATACCGAGTTTTTTGTGTGCATTTTTCCTGCAGGTACTTCAGCCTGAAGCTGTTCATCACAGTTAAAGAAAAATCCTAGACATTTAACATGCAAGAACAAGAATCACCCCAACATTGAATTATCTTTCTTTTATTACATATAGTATGTATATTATCTATACAAACCATCTCCATGTTTTGAAAAGCTGGTCTTTTTTGAAAACAAGTGGCTTTCCATGCCTTGGGTGGCATGGCAAGTTCTAAGTAGCACCGGACAGATTTTACCTAGCAAAAGATTTTCAGCATTTGGATCAACAACCAAATCTGAATGACTCGAGTGGGAATGGGGGAAGGGCAGGATTAAATAGCTTTAAAGATTTCATTTTAAAATTAACACTTTGCATATTTCAGAAATGGTGGGATGATAGTTGAGCAATCTGAAGATCTGTTGAGAAATACTTAAATGGGACATGTATTTACACCAACTCTTTCCTAGGAAAAATTGTTTCCAGAAATCACAACAGAAAAAAAGAAAAAGGTTCACCAAAGACTTGTGCTGAGACCTATTGCTGAATTGTTGGATGGGTGATTCCAAAAATATCACCTAAAAAAGTTTGACATAAGGCTTCTGCTGTGGAGAGGATGGAAGAGCAAGGCTCCCCAGAATAAATAGCACRAAACATTTGCTGCAGCTGTGGGGAAATAAAAAAGTAGCAGTTGGTGTGAATCTTCTTGGGGTTAAATGTCACAGAAGATTTTCACTGTAAAATCTTGCTAGTTAAATAGCTTCAAGAGAAAGTTTCAATGTAGTAGCCAGACTGACCTTTGCACACATTTAGTTGTAAGTCCATAAAACTTCTCCTGTGATGACATTTRCTTGGTTTACTTAGATATTTCCAAATTTGAAAACTGATTTCTGGATCAACTCTTTTCYAAGACAAGTTTTAAAAATAAAAAGCTCCAAACAACATCTCCTGCCAAAAATCCTAAAAATTCCCCTCCGTTTCATATGCTAATATCAAAACAGTACCTTTAACTTAGTCAGATATAATACAGTTCACATTTAAATTTAAATAGCATAGCATATTCAAATGGGGTTGATATCTCATGAGATAACTCAGTGGTTTTTAACTCCAGAGGTTACTTGATTCRTCTAGCTGAGCTGATAGAATCAACAGCTGGAAAGCCTGATGGGATGTTACCTCTTCTTGCTAACTACTAAATTATCCCTTCCTGTCTGCTCTTTTCTTTCACATCCTGCTGCAAATGGACAACTGCCCCACAGACTCTGTGTTCTCACAAGCAGGGGAGAGATGCTGGGGAGAGCGCTGATATGGACTGCGCATAGAGTGAAAGCCCAGACCCCATCCACTACTCCAAAGTCTTCAGCAATAATTTGCTTCTTCCTGTTTGCGTGTTTGAAGACTGGAAAACACACACATGGCTTTTAGGTGTGAATTCTGCCTGTGGGAGCCTGGCAGACAAAGACAGGGGGATGGGGAGAACCCAACACTCACACATGAATGTAATACAGTTAAATTCTTCAGCATTTCTCTCTAACTTTTATGGTTGCACTCCTCTGAGACAGCGCTCGGTTTCCCAAAAGCGGGAGTGATATCACCATTGGTCACTAATCCTATCAATGTCTGGGAAAGTTGAATTGCAAGAAAATTAATCCCTCCCATCAATGGTGCAGTGAATGGTGTTTCACTGAGATGCTGCTATGTTCATTTTCCTGGGCAACTCCTGTTTGCAGACTGAAGCAGACAGATGATCCAACAAACAGTTTACAAAAGCCAGCCACTTTGCAGCACATCACCACATTTTCTTTGCATCTGCCACAGGTGCCATGCAAACCCCAGAGCTCCCCAGCTGAGATCTGCCTCTCTTGTCCTAGGACACTGCATCCCTTAGACCCCTCTGTGACCATAATTGATCTTAAGGGGCAAAAAGTCACCAAGTCACAAACATTAAAAATTTTATCACTACCATCCAAGGAGGAAGGTCTTAAACTCCTCCCCTCCTACAAAAATAAATTATGAAGCAATCACTATGGCCTGGAGAATAAAGCAAGCTTTGCTTCCAAGAAACAAATAAAAAATGATGAAATGATTGTAAAATACTTCTAGGCAGCCAGTCRATGTCTGTAATAAATCTCATTGGAAAAAAATTAACATATTCCTTCCCATTAATAATTAAATTCCAGATAAATTCCTATAAAATAAATTCTCATCAAGGTGAACAAAAAAAAATCCAGCCTTAAAGCAGTATAGATGTTGACATTTTGTGGTAGTTTATGTACCTGGTAATGAAGATATAATACAAGACACTCTGTGTGGTGCAGTGAAGAAAAAAACACATTGTCATGTTTCAACTGCATAAGACATCAATCCCACTGCAGTGATTTCTGTGCCACCTTCTTCTAGGAAACACTGCTCCATTTATTTCAAAACTAATTATTAAAAGACTTAATTGTCCTAAAAAGCTGTTTCAAAAAGGCAACAAAGAGATACAGAGATTATTAAATTTTATAGACCATGAAAGCCTAAGAAACTGTTGATAAGTCCTGATACACAGGTTTGTTTTGTTTCCTCTCATCTCAGAACTTAACTGAAAACAAAATGTATTGCGAGTACACGTTAAGAAAAGCCTCTTTCAAAATACAGCGTGCAATAAAAACCAGCACTTCTGTACATACACAATTCTTAAAACCTTTTTTTCCATGTAATGGTATTATGTGAATAATCACACTACTGTTGAGTGGTTAAGAAAATTGTTTTTTACTTTTTGACATACAAAGTGTATGGAAAATAATATTGTCTCATCACCACATCCTCAGTAATTGATTTTGTTCATACCATGTAACCCTCACTGCTCTTTGGCTTCTTAATTAATGCAAAGATTTAAATCTACTTTTTCACACAGTCAGTTTGATAAACTGTTTCTGGTTTGGATGGGAAAGTAGAAGGTATTCAAACCCTAACAAAGGAATCACATTATTTCTGACAGTGCAGCATAGGGCTAACAAGTAGACATCCTTAGCTATGCAGATCATAGAACTAGAAGCATAGTCCCATACAAACAGTGATTGAGACAAGGTGGGAATTTGCTGATATGGGTGATTTAAACCGATTGTGTCTACACTGTAGACAGATGCATTTCTGGCTTAGGGCAGCTTAGTGCACATCATATTCTGCAGAGAGTCAATTCAGATTGAAAAATGTCCTTAAATACCAGTAAAAGAAATTATTCATAAGTTTCCTAGCACTTCACCAAACATGCTGAGCAATCCTGCTGGTGGCTGCAACAAGGATAGCAATAAGAGGGAGTCTGATATCCCCCCAGATGTTCCATTACAAGAAGTATGAAGAGCAGTTCCTTAGCTCATAATCATCTGCAGCTAATGGGCTGGCCTAGTGCATTTGGATAAATTCCCTGGCCATCAAGGTGAGAGGCTGCCTGTTCCTTCCCTGAAATCCTGGCAGGGAGGATCACATCAGAGCTGCTAGGCAATTGAAATGGCAGAAAAAGGGTTTAGTGAGTCAAGAGATTGCGGACAATTTCTGCAGATCTAATGTGTTTGTGCCTTGAGGCACATGTGAAGTTCTAGTGTAAAAAGTAGCAGAATTTCATGTCAACGCAAAAGACTTGTTGGTAAGCAGCTGTGCGAAGCTGAGCTAGCTGGATTTCCCAGCGACACAGAGGTGTGATGTCTAACTGGGAAAGAAATAGACTGTGTGAGATACTCACAGTGGTTTAGGACCACCCACAGTTTTATTTCTGTGTTTGACACTGTGCTGTCACTGCCTCAGTACTTGGTGCCTGCCCTGTGCTATGAACTTCTCTGATTCTACGTTGTGGCAGAGACCCAAAGGATAAGAAAAGCAAGCACTCCCAGCTTCTCCTCCTTGCAGGGCAGAGCATGCACACAGTGAGCCTCCCTCTGCACCTCCACCCTGGAGAGCACAGTGCCACCTTTGAAATGGCTTTTGATTCAGTATAACCATAAAGTTGACTTGTGCCCAGTTAGCAGAACTAAATTCCAGCCTCAGGTTGAGGCTTTTTAATTGCATTTCTGAAAATATTTCAGAAAGTGAGATTCAAGTGCTTTGCATTGAGATAATTGTAACAGTGCCCAGGAGAACGSGGCATTTGGTTGTCATTGAAAAAGGAAAGTAGGGATATCCTTGAAGAAATGGGATTTTTTAAACACTAAAATCAAGAAATCTGAGGTGAAAACAATGCCTACTGTTTTAGTGCTGAACATTACTGACTGACTAATTTTTTCAGGGTCTAGAGAGTTTTGAAGAAATCAYGGGAGCTGGATCTTGCTGAGGTTGTGGTTGATCTCCTCACACGCTCTTGTGAGGAAGTACTGTATCTGTCTGGGATCTAGCATTCTGAGAGGTCACATACTCCTGAAAATGAATCAATTGGATTTAAAGGTCTGCAGCTGTTTAGCAGCTCTTCTCAGTAGTGCTAATTTGTTGTGGCAGGATTAGTTTACATTACCATGGCACTATAAAGAGCCAGACTGAAATCTTCCGTTTTCAGGGTAGTTGTGGTAAAGTGAAATTACTCACCCACTGAAACTCAAGGAAGATGCACCCTGTTCAGTGAATATTTGAAGAAGTTTTTCAATTTTAACAAAGTAGCTTTGACTTTTGAGTCTGAGCATGATTTAAACTGGTTTTGACTAATATTTTCTCATGCTTTTTAATTTCCTGAACCCATCGTAAGTTGTTCTTAACATTATAAAGACAATCTTAACCTACAGTAGGTAYCCTTTGTATTTAAACTGTTATGCAACCATATAGGCTAGGAGTATTTAACAAGAATCTTAAGTGTAACCAGCTTTTGCAAGTTGTTAAATAAATAATTTTACATTTACTAGATTATTTTAGCCACTTTTCATTATATTATTTATGCAAACTTATTCACTACTTAAAACTATTAAACAGATGCTTTCAAACCATACATCGTGGATAACAGATTATGTACAAATTCTTCAGTGATCACCTTAGAAGTCATTTGTAGGAAAACATTTAATGATGTGTACAACAGCTCTCAGTTCACTGTCTTCTCCCAYATTCTTACTAGGGGGACGTGTGTATTTTGTAGAGTTACTTGTTTTGAAAAAGTTTATGTTTGATGAAATTATTTTTCCTCAAGCATTACAGCAGCACAGGTTGGTTTATTTTGCTGCTGTGTATTTCTTGTGATAGAGGCAATAAAATAAATGAAGTGTGCACTTGAAGCAGTAAATAAGGTTATAGTGAGAATTATTTGAGTTTTATCATGTCAAACTCCAAAGGCAGAAACTGAATCTAAATCAAATTGAAAGAGTATGGGAAATTTATTAAATGCTCAAGGCATAAAGGCTTAAAGATTATTGTCCGGTTGCTGTTGTCCAAAAAATGATGAATTAAGATATTTCATTTAGTTTGACAACATGCAGTTTAAGAAATAGTAATTTTTTGGGTCTACATAGGAGAACTTGAGCATATGCTGTGAAATTTAACCTGAAGTATACTTTCTGCTGATATTTACGTAAATTTTATGGAAAGTTTCAAGCTGAAGGATATGTTTAATTCATGTAATGTTGGGCAAGGTTTTGAACCTTTACTCTTTATTCATCCAGTTCTAATCCTGAGTCTTCTAAAGCTCCACTACTAAAGTACCCCTACCTCTCTGAAAGCCAGTCTGCAAAAAGGGTCAGCATCTCTTCCCTGCCTCTCACATGTCAGTTACCCCACATCAAGTCCTACAGCTCTCAGGATGGCCAGCTATTGATATGCAGTTTTTGTTCTACTGTGTTTTGATTTATTTGAGCTAAAAGGGAGAGGTAGAAGAGGAATGAGTGAGAAAAATGTAAAAAATGTAAATCAAGTTCAGATACATTGTCTTAAATACGTAATGCAGATTGGTTGGTTTTCTAGCTGTGCAACTCCAGTCCCAGACTGTCCCTTTTTAGAAAAGCTCCACGGGAACAGGCTCTGCAGTTGATTTTGCCATTGAGTTGGACAAGAGATGCAGTACTCCTTGTCCAAGGGAAGCTGTGCAGAGGCTGTGAGAAGGTCTAACTCTGCCAGCAGTTTGGGGCGTGGCATAGACGTTTTACAGCTCATTTGCCCTGTAGTTGTGGATGACACTTGCATCATTTTCTTCTTCACCTACTTGCTGCGAGTTTTTCAGACCATGTGTATGCTGCCAGAGCTGGTAGCAACTGGAAGCAAATCACAAGCCCATGCCAAAACAGTCTGCCTGTTAACACCTTTTGGCTGAGGTGTGGTATGTTAACCACAGCCCATCTATGGTTGGCTTACAGTGAAGGCAGGGCTTGCCTTCAAGTTATCTTACACAAAGAGTGGAAACAGGCAACAGGGCTTTGTATTTCTGGGTAAAAGATGTTAAAAACACTTTCAGAGCACAGAATATGAGAGCCAGCTTCATRCATATGTGAGCAGAAAGGAAAACAGGCTTTCTTTTGAGCTTTGCAGTAATGCCTCAAGCGCCTTAACAGCAGTCTGACCCCATTCAACCATCTCCATCAAACAAAACCAAATGCCAGCTCTTTAAGAAAGGAAATTGTAGGACTTATAGATATCTACCGCTTCTGCAACAAATATACAGGGCTTTGACTCTCACATGTTCATACAGAGAAAAAATGTGCACAGAATTSCTAAATGTGCACAGCACTCGAAAATATTGTTCACCACAAAAAGACCACAAACACCTCCTTCAAAGCTAAATGAGAAAGGAGGTTTAATGCATTACCTCTCCACTTTCAGACTAGCTTTTCCTCTTCTAACATCTTACCAGTATTTTATGCTGAGCTTCAGGTTTTCAGTAGGCCATAAACTCCAAATGCTGTAGAACCCATCAAAGACATCGCCCAGCTACTGTCCAAGCCAGTCAGGGAGGCGTCACAATTAATGAGGACATTCTTCTGTCTGGCTGTAAATTCATGACCAGACTGGTCCTGTGATCAAGCCCAAATATAATCAAAGATCTATGRAGTGCCACTCTATTTGAAGACCTTTGTGAAGGACTGAGCACGGGGGACAAGTTTCRCCCTCTTGGGTTTCAGACTAGTACTAAAAGTTATGCTGCAACAGTTCTGCTTTGCTCGTTTATTAAAATGTGTACATAGGTTGCAGATTCTGAAAATCTGAAGAATCTGTACCAAGATTCTGAAATATCCCCTCACAACTGATGCCAGGCACAGTGTCCGGCTCTTACATTTTTCTACTATAGACTAGCTTGCATTAATCAACTGAAAAATCAAGGGAACCGTTAGTCAGAAAAGAAGCTCTGCCTTGCAGCTGTAACAGTCTGCCATGACACATCTATCATGTTCAAGCCCCCGGTCACAATTTCTTTCCCTCCATCTGGTATAAATATTTAGTACTTTTGATGTCACTATTTCAAATTAATKGATTTAGACTATTTAAATATGCAGGTATTCCTTGCCTTTGATGTATTTTGAAGGAAGTAGTATATCTCAACCCTTCATCAACACATTTGTTTTTAATGACAAAACAATGATTTATTGAGACAAYAAATTTATTGAATAATGACAGCCTTAAACACAAATTCAAGTATTTAATAACAGTTATAATATCCTTGTCATTCTCAGCACTGTGAGGGTTTGCTGGATATTTGACTTCCCTATTGATGAAAATGAGAATAACTTTAGAATTTCCTTTCTCTGTAAAAATCTGATCACTTCACCAAAACAATGGTGGTGTAGCTCTGAGAACTTTCCTGTGTAAGATTTTCTAGTTTGCAGCAGGTTATCAGATTTGCCAGCCTTTTTGAGTCTAGTGATTACAATCATGTTATGCACTTAAAAAACATTTCTGTTGTGTTAGTGAATATGGGAGTGTCAAATGAACTACTTGTCTGTAAAAGAAGAAACATCCCCCTCCAGCTCTAATGTGGTCATAGTCTGCTTGTTTGTTCCACATTGTTGCCAAAGTAACCTCTGAAAATACTTGATATTAGTAATGCTTTTAAGTAACATCCCATTTTGCAATATCATTTTAGTGTCTTTCCAGTCAAGGTTTATTACCGCTTAATGGATCTGCTGCTGAACTGATTCAGGGAGGAAGAGGGATAAATATAAACTTTTTCAAGATGGTTTTATTTCCATTTTGAAAACATCCATATCAAAACATRCAAATGAGCCCTGACCATGTGGCAAACCTGTTTTGAGAGCTTYTTACAGGGGAATTTCATGGTCAAGAATGTCATCTTGAAAAAGAAATTCTGTTCCTGAAGTGCCATTTTATTTTATCATAGTAGGCATGGCACTTGTTTCATTGTCCCAGCTAGTTAGGCTTATTCTGTCCCCGCTCTTCTTCTGCAGTGCTGCTCGCAAGCTGCCGCCTGCGGAGGGTGTTAGGAAGAGCCTGCTTACTTGTGCTGTGACTAACTACTCTGAAAATGAAAAAAAAACACCTTCTGTACTGATAGTCTATCACTGGTGCCAAGATGAGAGGGAAAAAACCTAAACCTCCTTCTGAAATCTCTAGGAATGACAGCAGTGGTAGAAAGAGTTCTGTGAAAGGGATGAGGTTGTAATGCCCTACTTTGAGGAAGGAGGATTTAATTAAAAGGAAAACTAACAAAGATGAACAGTCATTAAGATGGTAAAAAAAAATAACATTGAGAAACACTACCCTTTAATGTAAAATTCACAATAAAAATTTTCTCTTTTCTTCTAATGCATAATATGCTCTTGCAGACTGCTTTAAAAGCACTAAAGATTTATTCCTACAGAAGCAATTCTGATAAGCAAAAGAGGAGGAACCAGACAGCTTTCAGAAATGAAACTGTCCAGTATGAAGTGTAGCATGAACTGGATCTCACMGAGAATAGAAGGAAGAGAATTGAGTATATATTTGACTATTTTTTAAATTACTATGTACTATTCTATCCAGCAACCTTTTTAAAATAAAGAAGGTAAGAGCTAGGAATAAAAATTCAACAAGTGGCATGAAGGCAGGTGTGCTCCGTGCTACAGATCCCAGTGAAAGGAGTAGCTGAATATACACGACGGGGTGATAAGGAAGCAGCCCATACACCTCCTCCACACTAAAGATTTTACTGTAAGAATGACACTGAACAGTAAAAACCTGATACTGCGCCCTGCAGTATAACGGAAAGGAAGAGCAAATATGAGGAAGAAAAGGTAGCTTATATTAACATCATTCTAAGGGAGCAGGACAAAGTTCTGCATTTTGATTTTCCATCAACATCAGATTTAAAATGAAGACTCATATGATTGTGTCTTCATTCTGTATTTTGATTCAGGTTGTTTTGAGACAACACTTGGTTAACCCAAGCAAAGAATAGAAGGTGAAAAGAGACTCCCAGTGTTTGCAAAATCGTCTGACAATTCTTCCCAAAGGCTGAATGAAGCTATTCTCCATGCTTCATGGAAGTCACTCTGCAGACTTGACCCAGGCATAACTTCTGTTAGTTTTAATCTAGTCTCCTGGTTGTGGGTTGTAGTTCTTAAGAATTTTTTAATATSTATACTTTTTCTTGGCAGGATGTGAAGCACAGCTGGATAAAAAAATAAACAGTTTTGAAAGTATCATTTGTTTTTACGCTTCAAAAGGCAGCTTYAGCTAGAGTATTATTGTGCCTGTATGTGCAACATAATCACCGTTTCTTCTGGTGACCTAATACTATATTGCCGTTTAAATATCTTTTAAAACAGTTGATGAAATCATCTTAATTAGATGATTTGCTTTAACATCTGCTGCTGTTGTCATTTCATTTTCATTGTTTTCATTTGGTGGTAAGATTTTTCATTTCCATCTTGCAAAACAACATMATATCTGTGTGCACATATGTAACTGTAGACTATTTTTACATACACTGTACATGTATTTTTAGTACACTCTGTTCCTTCAGCTGTGCTCGGGTAACCTGGTAAGCTTCATTTCCTTGTGTCTGCATGATCATGATGCACTCCACGGGGGGACTTTTGTTATGCGATAAAAGGGCTGTGAAATCTCACATTTGCTTTTAGAAATAGAAAAAAAAAAAAACTGTCTCTCCATGACCAAAGAGTCTTTTCTAGGCTACAAAAATTCTTTTAAATAAACACTAAGAGGGCAATATGACCATAGTCTGCTGTAAATATAGGGTGAATTAAGGTAAGCTCTGAGTAGACCAGTATGTAGAGTTTAGAACTGCTTCCTGTTATTCTTCTGGCTTATTTTCAATCCTTTTTCAGACTCAGTCAGCCGCTGAGTTGTTTTCTTTGTGTGAGACTTTAGGTTTTGATGAAGAGTTTCTCTCAGTTCGGCAGCATCCACTGGAAACAAGTCTAGGAGGTGAACACCAGCAAAACAGATAGGCTAGAAGTCAGGAAGCTGAGACTGTTCTGTAGTCTCAAGAAAAGTTGACCACTTTCTTCCAAGGGTAAACAGCAAATGTATGAACTAATCTATTGTATATACTCCACTGATCTGGATCTCACTTTCTGTATAATAAGAAGTGTTTTCTTCACTCCTCACCCTAATCTTCTGAGTCAATAAATAAATTAATTATATCAGATTACTGTATCCTGACTTKCACACTCTTGCGTAGGTAAGGGGAAAAAACCCACATGCTAGCATATGAATTACTCCACATCGTTTATTAGAAAACCCTAGATGTCACTGTCCTAAGAAAGGGAATTCTGTGTTTATATTTTTTTTAAAGTAGAATTTGCACAGTATAAATTGGGTAGGTGATAACTGTGGGAATGGAGTGCCAACCACTATACACTTTATAAGTAAAAGAGAGCTATGTGGTCCTACTTCTACTGTTACAGTAAAAGAAGGTATATTTTTCCTTTTGGGAGAATTCAGATTTTCTGAAAGGAATATGTTATATTACATGCTTGTCATCCACTCTCTTTGTACCAGCAAATCTAGAAAACAGCTCAATGTCAGCTTTCCCCATACAATTTAACTTCAAGGCAGTTCACTACCCYGTTTTCATCTCATGTGCAAATAGTAACTACTTGTAACCATGTTTAGTAGGTTGGTCCTAACCAAAAGAAGTTAACAAAGCAAAGACATTAGGTTTGTTACTTCCCCAGCGGGCATGCATATTACAGTGATAGATCCGGTTTTGGGGGGAGTTGTTTGGTTTGTTACTGGCTRTGGATCACACACCTTGGAGATGTAGATCACACACCTGATGTAGACCTTACCATCTTAACATTTAAACAAACTTGCTCTATTTAAGAGTAGCATGGGGATCAGCATAGGCTGTGAAAGTCTTTTCAAGACTGAACATTTTCAGGTTACTAAATATGGAAATTTGTCCCTGCTGAGCTCTGTATTGCTCTGTATGCTGTTAGCTGGTAAACTACAGCAGAACTGTTTAGGTAGCCAGCKGTGCCTGGAAATACTGGACAAAATGATTGAAAGGATTTTGGGCTTTTTCAGCATTTGTTTCTACTTTTAAAACTTGCTCAATTTCTCTGGGACCCCACACCCTTTCTCTCTCTCTTGCAGGAGAATAATAAAACTGAATATCCATTCACAGAACTGTCACAGATCTCAATCTTCCTTACTGACTAGAGACATCCATTTTTATTGCCATTGTCACCTGGCATCTGTGAAAAMTTTACCCTAAAAGTTTGAGATGTCTCTCTGAAGAAGACCGAGACATGGAACCARCAGTTACTGGAACAGCCAGTCTGCCTTTGCTTTTCTGAATCAAATGCAAAATTGCATACTCAGTAGAAAAAAAAAGAATGAGTGTAACATGGACTTCTGAGAGTGTCACAAAGCAAGAACAGCTTAAGCTAAGAATAATACAAACYACAGATGTAGAGAGACTTTGAACTAGACCCAAAACATGTCATCTGTTAGACTTGGTGAAATCGGCTGATCATGATGCAAGAGATATCACAAGGAAAGCATCGGTATTACCTGTTGCACAGTCTCTGAGTGGCTGAGTATAATGAGAAAATTATTTGGAGGAATGTGATAGATAATTCTTTACCAATGAAACAAAAATAAAACCTCTTGTTTTCCTGAATATTTTAATGTTTATTGCTGGTGCTCTTGCTTWTGACTGCTTACTACAAGTAGGTAGCAGTCCCGATTTCATCTGTGTGACCTAAAATTTGTACTCAGCAATGACCACAGGCTTGTCAGCACCATATGCTTTCTAGCCCCTGGCTCTATCAATAGTTCTTCATTTTAAAAAAACTATAGGTCTKCCTTTCTAAAACCTTTTAGAAAAGACAAGACCAATTCAGCAGCAAGGTAAAGACCCTGACTTGCCCAAGGCTGTAGAAAGATCAAATAATGTTTTTGCTAATTCAGAAATGAGACAGTCATCTGCCTATTGTCTAACCATGTTTCCTGTAAGGTGGCTGATAAAAACTTACTGTAAAAACTTTCATGTCTAAAACAGGTTATTAATCTTGCAAGTGTTCAGCAGTCCAACCTGTGAAACTCAAATGGTAATGACCAGGCCATCCATGTGTCCAGTCACATAAGGGACAAACTGGTATGGGGAAAACAGGTCTAGTATTATCCCTYCATGTGTTGGTTCTACAAAGAAAAAATAGATTTATGGTTGTAGGCTAATATGGGAAATGTGCCTTCTCACTGAAAATGTGATACTGACTTGCCAAATAGGTTCTGCAAATACCACATTAGTGGTGCTGCTGCTGTTAAGGACTATGCAGGATCACACACTCAGCTCATGAAGCTTGGAAAGGCCTGTAGATTAATTTTTGTCAACTGCTAAGATTATTTTAAATTAATCCATTAAACTAACTAATACTTTAAATACTATAGGATTGATGAGTAAATGTTCTACATTAATACAAGTCTGAATTACTAACTCAAAAATGAAAGGAGGAAAAAAACAATGCAACAGATGATAATGCATCAACAAATGTTCTCTAGTAACTGAGGACTTATTTTACTGGCAATTGCAAATGAAATGACCACTACTGCTGTGTATTTTTAACTTAAAGCTTTACTTCTGTGGTATAAATGTTATATTTGATATCTTAAGTGAAAATATAAAACATTCATTAGGAAGCAATTTCTGGCCTGAAAGTTCTTTTCCAGTGTTAGTAACAAAATTTTAGCATACAGAGCACAAATTCAGCCAATGAAAACTAGATGGCATAAACACTGAAATTTCTATTAATTTCATTTTCTCTTTTTGCATGTGAATGTGATTGATATATATCTGAGCACTGGCTGTGGAACCTTGTGTCAAGAAATAGGTCAACTGAAAAAAAAAGCTCATGAAAAATAAAAAATCCAAATAAATAATTGTTTTCTTACCAAAACCCCGCACATTTATAAACTTAGTGCAAGACATTACTGTATGATTGAATGGAGGTTGTGCTAAAAAGAGCATCACACATGAGTGCAACGTCACCAGAGTTCCCCTGATATTTTATATGGAATTTGTCAATCTCCTTCAGCTGTAAGAGAAAATCTTCTCAAAAAGCAGAAGTTTACCAAGTGGGAGAARCAGGGTACTATGGCAACACCCTTAGTTATTCTCTTGAGACATTTGGCTGATGARTCAGATAGTTCATACTCCACCAAATATGTGGTTAGAACATTTGGTTAGAACCTTTACTGTGGGTTTTTCAGATCAGTATTTGCTGTTAGTATCAAAAGAAGGCAAAATGAAATCTTTCTCTGAATTGAAAAATACTTGTTTTGCGGGGTATTATGTTGCTGCTTCTGTCTAATTCATTTCACATATTTAACATTCTAATTCTTTATGGCAATACAGACAGATGAAACTATGTAACCGACAGGATGGTGTTGTGGTGGCTGCTAACTGGTAAAAAGAAGAGGTCAGCGTTGTGAAAGTTTTCCCTGCTGATTTGACCACTTTCCACAGCAAAGGTGCAGGATGCGAAGTGAGTTGTGTAATAGGATGGTATCTCTGATCTGACTGAGAGAGGTACCTTAAAAACTATGAGCAAATTTTTAATAATTCAGAACCATTGTCCCCAGGAGAATATAAGACAGTGCACGTGAAAAGTTCACACAGATAATTTAGAAGTAGAAAAAAGGAATAAGACAAACATTTTTTTAAATTATTGGTTTACTGAAAATAAAATAAACAAAAGTATTCTTTCACCTGCCAGAGGAAATAATAAAGGAACAATCTGGAGTAAGACAAGCAATGGAGAAAACTGAAAAAATTATACAGCAAGAGAAGAACTTGCAAGAACTAATGGTAGTTTCTCTCTGTAGGGAGAAAAATTAATAAATAATTAAAGGTGAGAAACAGGGAAATCAAGACAGAAAACATGCCTTTTCAAAGGTTTTGCCAGGACTTGTAAAAGAATGAGAATAAATTGTAAAATGAGAGAGAACACAGAACCTGCTATAGTAACAGTTGCTGAAAGGGTATCCTCTTGTCATATTCTAACTGTCCTTTGGATAGAGAAGGAGATTTCAGCCTGCAAATMATGAGTTTGTAACTAATATATCAGTGCATCTGCATCATGCGTCTTTCTGAGCAAATGTAAATGAAACCTAAAACCACCATGTAATACACRTTTTCCACGTATTTGGAAGAAATTTTCCATTTTCACAGAAATCTCTGTACACTGATTGTCTGCAGCCATCCTTTTTGARAACAATGTTCAGCCTCTCAAACAAACCAAGCAACATTAACTCCTAAAATGCTGTTAATCTTTTGCTCTGAAAAATATCCAAAATGCCATATGCTCATGACAACACTGACTACGGTGCTAACTCTACATTGAAAACAAAAATAACCTGTAGTTCCATGTTCTTGATAATTTCCTGACCAAGATGTTAATGAAATTCCTGCCATTGACACATCTTTGTGCCCATTGTGTTAGCTCTGTTTATTCGCCTGTTTCTAAACTGTCTCATCTAAAGCAGAACTATAAAATTCTCAAGTTACAGCAAGTCACTTCCTTAATCAGCACTTGAAAAGTAACCCCTTTTGTAAATGTAGTCCAGAGAATGACCTCGTGATCTCTGTTTGGTGATGGGAACTTGCCATGCTGAAGGTTTTGCAATGCAAGAATGCAGCCTGTTATTTTAGACTGGATTGAGACTTTGCCTTTCAGTTCCTGTGGCCTGTGCACACAACAGGAGCTCTAGGTTAGGTTCTCAGATCCACCAGCAACTTTGTAGATTTCTTGGAAACCAGTTATTTGCTTAGTTGGATTTCTTGCTAGGAAATTGTTTGGTAATTAAGGTATTGTAGGCACTGCACAACGTRAATAATCCACAATTTTAAAAGACCATAGTATATATTTATTTATTTCAGTGTTGGTGATCTAGAGACACAGCAGCATCACATCACCTGTTTCAAAATCGAGCTAAGATTGTGACAGTAAAGGAAACTACTATCTGCTACAACAGAAGATATTTATTGTGTTCTCTAGTTTAAGAGCAAATACTGTCTAGGGGAGAGGAGACTGAATTCCAGGATCTTTGTCTCCACACACTTCACTTAAGCAAATCTTCAATTATCCTTCTTCAAATAAAAAAAAAAAAAAACAACCATGAAACCCATGACATTTGCTTGTAAGTGCACTAAATGACTTGGATTAAGTACTTCTTTTCCTTCTTTCTCGACAGAGGGTCTCAACATGAAGGATGGCAAATCATCTGAAATAATACTAATCTTTAAAAACTACTTATAACAAGTCAATGCCCCCAAGAATAAAAGAAAGCATTTGATGTTGCAGACCATGATGTAAGGGAAGCAATAAAAGGGAAACGCAGCTTGAATTGTAATATTGCTGGGTATCTTACATCTCCCTGCTGAAGGCAGCAAAGTTGCAGTTACCGAATGGCTAATCTGTTCTACTGTGTTTTAATCAGATGTTGGCATTATCTGCCACTAATTGCTTTTTCATTTCCACTTGTAATTATTCCATTGCATGTTTGTGGTGAGAAGCTGAAAATTAAGCAGATCACCAAGAAAGAATTAATTGTTAATGAATAATCATCAGTAGGAAGCCAATTTCATTATCTTCAAAGAGGTAGCTAGAGATTAACTACTAACTGGGGTTCTCCTACATTCAGTGTATGACTGTAAAGTAATCACAAATAATCACACCCTCCAACTTCATCAATTAGTTTCTATTATGTGAATTGATACCCATTTTTGTTTTTTGTTGTTTAATGTTAATGGTGGTATTCAAGCTGGGGAGTGCTAATTGGAAGGTGTTGTATTCAGTGGGCTCAAGGCCTTATTATTAGAGCATCTTTTTCATTAGCATGTGATTCTAAAAGGGATATACAGTGGAGGTTATTAAATTCACCTTGTTATAAATACATAATCTTTAGCAAGAAATTTTAGACTGTCACTTAAAATAGAATGATACATGCAAAGCTACATTGTCAGCAATGCACAGTAGAAGTCAGTTTACAAAACATGTCATCATTAACTGTTTCTTGAAAAATTCTCCTTAAATCAACATGTCAAAAACAAAGGGGGCTTGGGATTTAAGAATGGCTATGATAGAGTCAAGGTCTAAAAAAATCAACTACAGTAAAAAAAACCTGTTAGATATTGAGCAGAAGTTAAAAAAAAATCATATGTRCATTGTCATTATTGCATAGATTGATGTTCCAGTGAGAACTGCTGACTCTCAGCTTTCCATTCTTTGCTACTCATTTCAGTTTAGTCCTCTGTGATACCAAGAGCAACTGCAAAGAACAGCTCTCTTGATATTTTTAGATGAGTTCTGTRTTACACTTGTATAATTTCTACTGAAAAATAATAGAAGAAATAATATCATCTGTGGGATAGATTCAGTCTCTCAGTACTGCTAAACTGATTGCAGCCTTTCATCTTCTCCATGTGTGGGTATCTGATAGCAGCAGAAATACTGCCTGTATTTTTTCCATCTTTGTACCTCTGCAGGTAAAACTCCCAGAATTTTGTCCATGGGAACAGTTGTCACCTCTTAGTCCTCTTCTATTTTAACTGATTTAAGGCAAGCCAGCTTTTAGGCACAATTTTATTTTTCCCTGCAGCAGGGGACAAAAGGCAATCCTGCCTCCTGTGTATGAAGAAACAAATAAATTAATAGTAGTTTTTTTTACCCTCCTCAGCATCCTCATTAATATTTTAGCTGTGAAGAATGACAATACGTCAGTGTTCTGGAAACCTAAAGTACAATTAAGGAAGATGAGCTCTTCATGAATTACAGGTTTTCTGCAAAAAGAAATAATGGAACTTTACAGCAATCTTTCACACTCCTAACACATTGCATCTCAGAGYATGCCAAGCAAGGCCAGTTGCAAACAGCTTCTGGAAACCATCATAATACACATAGAAGTCTGACCTTTGCTGAGAAGTAAAATGTGGTCTTAAAGGAGTTTACCTATTCAACATGATCAGCAATTCTGGAAACTGGAAAGTTCCATTCCTACATGCAGGTAATAGTCACATCAAATCCCATAGAATCCTGCAGAGCAGTTACAGTTGTCTGTTGTCAATCAGACATCTAACCCAGGTCACATCTGTTAAGTAGCAGTATGTTCCTTTCTCATTGAAGATTGCAGTCAATATGTTGTGACAGAGCATGGATCACTGAAGTAATTTTCAGCCAAAATAGTCAAAAGCAGCAAAGGTAATTTTCTCCCWAAGGCAAGCTATTTTTCTCAGCTATCATGACAAAGTGTGATGCACTGATGCCRCAAAATATTTTCCAAATTGTGCATGTTTGCGTTCAGAGTAAGGTAGCTTCTGTTATATTTCTTTTTTGGCACAGAATCTGATGATCTATTAAATAAATATTAATCCCTTGCTGCCTTCAAAGCTGTCTCTGCCATATTAGGATTTTAAATATCTTCATTAATTGCTTAACTACCTTTTCCTAAATTCCCCATGGGCTCCTTTGATACTAGTCACTCTAATGTGTTACCATGTGATTGATGGCCTCCCTCTGCTGTAACATAAAACATATTTTTAGCCAATATTGTTCTGGAGATGCCTTTGACAAAATAAAAATTCAACGTTTTCAGGCCCAAAAGATAAGCAGACCTAGAAAAGCCATTACAGTGCTACATTTTAAAAGGATAGAAAGCAGTTTTATCTCAGTTCATATTTGTGGAAAATGTTTGTGCTCAAAACCATGGGTAGGTAAATACCTTCACTTTCTAAGCCATGCAGAAAAGATCAGTGTGAAACTGGCAAAAAAAAATTTAAAAAAAAAAAAGCAGTCGGAAAAGTTGATTATTCCAATAGCTGTGAAAAAATTATTGTATGCAGTGATTATTCACAGGAAAACATTCTTGTTTAAAGTTAAGCTACAATAGGTTCATGAAGAAATGCTAGATCAATTGCTTACACCTGGAGGATCATTTCAAGATGAGATTTTCAACACAGTCCAAGATTTTAGTTGCCTGGCTAGTAGACAACAGTCTTGTATTTGTTTTCCAATTGCTATATGGTATGAATTGAAAAGATTGGTCAAAGGACAGTAGCAATACATAAACCTTTATGTATYTTCAGAATGTGATGATGCTGGGTATATGGAAAAGCTCTCAAACTTAATCTAGACACTTGCTCAGAACAGATGTGAAGTGTGAAAAAGTGAAATGGCAACCAGGAAAAAATGGCTGTACTTTGGGATAGTCCTGGAAAGATCAGTCCTGAAATGTAACAGGAGAAACTTACTTTCAGTAACATAATTTTGACAGCTGCAGATACAGTTGAAAGCAGCTAAAATGTAATGTTCATGTATTTATGCATTCATATTTTGTTGCAAGGATTTGATGCACTCTCCACTCAGGTATCCTTCAAAACTGAATTTGACCACTTCCTCCAATCCCTGGTAGAGGCCAAGTCATTCACATTTTCCCATAGGATACTTTGTGTTGAAATGAGCACAATGTTTTGTAATCAGAGGTTAYGTTACTTATTTTGTAATAATCTCTTCTGTTTAATCATCTTGGGCTAACATCTTGGGTAACATCTGAATTATCTCAGGCTAACAAAAGATCTTACAAAGCCTCCCCTGGATCCCCTAATTAGAAATTTGGGTCTAGTGATTAGAATACTTAGCTATACCTATTCTTTTGTAATTGGGCACGAAAAATTCATCTTCAAGAATATTTTATATCTTTTTGCTGTGTCTTATTCTGTGACATTTTAGTCATGCTGCACACTGAGGCAAGTGTGAGAAATATCACTTGATTTTTCCCTAAATAGAGAAAGTTGGGTAAGTGTTCATCATCTGTTGGGCCCTCTGTGAACTTCCCAAATTTGTTTCTGACCTTTCTTGCCTCAAAGTAAGTCTTTTAATTTGCATTGATAATAGCTAGCTGTGACACTTAGTCCAGTGATACAGATAATACCATAGGCTTGCATTTCCCTTGTGTTTAGCCAAAGTGAGCTTTGRCTACAGCTCACTTTGAAATGAAGGTGACGCATTTGTCCTAAGAAAAGCAATATATTGATGGCACAGGGGGAGATAGTAGGAATTACATATTTTTGTTGCAAAGATTCATAGCCAAAGGGTCTTCAAGATTCACTAATTTGATTGTTTCCAGCAAGATAAAGAAAGCAGTTACATTCAGAATCCAATGCTAGCTAGAATTTTTGTTGTGAGAAAATGCATATTTTTGTTTAGATCTGTCTTTCTCTCCAATTGTTTTACTCCTTTGTCACAACTGGATTGGATTATTGAAATTAGCTTTTACATAGCAAATACACCCAAATATTCTCCTCAAAAGTTCAAGGAGCAGAGCATACAGTTGCCTGCCTCACTGTGTTATTTTTTTGTAAATGACATTTTACAGCCACTCAGAAACCAATTCTATCTCTCAAAGTAAAAGAACTTACCAGTATAGATCACTAAGCACTGTAAACCTTATGCCCTTTTTCGAAAAAGTGAAATTAAGTGAGGTACTTGAATAGTGAGACTCCAATTTATAAATCTTTTAGAAGGCCCTGTAAATTTGTGATTTGACTCAATTTTTGGGTAAATTGTAGCTSATTCTCTTCATGTACCCATTAGAAGGAAGGAAACTTTTCAAATCTGGTGCATGAGTAGAGGAGGGAGCTGTAGTCTGCCTATAGAATTTGATGGTAGAAAACTCCTATTAGATCAATCCACTTGCAAAAAAAACCTGTGGAGCTGTAACACAAAGCATCTCTCTTTTCTGTTACTACCAAACACAGGAAAAGTGCTTCCTTAAAACAATAAACAAAGGGAAGTAAGACTTCAACGGGAGAAATTCAGGATTCTAAGAGCAGAGAAAGATGTTTATCTCTCCCTATAAAGAGAAATTTATGTCACTTTCAGTTTTTTATCTTGTTGTCTCTTTAGCTATAATACAAACATTTTAATATTAAATCCATATGTAGTTAGAGACCTCTTGGATCTGTCTTATGTCTTSGGTTGATTTTATTATAACACTCTASTCCTATATTCCATCTGCTTGTATGCCCAAAATGTTCTTGTGCCTTTAAATCTGACCCAGAAGAAGGGGCAGGGGCAGCTGGGAAGGCAGCATGGGCAGTTAAAAGCCGGGGCTGCCGTGCAGCCAGATGTGTGAACCTGCACTGGACACTGCAAGAACTCACCTCCCTTSGTGCAGGAGAGTTATATTGTTGCTGATTAGCTGGCTCGGGTTTGTTATCTTGGGCAACCAGCTCTCCCTGAACTGCCTCCCCTTCTACGATCCCTGTGATTTTCTTTCTGGAGGAACTTGGCGGGGCTTCAGTCCGAAAACCAAGAAGCAAGCGCCGACCAGCCAGGGGCAGAGGGGACAAGCCACGGGTGCTGCTCTGTCTCATCCTGAACTCCGGAGGAGCCAAGCTGGCAACAGAAAAGCGCACTGAGTCCTCTGTTTCATCCACAGTGAGGAGAGGACTGCCACCAGGTTCCCACTGTTGCCCGAGCAGCCACGTRGACTTTTGGTTTTTTCTTGGGTTGTTTTTTTTCCTGGGACAAGAGTCGTGCCATCTTTCTCCACACCATGTGCCAAGCAGCCATGGGGGGAGGGGGTGGCACGCATTCTGGGAGCTTTAATTATCCAGCAGTTACTCGTTTTTTCACCTGTGTCCTGTGTGCACCTTGTTTTGTTAATAAACTATTTTTCTCTTCACTTTTGCCAAAACATCTATTTGATACTGGTGSGAAAAAAWTATCAATTTTTTCACTTTAGAGGAAACATTCACCCTGTAAYGTTTTTCTCTGAAAACAGTGTCTTAAAACAAAACAGTCTTATAAACCCTCATTGGATGTGTTCTAAAAGCCTAGTTACCCTGGCTTTAAGGAGAGTATTGGGCATTGAAAGTCAAGTGAACAATTCAYGATTATGTGGTATATTATGGAAACCACCTCCAACCAGTGAGCTATTTCTGATCAAGCATCAAGACTACAAAGTCTGCTTTTCTTATCTGGATTCTTCACACCATGAACAAAAAGTTTATACAAGCACACCCGCAGCCCTTAAGTTGACACAATGGATTATGACAGCCCTTTCAGAGGCATTCCAGTCTACCATGTCTCGTGTGCTTGTTGTTCATGTACACAAGTCTGTGCACTAAAACTCCTCATGACATATTTATCCTCAGAAAGGTAATGTGTATTATCAATAACAACTTCCCTAAACAAAAATGTGCCATTTTCCCCCAAAACACTAAGAGCACATCACACATTAATGTCTTTAAATCTTTAGCTGTAAAAAAAAAAAAAAAAAAAAAAAAAAAAAAAAAAAAAAANAAAAAAAAAAAAAAAAAAAAAAAAAAAAAAAAAAGGGCAGGGAGCAAAATATTAATAACTGCCTAAATAATAGGTGAAAAATTTATGCCTTTTAAGTATGTTTAAAGGGACAAACAGCCAGCTGCGAAGTGGCATTTATAATTGGAAGCAGTGACACAGTATACCCCGCAGCAGCAGCAAAAGTACTTTTATAATTCTGTCACCTGAATACAACACAGTTTCATTTGGCAACTTGTATCAGTCACTGCTGAAACACAATTCAAAAATGTAAAACACTGTCATATTTTTGCATTTATTTATAGGCTTCTTTTTTTTTTTTAAATTTCGAAACCAGCTTTCTACATAGCATAGATAATTCTTTCAGGTTTTAGGGGGTTTTCATTTGACTATAAGTGAATTGCCCTTCTGGCTGAAAATCTGTTTTCTTTTGCATTCTCTTCCATCCTATGTGCTACATTCCCTCTTAAATTCCACATGGATTCTATAGATTTCATTTAAGCAGGGCCAAGTTGCATGAACAGATCTGCCCTAGAGAAGTTTGCCCCTTTTAGCATGCAACCCAGCGCTAATGCTCCTTTTTCATTTAGGTTTTCAATTTGGATGAATTCCAAATTACCATTTATTCCAATAGAAATGCACCTAATTACACAAAGCATCTTAATAAAGAATGGAAACAAGATTAAAAGCCTTCCTCCTTCTGGTGTTTTAATGTGTAGAATTTATAAAATGTTTAAGAAAAAGAAAAGTGCTTAATTTCAGTTATAGTTAGGCCTCTTAAACAACCTTTAWTCCATTATTTCCTACTAACCAAAGAGAACCGTGTTCAAGTTGAAGGCAAAATATAGCCACCTCATATGAATTTATTACACAGGGCCTTCCTTACTATATTTTCTTGTGTTTTGTGAAAAAATCCAGACCGGCTGTTCAGATATGGTGTGTTCAGAGCACCTATTCTAACCTAGAAAATTCCTTGCACTGTCTGTCTTCAAGAGCTTTGCACACCTGAAGAGCTAAACAAGAATGCAACTGCAGAAAAGAAAAGCAATAGATATTTTAGCGATCAGCTTAACTGACTGCAATCAAAACACAAATTTATACAGCCTCTAGGTGCACTGTCCAGTTGGATAAGACAGGTTTCAAACAAGGTCTTAATGGTTACACAAGTAAAATGATCCTAAGCAGAAAGGAGAATGGGGAKGGACATGGTCAAATTAGAAAGGAATTATGAAAGATGGAGAAGAGTAAGGAAAGAAGGGCTATTTAAGGAAGACAAATATTATGTGTCATAAAAACAATGGCACTGATWCTACCAGAGATGTGAAGATGGTGACTGAAATACAGACTGGAATAACATGTTCTGCAAATGATCAAGTCTAATGACAAGTTTTTCTGCTTGAAACTACCCAATGGAAACAATGCATGTACTATGATGGTCAAAGAATTTTTTTTCCTCATGTAACTATTGCCCACAGTCAAGCCTATACAATTACAGATTTGTGCTGGCAAGAACAGATTGTGAGTACAAAGGRAGAGGGTATTTTCTTCTGCTACCTCCTCTGTGCCACAAAGAAGCTCTGGTAGCATCTAGTGAAAACAGTCACTGTACACCACAGCAGATCATTTATGCAATGCTGAAGAGTCAAACTCAATCTGTTTTGATTGAGGGAGGAACCTCTTTTATACTAATGATGTGTTGAACAAAATCCAGTGCAGTGGTCAAGGAAGTAGGGGAAAAAATGGTACAGGACTAAATAAAAGAACTATAACTCAAGAGAAACTTCTGGAAATACTAGAAACAGTACAGCTGGACATTAAATTGGAGTCAGGACATACTTTAAATCAGGAAATATTTTGCTTTGTACATTCATATTTGTGAGAATTTCCCACTGATTCAAAGGCTGTTTTGTGAATGGGTGCTACATTAATTTACAGAATACCACAGAAAAATTATCTGACCATGCAGCAGGATCACTGCAGCTGCTGGCCTTACTTCTCCTGCATTCAGTGTCTGTATGTCCTTTCACAAATACACAGAACACTGTTTCTTCCCTTGTCAATTATTCAGCTTTTGTTTATATGCAGCTTAGTCAAAAATGGCATCTCCTGGTGCTACAGCAAGTGAGCATGTAGGAATTTTAAAGGGGTCAGAAATGGGATGTGGCCAAGGTTGTTTTCTTCCTCCTATGTTTAGTTTTCAAAAGGGATCACCATGGGAAACTAATGTCTAAACAGAAGAGATTTCCAGATCTCACTGAAATAGCTAGTGAGGCTGAACAGGGCCTTCTACACACATACATAGACACCGGTAAGATTCATTATACTCTCTGGTATACAATCATTTTATAGCAGCAAGCATTTGAAATACCTAAGAACTCAGGAGTACATAAGAGAAAAACAAAGCCTTTTCAATTATTTTAGTCAATCTAATGCTTTTAAACAGTTGAAAGTGTTGATTGCATTTCTAATTCATAGGGGGAATGCWGTACAAAATCAAATTCCATTATTCTAGAGGAATTGATCTTTCACTCTCAGTACAAATAAGAGGATAGCACAAAGCAGCGAAAAGGGTCTCTATCTATAGTAGGTAAAAATCAGATGTTTTTATCTTATACTTCATAAGCATCTCCTCCTCAAATTTAGGGCTCTGCTAGTTAGCAGCTATTTACAAACTCCATTCACAGTACTTTCTGGTACTAAACTCYTGACTGGTCTTTGCATGCAGTTAAWGAGAGGACAACTAGGAAACCCCACAATCTAACAGCATAAAGGTCAACAGCTGGGAGTGAAACACAGTAGGAATATGCCAGTGGCTACAGTCAAATGGTCAACTCATTATAGACCCTCAGCTTTAACCTTCACTTCCCTCTTCCCAGCAGCTTACAGAAAGCATGGCCTCTGTTTCCACAATAGCTTCCTTGAAACCTCAGAATTCCCACTCYGCCCTGCTATAGACAGGCTATAGCTGGGCACCCTGAGAAGGATGCTCAGAAGAAATATGAGCAATGGAGGTGGCAATTAAAGGTACAAATGTTATAAAAAGAAGAGAGAAAGGCAGCAACAAGGTGACATGGCCATTCCTCAGGAGCAATCAGTTTATGATCTAAAAACCATATCTCTAGTCTTTTCACACTGTCACCTCTTCATGCATAAATAACAGACATTTGATCATTGTTAGAATTTTCTCCCCTTCTAATTTTATACTAAGGGATAACTGTTCAATTGTTTACACAAAAGAGCCAGCATGATCCCTCTTCCATACCAGCTGGGGATGCCTTGAAGTCTGGCATCACTGCAACACCTTCATGGAACAGGTTGAGACACAAGATTTTTCCTCTCATCCCTTCTGAAGTGAAAATATTAATATATAGGTTCGTTACAGATGCCAGAGCTTAGACTTTGGGCTTCTTGGTAAWAGAAAAAGCAAAGCAAAACAAAACAAAACAAAACCCCAAAAGCTGATGTTGACATCAGCTAATTGCCATGTAGAAAGCATGAGGGTGAGCAGCAGGTGCCTTCTCCAAATGTTGCTAGGAATTATATTTGCACCCTTATCAAGTATGCATGCAAGGATGTATGTAGGCTGTAGGATGCAGTAAATGATGTGGCTGGAAGTATTAAGAGTAGTGCTCAAGTGTTTTGCTAGGATGTGTTTAGGTTTTGTATGACAAGGCCTTTTGAGTAAAATCCCACTAGGAATGGAGTTTAAGGGCTAGATTGCCAATGGTTAAGCATGAATTAGTGGCTGATAGTATTTTTTTAATGTCCTGTTCTCTGATGAGAACTGAGTGCCTTTCCAAATGCTTTGATACCATCAATTTATTCTGCCTCACCTTTCTGTTCATGCTCCCTTTCTCCTGCTTCCCATCTCCATACCCCTTTTATCCCCAAACAAAATCCCATCTCTTTGAGCTTTATAAGTTTAAAAAAAAGGGTGTTATGGTACTTATGTGACATCTTAAAATGTCACTATTTTGTCTGTTTTATCACCTCCTACCCAAATTATCTCTCTGTCTTGTCTRTTCAACTGTAAGTTCTCCCAGATTGGAAGTTCCCCTATCTTGTCTGACACAAGTAGTATCATTCTCAGCCAAAATTCCCTGTCTCCATTGTAAATGCTAATGCTAATAAAATCATTATCTTCGACTTCCCTGAGTATAAATATGGGTAAGAACAAAACACCAATCAAATCTTTTAAKGAAAAGGTTTCTCATACTCTCTCTGTTTTCCCCTCCTGCTCGTTAATTTTAAGTTTTCCACCAAAAATAACCAATTAAACTATTTTTTTTCAAGTACTGTAGAGTTTGGAGGTGCAATTTTTGCAGGCATTTCTTCCATGTTTTTCTATATATCTTTATCCTGGTTTTGCCTGTCTTCATTGCTTCATATACTTTCTCAGATGGAAGCTGCTGTCACATGCATTTCAAAGCACTTGACTGAAGTCCTGGAGAATTCACACACAGCTATGCAGCACAATACTTCCTCATCAGTGACAGACAGCAGAATAATAAATGTAAGAGATGCCAGAGGAGAGTCACTGACACTAGGGAATGATCCAAGCCCTATCTAAGGATTTCCAGCCTTCTGAGCTTTCAGGCAATGCACCTAGAAAGTGCCACTGTGAATTTATCAGTCGCATCATTGATTCACTGCCTTCAYCAGAGGACCAAGACTCTGTCAGAGCGTTGCCAAGCAACACTGTCTTGGGCTAAACACAAAAATAGGTTCCACAAAGGCTTCATGATTGACTGAAGTCCGTTTCCTTCACACTGAGAACCTTGCCTTCAGTTACCATGCAGGTTTCCATTGCCCTAAAAACTTTGTTCCTCAAAGCTCGGCATGAGATGTGTGGGAACAGATCCTGGGCTGCAATGAGCTGTAACTCACTGCAGCAGTGGTGTAAACAAAAGGTCTCTACTCAGCCATTCTCCTTCAGCAAGARCATTTAGCCCAAAATGTCTTTCTCATGCTGCTGCCATTTGCTAAGCATACAACCAGCAAAAGATCATCTCTAGGATTTTGGCTCACATATGCGTCTAAGATTGCAATAATATCCATCATTGCACTCTCAATCTATGTCACAGGCAGCAATGATAAATAGGTGTTTGCATTCATTTGTTTATTTCCAGCTGTCTTGATATCCCAGTTCTTTCCCAATGCTATTCCTTAGCACCATTTTGAAAACACCATGAATGACAAATAAAGTCTCTATTTTGGAAGGAAGAGGCTAATAAAGGAATAATCTTTTAAAGACCTTTTTATTACAGAAACCTTAGGCAACATGATTTATTTTAGTGAGGTTGCTCTTGGTAGTACTTTGGATTTTAATGTTACTGACTTTTCCATTTTTATCCGAATTATTCACAAGGGTGCTTTGTTTAAAAATGCACAAAGGTATCTTATTAAATAATGTCACAAATATGAAGTTCATTATTATGCAAATGCCATCCTCAGAACAGATTTGTTAATTGCAACTCATTTGCATAATTAATGAACTCTCAAATGAATAATGCCTTTGCAGATTTGTGCAGCATTGTTTTAAAATAAATTATAAAATACATGTCAAATGAAGAGTGCTTCTTAGATTCCCATAGCATTGTTTGAAAATTAATTACCAAACGCTTGTCAAATTAAAAYGAGTTTATAGTTTTTACAATGTTATTTTAAAATTAATCACAAAATAAAATGTCACCATAGTAAAGCCAATAACTTGTTTTATTTTTTTAAAGAAATGTGTAGAAATATGTTTAAACTTAAGTTGCATTGATTGTTTTCTGATCCTGAATTTTAGTAATTTTGTCATTGTGTTATGATTTAACAAAGTTGGTAGCTGTTGGTATGTTAATGTTTTAGTAAATTGAGATTAATTTAGTTATTTTGTGTTGGATATCTAATAGTACTAATGATTAATGATAGCGCATGTAAAAATGTTGTCGGGCAAGGTCATGATATATTAGCAACAAAAAAACCTGGACTTCCAAGAACTGTAGATTAACACTTGCTTTTATAAAGGGTTATGTATCTTCAACAGCCATCAGGTATCTGAGTACTTTTTAAACAGTGCCTTGAACCAGAACTCTTATTTCTTGTCCTTTTAACTAATATTTCCATTAGAGAAAAATGACTAAAAGTGCAGGAAACTAGTAACTTCCCTGCATTCATAAACAAACARTCTAAATTACATCAGATCCATCCCAGGAATTCAATGTTACAGTTTCATATCCCTTAACTTGTCTTCTAAAACCCAAATTATGGATAATCTTCCACTCTGAGACACAAAACCTTAGGCACTTTCTCTGCTCTCTGTAAATCAGTGTTCACTGATTCTATAGAAAAACACTTTATGTCCTGAGTACCTGAACATCTCTGTAAATTATGGAATATTCCACTATACTGTTAAGTGAAGCAAAAAAAAAGGCTATGGAGGCTCTTCATTATACTTTAAGATTGTCCTTGCTAGGCAAAGAGAGAGCTTCCAACCTCTTCMAAACCCTCTGAGTTATGCTAAAATTCATCCAAAATAATTAATAAAATCCATAACCTTTTTTAAAGCATCCTGGAGGAGGAACCATTCCTTTTTTTATTTTTACATTGACCATTATTCTTAAGAACAGTTATATTCTGTCGATACTATCTATTTATGATTTTGCTAAGCCCCAAGAAATGTGTTAGTAGCATATGAACACACACATCTACATACGTATATATATATTTGTGGCTCTGTATGTGTGTAAGGAAGTATCATTTGAACTCAAGAAGTAAAGGGGAAATTTAATTTTTTTTTAAATATAGTTTCTGTAATTTGCTCAGGTTTACTTAAGGTTGCTGATGACTGTGGAGTGACCAGTGAAAACGTAAATGGGCAAAACAGATTGAGACATTTCGAAGAATTCTTCAGACTGACAGTTCTTGGGATATCGTAGTAGGTTAGAGAACATGTATGTGATGTGATCAGAAGGAATCATCTTTTCTGGCCTTCCAATGCAGCAGCTTTGGGATTCATACTTCTAAATAACTAACTGAGATTACTGATAAAATGGGACAAGCTTTCTTATTCGGGAGGAATGAGGCAATAAGATTTGTTTTCATGCTCTGTAAAACAGATTAAAAGTACATAAAGTTCACAAGAGRTTGCAGTAAATTATATCATATGAAGCAGCACTTGTAAGAAACATTTTTCAAATATTGAAAGAAGTAATGGAGGTGACATGATAACCAAATGAGGGGAATAGACATACACACTTGGTTGTGCAGATGACAGAATGYCATTCTGTGCCTTCAGATGACCATGGATGCCACAACAGTACTGCTGCTAAGGGAGAATGGTCTGTAAAACACAACAAGACTAGTGCTGCTCTAGGACAGGCTTCTCCAAACCTTTAGCTTGATGTGRTGTGGTTTCTGGCCAAGAATAATCAATGAAATATACTGCAAATGGTGACCAGAGGTGACACACTGAAACTCTGGGGTGATAGAGATTACATTCAAGAAACTTTTAAGCTCTTGATTTGAGATACCATCAAGYCAATTGCAGATGTGAAAGTTTCTAATGAAGAATATAGCCACCAACACTTTAAAGTTTATTTGAGTTGGTTACTCAAGAGCTGACTAGTTGTGGATGAGTCATCCATCATCATGTCTGTTGCTCAGGAGATTTAAAATGTTTAATGTTTTGTTGCTTTATTGTGTCAGTGAGTTTCCTGATGCACAGGAAATTATGCGTTTGCATTGAGAGTAGATACAGAGAACACTAGYGAGATTAAATCCCACTGCTTGCCCTTCACACTAATCCCAGCACCTTATCATCAGGCAGAAACATTTCCTCTGATGCTACAAAGTCTGTTTGATTGCCACAAAGAACTGKTTTTCCCTAAGCARTCTGGAAAGCCATCAGTTTTAGAAACTTCACTGGATTAAGCAAGGAAATGATTCCTCTTAGGAGTGTCATGGATATTAGTGGACCCTGGATTACTTTTTATTATAATACGCATTCCTCATTTATAAATCCATTCTGCATTCCTTGTTTATAAAATCTTAGTAAAAAGAAAGGAGCAGTTTAACTTAACTTTGCAACAGTGTCTTCTTCCTACTTTCATCTGCAAAATAGCTATAGAATTTCTGGAGCAGGGGGCATAAAATGTCTAGGCAGAAGAATATATTCCGCAAATCCTCCATCAAATATTTAGGCTGTCATATGCTGGTGTAGGTCAAATTTTTTTTCTACTAACACATACTGTTAATGATGYTGTGTTGAAATATATGCTGTTCAGATCAAAGGCAGCTCCCTATGCGGATTCAAATCTTACCCTCGTAAGAAAACCACCTCTTTGCCAAAAAYACCATATATTGCAACAAAAATGAGAGGTAACCAAGATGAATAGGGCAAACCTTATATGTATATGTAACTACTGGTTAATAAAAAAAAAAACAGCTTGCCAAAATAATGGAGCACCATAATCTTAATAAATAGCTTGAGAAACCAGAGAATAAAAAGTTAAGGATTTTGCCTASGATATTACAGAGAGTTAAGGAAATAAGAAAAAAATCTGTATTGCAATCATGTGTGCTTTGTCTTGATTCCATATCTTCACTGCAATGAGAATTCTAATATTACAGTTTCTTCTCAGTATTTTCTAAATTCACCATAGTTTCTGTGTGCACTATTATAAAAAGTAAGAGTTTTTTTCTAATAATTATGTAGCTACTTTTTCTGTTAGTGCAGTAATTTACATTGATTTATATGAACTTTCAAAATACCTAGTTATAGCTGAAAGAGAGTTTTGGCTATTAACTCCTCTGACTTCAGCTTCAATGCAGTCAGCAAAATTGCACTGATCTGGTAAGAATGAGATACAGCAACTGCTGCACTGCTGTTGTACACACACTCCTATTACTCTTTATCTCCTTCAGTAAAGAACCATTTTTTCTTGCGTTATTCAAATTCTCTTAATCCAATAAAATTCAATRAGAATACCATCAATAAATCTAGTATTTATTTTCTCTGAAACTTGTAAGAGTGAAGGACCAGATTTACTGCCATTTGGCAGAYAGGACAGCAAGCCTGTGGACGAGGCTCTGGGACCTGAAAGGAAGCAAACTCAGCACRTTCCTGACTGCAAACATGGCCAACAGCATTCCATCCAACCCACCCAACCTGGTGGGAGCTTTCAAAATCAAAACYTAATAACTTATTCTTTTAATTTGCTTAGGGAAAGAAATGTGGGGAGAGATGTTAAAAAAAATTGCTTTTAAAAATAAACAAAAAAATACTCAGCCCTCTTCTTAAAAATAATCAAGGTGCAGATTTCCCTATAAGTTATAAACAAAGTGGAAAAGGATTTTTTAAATCCTATAAGAACTGCAGTGAACTAGTTATATAAGACAATTCAGTGTTCTGGAAAATAATAAAAAAAATCACTAAAGGAATTAAACTCTAATAGACCTGCCTTTAGAAAGTCACACATCCAACGTCAACTATAGAAGGATTACAGAGGACTTATTCTGCAGTAATCTTCAATTTATAATCACTTGGTTTCTTTTGGATTAGATTCAGTCCATTTCATTAACCTGTAGTAAGGTTTTTTCCTTTCTTGCATTTTAATCCACTCTAGCCTGATTTACAAAGATTAACTTCAGATTGAAGTTCTTGAGATCCACATCCCCAAATCAGAATATTTGACTTGGAAACACACAACTCATAAAATATGTATTGAATAATGTCTCTTTTAAATTTTAATAATTAAAAACATTAAGGACCTCATTCTTCTCAGACATTCCAAAACCTACTGTTGAACCCAAAAAACAAACACAAAATTTGAATATGCAYTTAATGATCTTGAGGATAAAAAATATTCATTCTGATCTAATAAATTAAACAATAATTAATGAATATATATATATATATATGAAATAAATGAGAATTAGGACGAGAGATGAACAGCAAGTAAGACTGCTCCTATAAAGTAATAAAGTCTGAAAGATATCTTGATTAGCTTATCTTTCAGAAATTGTGGGAAAAGTGTATAACTTTAGTTATAGTAAGACAATCTTGTTCAATTATCATGGTGTAAATTCGGTCAAACATTACCGAGGTCCAGTACCCCGAAGCTGAGTACTTSAGAGTACCTGATCTCATATATTGAGAGGAGGAAAAGAGGAGGCAGATAGATGCAGTTTGTAAATGTAAAAGGACTTCTGATACTTATGTAATTGTTCCTATAGATGGTGGCAATCAATCAATTTACTAGTTCCAGATGTTATAACACATCTTCATTTGTGAAAACAGAAAATCAAAGTGTTAGAACACTGTCGTATTAAGACACTGTGCCTTCATTCTAGTTGTATTGTATGTAACCTTGATATTTCACCCTTTCTATATTGTTTTTAATGATAAATATTTCCTTCCAAAGTATTTCCATTTCACAGTAGTATTTGGATTTCTGAGTATTTTCATTCAAAATAATAAAGAAAACATAAGCCTTTAAGCCTTCTCCAAGGGTGATTGACATTTTTTCAATCCAACCTGGATTTTTATTCTGAAAGTCCTGCACTAGAATGTAAATGGATTTACCAGTTTGCTTAATGTATTTTGTCAACTGAGATCATTAGAATTACAAAAAAAAATCAGAATTCATGAACTGTCTCAGTCTACTGTTGCCAGTGGCAAACATTGTAGGCTTCAGTGGRTATTTTTCTGTGAATCATTCATATCTTTGCCTAGAATGATGTGAAATACAAAATGATCATGTTATGGAGAAATGATGTRAGTTTAAAATCCCATACATAAAAAGAAAGGACTTGAAGCAGAAAAAGCCCTAYATATATATTTTATTTTAAATATGGCTTTGACTCTGACCCTGCTGACTCCGAAGAGGCAGCCCCACCTCTGTGCGACTATAGCAACACTATGATCAATGCCGGGTGTTGCTGCAGGTAGCGCTCGGTCAGTTGTTGCTCTCCAAGTCTTTCATATCCAACCATCATCCTTTCTTTGGAGGCAGGTGTCAATSAAATACCTGAGCCCAGAAGGGCTGTGGAAAATCAGCTGAGCTGTGTATTAAGGGGCTATTTGTGAGCAGCCATCAGCCACGTCTTTGTCCAGGGAATAAATATCTGCAGCAACGAGCAAAATCCCCTTTCCCCTCTGCTSTCTGAATCAGACAAGCAAATAGCTTGAAAAAGAGTAGTCCCTTTTCTGTCCTCTCTGCTCAAGGGGTTATTTTTCCTCCACCCTTTGACTATTAGTAAATTTAGTAGACCTACTGCCTACTTTTGTCCTGGGGTGACTTTTTCCATGCCTACAGAGACTGACTCATCATGCACAGTCTCTCAGCAAGTTTTTGCTGAATGCAGCCTCAGTGTGTGCATCAGAAAAACTTTTGTTTGTTGAAAATTCCTGACCCACCTGAGCTCTGATCCCATGAGCTCTGGGATGAGACATTACTCAGGCAAATGTCTTGGCCACTATTGTAGTTTAGGCTGAGTTGATTTGGAGTCAGGTTGTTTTCTAGGTTTGTTTTTGGGGRGCAGGTGAGATTTGAACTTCTGGAATCACATCCTGTAAATTACCAGGGTATCTTTAACAAAATACTTTTCATAGTTAAGGTATTCTATTATTTGAATTTCCTCAGCTTCAGGCTAAGCTTTCATGCTAATGTAAAAAATAAAACAATATGAAACACCAGGATTCTTGATATATTGAATTCCCTATATATTGGATTCCCAAACTCATCAGCAATATGTCTTATCAGGAACAAGCTTTTCTCACTTAGAGAAGATAGAGATTTCAACATGGGCCCCTACATTCTAGATTAGCATATTGGCCACTTGGTTTTTGAATAGTGCTCAGTTACATTGTTTAATTTTAAAAATTTGAAAGCTCAAGGTTGTGGGTTGTTTTCTTTTTCCCCTATGTAGAATGAAGGCCAAATGCTTGAAATCATTTACAAAACAGAATTCTTTTTACATCCCATCTCACAGCTGACTTCACTGGAGTTGTTTGCATGAACAAGGGAGGTGGATTTTGACCACAGTAACTGTGTCAAAACTAGTAGACTTTAAAGTGCTAGTAGACTTTAAAGTGCTAGGGAAATGCTTCTTCCGAGCACTGGAATTTGATTGTCTACACTGTWAAAKTGTTAAAAGAGTCCCTGACACAYTCCTGGCTTTTCCCAGCTRCAGCAGTTCCAAACAATTCTCAAGRACCTTTCCCCACAGGCAGCATGAACACCAACACCCTTTGGACAGCGAGAGAGTTTCATAGCATGGATGTGGGCCATTCTGCAACATATACCAGAGAGCAGTCACAAGCAAGTTTAATTTAGTAGAAAGGATCAGTGTGGATCAAAAAACAAAATCAAAATCCTGACTGTCTATTCATGAAATGGAAGAAAGGTGAGAAGGGGAAAAACAACARTTACCTAGTTTAAATAGATTTTTTTAAATGGAATATCCCCCTTGCTTATCTTCTTGATGCTGGGAAAATCTGATATTCTTTCTGACCTCGTCCATGTTTTATTTTTAATTTATATCTATATATATAAGATTTATTACATTGTTTATTTTTATCTAATATCTTAATTTTCCTGCTTTATATTCACATATCAATAAACCGACAAAGAAGAAATGTATAGGTTTAATTTATTAATAAGTTTCTCAACAAAAAGTGCTGCTATATTAATTCTGAGSAGGCCTTTGTACAACCTAAACATTGTACTGAAGTTTCTGTGCCAAAGGGCAAAAAAGGGGGTGCTTCAAATCCTTCTCYTCCAAATAACCTATGGTCAAAAGAAAAGGGGCTTTTGATCAACAAGGATCAGCTCAGTCAGGGAAAAATTGTGTCCCTGTCTTTGCAGAGATAGACAAGGGCAGAAGGGCACCTTCAGGCATTCCGTCTCTGCACAGAGTCGAGCACAATGACAGAGATTGTACTCTTGGAATGATGGGGCTCTGCAGGGCTAAAGCTCCCAGCAACTGAGAAGTGGTGTGCCTCCTCACCCACTTTACTGCACCATGGATATAGCTGGACTTGGGGAGCAGAGTTTTCTGGCACCTAAGTGTTTCTTTTGCCTGTACAGAATATGTTCCTTTTTAGGATTCCCAGGACTGCATTGACTGTGGCATGGTGGAAAGTGTCTGAACTCTTCMTTGCCACTGCAGTTCAGGCTCTTTTCAAGGATCCTTCTAGAAAAGGCAGTGTGTGCTATCCTGTTACAAACAGATTCTTTGCGGTGGGAAGATCTGCTAAATTCACTTTGAAGTGGCTCACAGAATCAAGATCAAGATTCTGTTTTTCCTTTATCTTTCTTCTAATTGGAATGAGGCAGAACCCCAAGTAAATGCCCTTTTATAGTTTCCCATCTGTGTGCTGCATTCTATCCCATAGAAATGCTTTCTGCCAGAGTTTGGGGATGGAAAACAGTAGACTAGCTAATATCTATCTTTTCTGAGAGTACGGGACAGTCTGTGTATAAAGGCTGTCTTAAATAAAGAAAGGTCACATGAATTAGTTGTTTTGGGGATCTCTTCAGCCTTTCAGAGGGAATTTATTTCAAATCATATATAATYGTATATCAATAAACCAAAGCCCATGGTGTTTCCAAGCATGCTTGGTGACATGTGCAGAACTGCCAAATGGTCCATTATTTCTAAAAATTATGTGTCCCAAGGTGGTAGCAAACTTGTTTYCCAGACTGTGGGCATCAGTTTATGTGCTACATTTAGCATGTCCCTCTTTCTTGTGTTTTCTAAGTTTGGTTTTAAAATTCCCATTCTTTGAGCAACAATTCTTTTCTTTTTTACAAWGCATACTAAAGTGCCTGCTTATTCTGTGCTGTCCACTAAGCTTTAGCACAGTTCAAGATGCAGAATGAAAAAAGTGAAGTACAAAAGTTATGGATATGAAATGTAATGGCTGTGTTATAACAGTACATTAAGGTCTATATTGTAGTCAAAAAATAAGATATGACTGCACTTTTTAATGTCCCATGTATTTTATCATGTTAATTATCTGTTCATTAATACTGGTGAGAGCAATTATTTTTTTTAGGGGTATAGAAATCCATATAAATCACAATGCCTGAGGATTTTTAGAGGTTTTGCTTTYGGTTTTAGCATCCACCAGATTATTTTGTGCTGTAGAGACAATGAGAAATAGAGAGACCATTTCAGACCATCTACTTAGAGAAAACCAGAATTTCTTTGCATAAGAAAAAGCTTTTAAGTAAGTACATGGCATTTAATCCAGTCAAAACTTCCAGTAATAGTATCCTGTTAAAGATAAAAATACAGTCTACCAGTGACAAATGCTTCTCAGGATTTTAGATTTTTTACAAAAGCAGGAAAAAAGCCAGGCACAACAATGCAACAGGGCAAATCACTCTTCAGATCCAGGGACTACTTTTGAGCATGTCAGTCATGCTGGGTTCATTCAGAAACTAAAATATATACACTTTCAATTTTACTGGGCCTGTACTTTGGTGCAGCAGACATCTACCAAGTCATTCCAATTATAAAGCACTTTCCCCCACGAATTTTGGATTCATGAGGAATCTCAGCTGACCCTTCAGCCTACAAATTAAAATTCAGGGGAATTTGTTTGATCAAAAACTTGATAAAAAATTTATCAAATAGCTACATTGTTCTCAGCACAGTGTGCTCCTTCCAGCTTCTAAATAGGTGACCTTACARTATTATAGAGTAGTGCCTGATATAGCAGACATATCTCTGGCTAAATTTCTGACTTCAGGAAAGTCCCTCCATCCATCTGTCTGCCTCACTCATGTTCTGTCATGTGCACGACCACACAGACATTAACTCTGCCTCCGTTTTTGCACTTTACAGACAGAGATAATGCTGACCTCTATAAAGTTCTTCAGAAAACGCTGATACAAAAGATTATGTGTAAGTGTTACTCATGTACAACTACTCATCTTTTTCCCATTCTGGAGATTRGAGTGCCTCAAAAATAAAGAAAAATAAAACTTTTAAATTCATAAACCAATAATGTGGTAGAAGGATGAATGCTTGGAGTTGATCAGTTCTGCCCTCACCACCAGAGCTGATAATAATCAGTCACTTATGTGCCATTTCACAGCTGATACCTCCTCCAAAAAAAATTAATTGCAAAAGTTTCACAGATGTCTGCAGCAGTTGACCAGAGCTCTTGGGTTATTGCTTGTCAGACTATTAATGGGTTTGGCTAACCATGACAGTCATTACTTTCCCCCTCCTGTGAGCTACTTTCTGTGTAATTTATGCATAGGTTTTGCCAAGATTTGACAACTTTCAGGATATTAACATAAAATTAGACTGCAGAGCTGAACAATGGGWGGCATTACAATTAGCAGCAGTGAAAACCCATCAAAGAGAATTGGTTTCTCTCCTGCTTTGCTTTTAAGTTAATATTTTTTTTTTTATTTATTTTATCTTATTTCATTATCATTTTAGAAGGAAGAGTAAAAGAATAAATGTTGAAAACAGTTTTGTTTTGTTAGGTACCTTAGGAACCTCCAGAATTGTAGAGAAATTTCAATTAGACAAAACGCCTGGCAGCATCTTAAACAACAGCTAACCTGAAATCAATCCTAGAGGAAGAAAAGTTAGAAGTGGTTTTTTTTTTAAAAGGGATTTTAAATAGAGCAGGGTCTACTCCACACAGATTGTTTAGTGAATGCCATTACAGAATGCGATGTGTGTGTTAATAAGTAAGGACATCTGGTAACCAGCTTTTTTCTGATTCATTAACTGACTCTGCTTCTGTGGCCACRGGGCTTGATAGGGAAGGCTTCAAGACTTTTGCTCACAGAAAATGGGACTTCGATGTATGCTTTGTTCGTTTGACCCATCCATATCCTCTAAATTTTCTCTTATGCCTCCATTACAAATATTTCAGATTTAAATCCAGGAGAAAACACAAAAAAACCTAGAAGAATACTTCCTCCTATTTAACTGTACAGAAAAAGAAGTCATACTTCCTGTTCCTTGACTGATCTACAATAACTCAGCCCATCAACACAGATCAGCAAGTAATGCTACTTGTTAGCATTTACCATGCCTTTGTTCAAATACTACATTATGTCCCTGTTTCTCAATGTTTATATATTATTAAATATGATTCATTACCATGGATGAAATATTTCTGAAGAAGAATTCAGAAATTATTGTTTTTTTGGAACACTACAATTTTTTGCCAACCCAGTAAGGTTTTTTTGGTTTTTTGGTTTTTTTTTAAACCCTCCATGAGATTAATGAGCTCAGACAGAAAAAGTAAAATTATCACACTGCTCATATCAAGTGCTGTTTTTCTTCATATAATACAAGTGAAACAGTTCCAAATGCTCTAGAGAGAATGATTGAGCAAAAGAAATCTAACTTGATAGTACATGTTGAGGGATGAAATGGACAATGAAGTTTCCATATGKTGTTTTTACGCAGTAATTAGAAACTGTCACACACCGTTTCATTTTTTAGTTTCCTTGGGCTTATTTGCATGTATGAGGCTTTCCTTAGAGCAAAATTGCAAGCATCAAACTGGCACCCAGTTGAAATCTGAGGCAGTGATACGTGGGCTTCTTCCACCTTATGGACAAGAAGCCAGCGGCAGGTACTGTGATGGCCCAGAGCACAGCTCAGCAACAGCCAGCTGCAGCCTCACTCATCTCTTTGCCTCTGCCAAATTTTCTTTTCCAGGTTGAGGTAGTGGCCATTCCTGCAGTGTGAGTCTGTACATTCTTGGGTCTGTGGACTGGCTTTTGTTTCCAACAGAAACAAGGAATTTCACATATTAAATGCATGTACATTCAGCAGGAGTTTGATTCCTCAATCCCTAAGGTTCCTYGCAAAATCCTTATACAGTTTCTCAGGGGCAAGACAGGCAAAMAGTGCTCTGGCTCTCAGTTTTCCTCATGCCTACATGAATTTGGCTATTTTTTTCAGCTCTTTGGTAATGATTCCTTYCAATATCTTGATAAACAACTGGTTCACTTAAAGCATCTGGATCTGGCCCTCAGAATTACACCAGAGAAGAAAAACCAACAAAACTATTTGCGTTTTATCTTCATTAACCTTGTGGCAATGATAACGGAGCACTTGGTCATATTGAATGGTTTTTGGTTTTTTTTTTTCTAAAATAAGGGAGATATATATGTACATTTTAAGCCAGCTAAGAAACTAAGTCAGTGTGTGTGTTGTGTAACTGGGCTGATGTTTTCTGTCTCTGTTTTTCAAGACTTTGTAAAATCCCAGAAAGCTGGATGTGGATCTCTCTTGTCCATGCAAGACAGATTAGCCCTCTGGATTGCTGCTAAATCTTAACTCTTAAAAGATCTATAACCCCAAGAAGCAGGACTGTGAAAAACATCAAAGGACCTTGATTACATTCATAGTTACATCTGCAAGGCAAAATTCAAAGATCTACCACAAAACTACTCTTATTTTTAGATACTGGACAAGATCCCTGATGTTACTGACGCTCTTCTGACGTTCATTCCTGACTAAGGTAAAATTAGGTTTGCTCAAAAAAAAAAAGTCYGAATAAACTTTTTCTGCAATTAAAATTATTTGTAATAGTTTATAATAGTGCTGAAATGCTCCCCTTTGTCAGCTACTCTGCAACTTCCCAGAGATCCACATTTTCACACTTGATTCAGAGATGGCTTMAATATAAATCTAATTCTTCCATACAAATGGACCTTTGAGGAGAATAAGTCATGCTTGCTCACAGTCATTTAAAACTGCATAATATTGATCTTTACTTTTATGTGTATTTTACTGAGTATTTTTAGTTTTTACTAACAYTACATTCAAACTTCAACTAATAGTTTTTTTTTTCTTGAACATGGAGGCACAAATCCTCAGAAAGCCATGAAGGCAGGCTGCTGATTTATACCAGAAAACAATATTGATATTATAATACACAGGACCTTTCAAAGGCAGCTACAGTGTCTTGCTTTATGTTTACAATCAGAAAGATGATGAAAAAAATCAGAAAGGAACATGCTTAAATGGAAAATGATGTAAAGCTAGTTTGAGAGATAGCAGAGATATTGGTCAACACAGTGGAAGGCATGTCACTGGTTATAGCACAGCTGCTGGAGGTGGCTGTGTTGGTATCTGTAGCATGCTGATGTGTGAAGTGCAAAAATGAATCTTATTCCTCAGGAGAGTCCTGCATATGTCACGTATATTGTCTCATTAAGCCAATCCATTTATCAACCCACTGAATGCCAATTAAATTGCACAGGATGGTGCAGGTATATGGTGGGCTGATGGTGCCAAACTTTATTACAGATGAGCTTTTCTGGCTCAGTACATTCCTGCATAGCAAAATGGCAGACATATCAAAGCCAAATTAAATGTTCTTGAAATAATACCTTTAAAGAGGAAGAAATGTCAGTCTGGCACAAAAGAGTATGAAATGTAATGTCACTTCTTAGTGTACTTTTAGTTCCAATAAAGATGTCACGGCTCAGATCCAGCCAGTGCCAAATGTCTTCACAGCGTGCAAATTAGATCAGTGTAATTTCATCAGGATGATGATCAGACTCTTTTGCAGTTCTATGGCTGCATATGCAACTTCTGCTCACTGCTGCAGTCAGTCTGGCACAGCTGAGCTAATGCTGCCATCCTCAGAAAGAGACAGAAGCTGATTTTATGGAATTCTCCTGAAGCCAGAGTTCAAAGGATACTCCTAAATCCTGGGAATGTGTTGATTAGTATTTACTCTGATGTTTCAAACCCAAGCACCCCTGATTTATCTTCAACAACARTAACATAAATATCTTTTTTCAATAYRTTMTTGTTATACATTATCAGATGACCAGGCTATGACTGAAGGTATTCCAACTGTAAAAATGTGYGTGACAACAATCTAACTGAGAAATGCATTCTGGCCCAATGCTTCAAGGCAGTGGCTGGGAGAAGATCTAGTCCTTTAAGATAGGTCTGAAACCCATCCTGTGAACACAAAGTTACCCTCTTTGGCAGTATACCTAAAGGGCTCTAACAGATGTACTCTGTTGGATTTAGTATCAGGCACTCAAACACTATTTTTCTGACTGTCCACCCGACTCCTTTTGCTGGAGTTTATGGCCTGCATAGCAGGGATGGGAGAAATTAACATTTCCCTTCAGTTCGCAATTCACAACTTACCATGTTAGCTTGACTCGTTAATGCCTAACASAGCATATCTGATCAGCCAAATTTTTGGATATCAAACCCTGCCCTAGAGTGGCTGGTGCACACATGTTGTTCTGTTAACATGGTGTGGGGCCAGTAACCCTCAGTGCTGGGGAAGGACAGACAGACGGGAAAAGTATGGGCTTAAAAAGGCTCAGCCTGCCTGCTGCCTTTCTGTGTGCCAGGTCTCCAGTTATGCAACATGAACCTGGCCCTTCTCATAAATATCAWTGCCGTACAGAAAGATTAAATCTATTGAGCCAATAATTTACTGATAAACGCTTTCAGAAGCAGGAACATGGTGTCTGGTGCTAGATGACAATCCCAGTGCCAAKGCGTAACTTGCATATATTGAAGGTTTGGGTTTGCTTTCGTTTTTTTGTGGAAAATTTTTAATGTTAAATTGTTAGATTTGGTGATTTTTCTTCTCCCTAAAGCATTTGGTAAAGAGCAATTACTTATACACATAACAGCTAAAATCCCCAAACACCATGGCACACAGCCATTTGAGGCAAGTTGCCAAGTCTGTAGCTTCAATTAACCTTCATATATCCCCCCAAACTTGGAACACTATCAGAAGGCTATTATGTTCAAGCCTTACTCATGTGGTGAGCACTTAGACACTGAAGTTGAAATCAATAGCACTGGTGGATACACGATTGCTCATGTATTCAGGTTTGCAGCAGCAGACTTGACTTTGTAGCAATCTCATTCAGTCTGAAGCAGGGAGATGCAGAAATTTGCTTGCAGACACAGCTTTTTTGGGATTTTGGCCCAGAGATCAAGTCCTCACATAACATCTGTCCTATACTGACCTRTTTGGTTTCAGATAGTAGCCACKGAAGGTGAGCTTAAGTTAGAGGGACAGGAGCACAGCAATATTTGGAWATSYCATTAAATCTACAAAGYAGCCACTGATTCCAGTAATAGATCTGTGTTGACCAGACATAGTGTGCAAATGGGTTGCTCTCTCTGGAGATTGAAACAGAGACTCTATGCATCCCAGATGTTCCTAAGCAGTTTACTTACCCTCCCCTGTGYGCATTTAATTCTCAAGATGGATGGAGATTGAATAGAAATGGGAAATGAAATAAAAAGTCAGCTTTGGCTCTGAAGTGAAAATGTTACTTATGCTCACATGGAAAATGTAAAGTTTCAATAAAAGCAGATAAACACCATTTTTATGTGGGGGCAGACAAAGGGCTAAATGCCCAGCTGGTGCAAACTGGCATAGCTTCACACTGAAGTTGATTAAGCACAGTGCAGCTTGTGCCAGCTGAAGATCTGGCTTACAGTTACTGCTCAGTATCCCTAYTGTGTGGGTGAAATCCTATCTGTCTGGGACAGAATATGGAAACCAGTGATGGATAGCTCATGTGCAAAGGCTATAAGAACCTCATAAGATTTAGCCTGAAAACTTATATAATTTTTAAAACTCATGAATGCCACTAAAAATTRCTATAAACTGAGGAAAAGTACTACTACACAGAGACTGAAGTCTGGGGGAGGCATGTGTGTGCATGCAAAGATCTTCTACCAATATAAAAAAAAAAAGGAAATGAAATTTAATAGAAGTACATGTTTTTAGATATAGTGACAAATATTTAATCTGTTGCACTTTTACTCAAATATTTCACATTTGTGGTCTAGAGGATCTATGCTCTGAAGCAAATTAGATCTTTCAGCTGAGACAAGAAGCAATTCACCCAGCCTTTATGTTTGTGCCCCTAGACTAATGACAGGGGTAGCACCCCAGGCTGTTCCTAGGGCATGCCAGGCCCCAGATGACAAGCTTGGGAAGAYTCTAGCAGCAACATCTGGCTGTGTGGGGAGGTCTAAAGGCAGTTGTGCTAACAGATCTGGAACAGCCTCTGGGTCTGGGCTCACTCACTCTCCTAGGACACATTTTCCTTCTGCTTACCTTTGTTTTGTCAAATATGTGGGGTTTTCATTTATTACACAGTAGAGTAATATGGAAAGGCTTTCTGTCTCATCAGCAAGGATGTTTCCTATACAGTACTTTTTATTTTCCCACAAATCCTTGCCTTAATAACTGCAGCCTATGTAAATTCATGCCACTTGATTTTTGCCACCTTCGTTTGATCAAGAAATGCTTTGTAAGATCTAATTGCTGACTGAGTACTTCTGACTTCAATTTTTCAGCTCATTTTTAAACAAAAAAAAATGTATTTTGACAAATCAGTTTACTAAAGCTGAAAAATGTCAGGGTTAATAGTATATTTTGATTGTTCATAGTATCTTTAATTATGTTTTTGCACACATAGAGGTAGAATTAAGCAATACTRATTGTGCACTAGAATTTGCTCTAGTTGCTTCTATTAATACAAAAATACCAACAAAAGGACATTAAGCTATGAAAGTTGCTACCACACTGGTAGTTGCTRCATTACATTAGAAGTAAACCCTTTCATATTAATCTTATGTCTTTAAGCCTTTGCTGTGCTTTGTATATGCAATACAAAACTTACGAAAAGACAGATACATCATTAATACACAATGAAAAAAGTTAAGGACTTCTGAATTCATTGTAAACATTGTTCCTGTAATTGCTCAAAATGTACATATTGAAAAAATTATTCCAAGGCTATGAAGTCTGTTGCATCAACACTTGTGTGCTTCCAAAAATTGAGAGGTTTCTTTGTATCCTTTTTTTACACTGAAAATTTACCAAAAATGGCAGAACACTTTAAAATAATATCAATTTGGCTTAAATGGATCATGGCTTAGAAACTCACTAGGTAAGCTAAATAATATCTTRCAAATAGGGCACTGGCTTTTGGCCCTGAGCTAGCAAGGAATATGTCATCRCACATCTAACATTCACTAATATTTAATAAATGAATGTTCACACTGTGCGATTTTTTCCACAGGCAKAGTACAAAAAGAAATATCATGGGATGCAATATGCTAGTTGTAATGTTCTGTGCCCTGCTAAAGGTGTTCAACAAATTTTAATACAAGCTGAAATTTGCTTTTATAAACCTCTACTTAGCAAACAAAGAAATAGATGGTAGAAAAATAATGCTGCAAGCATTGTAGGTGCCTAATGGGAAAAATTTATTTTTCCTCTTGTGGGAATAAAATAACTATGAAAATTATAATTCTGTGGAACTAAGGAAATCTTCTTCTTCATGGATCAAAAAAAAATCAAGAAAACATAAATCCAGAAAACATAATCCAAGGGAATCATAAAGGACATGTGGATTAATATGGAGAAAAATTAATTGGAGCATTAAATGTTAAAGAAAGCATGAAATGGATAAACAAGAGATCTCTAACTTAACATATTGTTTAGGGATTTACATGCAGCTCTTCTTAGCTACAGGCCAGTTCATGAGCTCAGGCTCAGTTTGTCTTGAATTTAGAGTTAAGCTTGTGGTACATTTAAGTACCCATACTGGGGTTATATCACATGTGAAGTGTCAGAGAGCAGGAGCTGCTGGTAGAGATGGTGCAGTGCTATTGTGCTATATTTGAAACTGTCTCTTGGAAATTCAGTTGACCATGACAACCTCACTTATGMAGATTTGTGATTGAGCTAATTAATAATTTTTGGTTATCACTGAMAATAACTCAGAAAAGAGTGAGAAAGAGTTGCAGATAATCTGTAAACCATATTTACACACACAAATTTGAAYCTTGGGAAGGTATTTACTAATAACCTGGTTACTAAAGACCCCCAAAAATTGTTCTCTTGCATCTCAAGGAGGACTCCAGCCTGCTGTTCACAATCTTCTGGTACGTCATATAGCAAGCTTTTCTACTTTTTGCATCCCTCTGTGGGTGGGTAGATGAGTGAGAGGAGCCATTCCTTCTAAATTAATTCAAAATGACTGGAGCTAACTTCACAGGGAAATGCACCGCAGAAAAGAATTTTGGCACCAAAAAAATGGTGTGTCTGACAGATTTTTCTTTAWTGTCCAAGCTCATCTGAACTACAGGGTGACTGATTAACTATGATTAAGAAGTGATGTCATTAATTTTTAACTTATAGGAAAAAATACGTTTACTCAATGCAAAGGAATTTATAACTGGCAGTTACAGTCTTGCCTGTCCTTTGCTACACAAAAAGCATCAAAATAACTCCAAAAGAGTAAGAATAATGATCAAAGCTTCACCCTGAAGGAGATTTCACACCAATTTCCCTTGATGAGGAAAAGCTTATCCTCATAAAAAAACTTGCGTCTCTTCCAGAAAAAAACAACAATGAAAGCCATTACTTTAATTACCCTTTTGTGACATATTGAAGAAGCATGGAACTAGCCCCAGAGGACATGGGGGGCCATCCCTAGGGAGGCAAGAAGACACAGCCACGTGACCTAATGGATCAGTTAAATCTGCTTCTTGTAGAGTTGACATCTAGGTGATATAAGAACTTTGTGAAATAAAACCACCTCACACCTCAATTCTCCATATTGTTTTTCTTACGTGCCCCCGTGACAGGAATTTGTGCAAATCTCTTCACAGAGTAGTGCCTAGTTGGGGGCTTTGCCACAAGCCCTGACAAAGCAAGTAGCAATGTTTTCTTCATAGCAAATGCAAATACAAATAGCTGCCTTTTATCTGGTCCACAGCTACTCTACTCCTTCTTCAAAGATGATATACGTGGCTCTACCAGGTATACTAGTGGTGAGGGTAGATAGGGAACGCAGGATCACCAATGATCGCCAATGTCTCACATTGTTGAGAGATCAGTGAACTCTGAGCTTCATCACAGGGCACCTGACAAAATCCTACTTCTACTTTCAGTACATCTGTATTGTTTAATTTCACTTTAAGAAAAGCAAAGGTCATAGTAATGTATATTCTAATCTTTGTCTATATCTATTTATAGTTGTTCTGCTCATCTCATTCCTCTGATATTACTCCCAACAGCAGAATACAGCCTGTTCTTTTCAAATTGAAAGCATCACACAAGACCATTGAAAATACAAGCAAATCCTGTCCAACTTTGCAAAGGTGAATCCAACATTCCAATCTTAGGCACACCTCCAATTTACATGAGTGAAGATAGCACTGAGGCATTTATGACTGTGTAATAACTGCTCAGGGTGTCAAAAACCAGGTAAAGAATTTTTCACAGAATCTTTCCTCTTTCCTGGGCACACATATTCCTGAAGGTTTRTAGGGGTTTCAGATCTTACAATTTCAACATTTCCAACAAAAAAAATTACTTAAATTTCTTTTAAACTAGCATGCTATAACACTTACAAATAGAATTTTATTTTTTAATAATGCATACTACGAATTAACTCTGTCCATTGACTGATATGCAACATAKGATAACAAATCCCTTATTTACAGTGCTGCATCTGCTAACAAGAGAGGTCTCATTGATGCAYCCAGCTCTTTAAGATTTTTTTGTTACATGAGTACTCTTCAAACTGAAAATCAATATGAAATGTTTTATCATGCTCATATTTTCTAAATTAACATACTTCAGCATGCATCTTTGGTTAATGCAAAGAAGGCACGGATTACTAAAAGGGGAACACTCTGTCATAAAATACTAGTTTGGAATGTATTTGGCAGATTTATGGTGATGACTTTGGAAAATGCTGGCTTAGCGAAGTAATTTTGAGCATTCTTTTTAATTCAAGCAAMTTGGCTGCTCTGGGGATTTTCCTCTTGTTGGTACCAATATTGATGACATAAACTACAGGCAACTTGGAGCAAATACTTGGATGTGCAAAAATGARCTTTCACAAAAGCCATATAAAATAAGCCACTGTCACTTTATGATTATAAGTTACAGCATCAGATATGCTATTTATTAAATATTYTAGATCCAGGGGTACTTTACTTTAAACATCCTTGTGGAGGGATAAAAGCTGTAGCATGGTTCAGCTCTGTCATAACCCTGGGGTTGATTTACACAGGTTCTTGCCCCTGCCACAATTTATTCTAACTTGATGGCCAAGAAGATAGGTACTGAGACAGCAATAACATAGCTATCATTACTAAATGCTTTTTTTTCCTTGGGCATTCCAGCCTGAGTAGTTGAGGAAACTTGAAGTGCAAAGCCGACCTAATAACTTTCCAATTTATTTGATCCAGGTCAAAAAGGGAATCAGAGTAGGAACAGCAAAAAGAGTACATTAGGCAGTGATCCTCTTAAGCAGAAACAGCCATTGAAGCCCACCCTGGGGCTCGCCTGCAGAACCACAAGAAGCTGAACATGCTGGAATGCTTAAGAATGGGACTCAAGTTTAAAATGTGTAATTGATACTTGGAATTTTTGTTGAATTATGTAAAACAAAAGTATTTCATGGCGTAACACTACTGGAAACTAAAACTTGYCTCTGTCTGGAATTATCTAAATTCACCTTGTTGTTTCTTTAAATACTTGTATCATTTACAGAGACTTGACAGTCATAATAGGTTWCTCTAAGGTTTGATGACAATATACAGATGCTTACCACTGTAGTTCTGTCTGGGCTTAACAGGACTCTGCATGGGTAAATAGCACTCATTGCTTTGACTGTATATATTACCCTTAATTCTTTACACACTGATCAAATGTTAGTAGTGGAGAACATCTGTTTCTGCTCATATACAAAAAAAAAACCCCAAAGATTAAAATTTGGTAGCAGAGCTGCAAAATTTTATCTCAGAACTTCAGCAATTATAATGTCAACAATCCCTTCTTTCCTGGACTCTATATTTTTGTAAGATTTTATTATTGATTTATTATTTAATTCCAATTTCATATTAAGCAGCAGCAGATACTCTTGTTAATACTAAACAAATGTATTTTGTCACTGAACTGTTTGAAACTTGAACAAGAAAAAATAAAATATTCAAAGGTCCACTTAAGGAGTGTTAGTTAATTTCATTCTGTCACGGGGTATTATACAAGGGGAAAAACATAAAGGGGTAAGAACTATCTTGAATTTGTCTACTTCTATGAAATAGGTTTTATAATTAAAATATTMTTGTGATTTTAACAAAAGAAGTCAACTTAAGTAAGATACACAACGAGATTTTGAGCATTTTCCAACTCATAGGCTCCCTTGAGTTTATGTTCCTGAATTTTCTAATGCAAACTAAATTTTAGTGAAACCACTTTTTCTGTCACAAACCTTCCAGCTTTACTATTGTTTGTAACTAAAGTCTCTCAGTTACATCCAAGCCCCTTCACAAAATGTTATCCCACTGCCAAGGTATGCAGGAATGAAAACGCTCAGTCTTCCAAATCATCAGGCCTTACAGAAAAGTGGCCTGGAATGACTTTTCCCTGCATCTTTTCCAAAAGCACTCAGCTATGCATGCYATAGGGCAACAGAGTTTAGATACTCTCAGGGCATAGTTTAAACTAAGTCAGAAGACTGTAGGAACAAAAAACTGCAAATAGGAAATGAGAAGCATTGACAAAAACTAATCTGAAAGAAATACATTCCATCCCTTCTACTCCCTTCCCTTAAAAAATGTCACCAAAGCTGGAAATAYAATTATTTTAATTTATTTTAATTAATTAATTTAATTATAGAAGAGGGACAATCATGTTGTATTGTTTGAAAACAGGAAATTCTGTTGCATGAATGCTGCTGTACTGAAATGGGAATTTTAAGTTTGGGTGATTACAATTTCCCCTGCTTTGTACAGGCCGARCTGCTGGTTTGCTTGTACCTTCCTTAGTGCATTTTATACCATTTAGCATAAGGTCTTTAAGAGGCAGAAGTCTTTTTTCTAGCACATCACTGGAAACATAATTTAACTAGTATCTGKGGTTATTTGAGCATGAGGAGATAAAAGAAGTCAAACCACATGTTTGAAGCAGGCCAGAGAGGTCTATCCAAACAGAAATAGTTCATTTTAGMTGCTGTGTCCTCTCATTGTCCTCTGAGATGTTTAATGTGTTAGCAAATTCATGTTAGAAGACTTTCAGTTAAGATGAAATTAGCTCAAGAGTCTAAAAGCCTAGCAGTGGCCAAGCTTTATATTTCCATAAGCCCCACAGCAAAATTTCTCTTGCTTTAATCACTTTCAGGAAGACCAAAAGAAGTATGAATATTTTGGCATTACATGCCCCTGATGGGCCTGGTTTTGTTGAAGTTTAAAAATCAAAATTAATTCAGTAATTGCCTAGCTTTGGTTCTRCTGCTTCAAATATACTCTGTGTAATAATAGATGAGAAAAGTATTGCACTGTACAAACAGAGGATACGAGAAGCTAAGAGACTAAGCTTAGATAGACAGTAGCTAATTCTTTTCATGCTTCCCATATGCATGCTATTTATTGTTGTAGTTGACAAAAAAAAATCCAAAATGCCTTGCCTTCCTGGTGTTGGCTGTGTTACTATGAGAATAAGTGAATTACAATATATTTTATTCAGTAGGGAAAAAGGATTAAAGGGCAAACTTGTGTCATATGGAATAAAGGGCAAAAAACATCACTAGCTATTGGCAGAATGTTGTATTCAGTGCCCATAACAATTAAACAATCATTAATGCTATGCTACATCTCTCAGATCTTAGGATTTTCATTCKAAATTTCTGAAATTTCAAAGACACTATTTTAAGGATAATTTGGAGTACTCTCCAGTGTACCTTGCTCCTGAAAACAAAAACCCTTAGGTGATGAAAACTAGAACCACATCAAACTGACAAGAAAAGCACACATGAAAATATTATACATCTGGTATTTTTGGATTAATGCTGTCACAAAAAATGTTTTATTGTACACACAGCTAGAGTTGCTTATGTTGTAAGGAGCACATTCTTGACTTCCCCTCTATGACTTATTTGCAATATGGAAATGAATTGCTGAAAATGAGAATTGAAACCTTGTAATATTTTCCCTTCTAGCAGAATTGGATGAAGATTCAAAATTAACACTGCTTACTACATGTAATTTTTCCTGTTAGAATCGAACCACAACGAATAGTGACTTTACAATATTTKCTTGCTATTCATCACTGCTCACTGACACTTGTCCAAACAAATTACTGCCTATGGATTATCTGAAATGTAAGGCTATTATTTGCACATAATTATATGTGATAGATCACTCAAGTCACATGTTATTTAGCTGTTAATTAGCTGATCCCTGTTTCATAAAAGTGAGCATACCTGAAAATCATTTACCTTTAGAATCCCTAAGTCATTAAACAGAAGTCCAGTTCCTGGTGTTGGGATTTTTATTATTTTATTTTAAATGTTTTTTATTTTTGTTGCAGCAGTAATCTGACTAACTAGAGATATCTTTCCTGGCAATATATGGAGACCCCAGATTTCAAAGTCCATTCTGGTCTGAGTAAGCTGCCTAACAAAATTTTCATTTTATTTTCCTTGATATACAAGTCTCAAATAATAGGAAAGATATGTACTTCAAGCTGTTCATATACACTGTTCAAGGGGCCTGGTTTTACTTTGATTACCTACATGTGCATACTGGTGCCACTATATCCCTTCTCAATGGCATRGCACTTCAGACACTTCTTTCATGCTTGGCTTGTAACTTTTGGCCTTTGTATTAACTTGAAGAGTCATAYCTAATATTGTTCTCACTTTGGTCAGTTTCCCACTCAATTCACCTGTCCTGGATTAAAAAAAAACCCAGATGTAGTGATTACCAGTCYAGTGAAGTCCAGGAGTGGTTACTATACTAGTGGTTACTAGTTCCAAAGGCTGTAGCCCAGAGTCATGCTGGAACCCTGGGAATCCCAAACAACACTGATACCCCTCACTTCCTGTCAATGAAAACTTGGACAGACGATAGAAAACCTAGACAAATRTTAGCTTTATGATTGTCTCTACAACCAAGATCCACAAACATAATTTTACTCATGAGTGGCTGCAAACTTTTCAGTACYTATTTATGTTTTCTTTTCAGCAGTTACTTTGAGAATTGGTTTTAACCTCTGATCTACTGCATGGATCTGAAGGGGTTTACATGATTTGTACGCAGAGTTCCTCACAGTTGTTGGACACTATATTTATGTTAAAGTTGCTATAAACAGACTGTTTCATGTGGTATTTTATCCTGCTCTCTCCGACTTTCTGTTCAGGCAAAACATTCACTTCAGTGAATGATACTTTGAGGGAGAACTAAAAGTATGYGCCCAACACTTCCTTCCGCTATGTTACAATGGTGTATCTATACTTTATATGGAAACAAAACACAGTTTTCTTTCTTTTTGATGAAGAAAATAGAAGCAATTTTGTAGGTTCCTTAACATAAAATCATTCAGGCCAAGTACTAATAGTAGTTTTAATAAATATGTCATTTATATATTTTATATGGAGGGTCAATAASATATTCAAAGTATTTCTAATATTATTTTCGTTAAAACTATCCTGACACAAAGATTTCAATGTATTTCTTTAAGTAAGCACTTTAAGCAAGTATTTTCTTTACTATTCTCTATTTCTAAAAGTTCTCCTTTGTTAAAGAAAAGATTCAGTGGCTACATGCYGTGGGCATTTCCTCAGATTTTTGGGTATAATTTCCAATGCTTTATGATTATTATATTTGCATGGGACAGTGATTATAGCATAAAAGATTACTGAAATACAATTATTTTTAGACACCAGGGAGTTGTACATTGCTCCTGACTGCATCTGTTAAGATCCTGTAAAAACTGAGCCAGATGCTGCGTGGTATGCAAACACTCTGAGTTGCAGAGATCATCTGTGCAAAGATTACAAAAATACTCTCTAAAAAGTAACAATGATTATGATCAACATGACAGGCAGCTAAAATTGAATTCTGTCTATTTAAATTTCATAATCCACACAAGTTTATGGGAAAACTTCAGCTGTCACTGAAACTGGTCCTACTTGTGGCAAAATTGCTGTCAAATATTTAATGTCAGCAAGTACTGCTRAGAGAGGCAAGTAGAGGAAAATATTTTAGAAAGATAAAAATAAATACCTACTGCTCAAGGAGTGATTGGAAATAATTCACCATAGCAGATTCTCAGCAGGTGTAAATCAGTTTAACTCCACTGACCTCTCATTCCCAACCCTCCCTCAGGCAMACACCATTTAGCTTTGAGACATGGAATAAAAGTCTGCAGTCTGCCTAACAAACTGTATTGCTTCATCTTATAGTTTTTTAATATGATCTTTGTGATTTACTAYTGTGTATTTCTCTACAAGTCACGGCTCACTGTAAGCTCTGCCGGCTGTTACAGCCTTAGATGGCAAACCCATACTTACTCCTAAACACACATCTCTTGAAGTCAGACCCTSTGCTCAACTGATTGGATCCAGAGCCTCAATTTTGATTTAAATACCAGAACTATACATGACACTTCCTTTGTGCTTGAGAATCTGTGCTTCAGATATCACCCCAGACTTAAACAGACATTTCCCTACTKGCAAGAGCACAGTGCTTGCTGCCTTCTCTATTTACAGCAACAACAKCCCTTGTTGAAATACAGTTTGCCATGTTTAAAATGTAATTTTAAAACATACATAGGCACTGGTTTTAACTCTTTTAAAAGATAGTTATTTTCCCTTTCATGGGTGTTCGTGTGTGTATATAACAGCATCTATAGCTACATCTGTATCTATGTTCTACATCTTCCTGTATTTAAAGTGGAGGCCTCAAGGATTGATATTGAGCCCATCGCTCTTTAATATTTTCATAAATTCTCTGGATCATGGSATCAAGTGTACCCTGATTAAATTTTCTGATGATACTGAACTGATGAGGGAAGTGGACATTTCAGAAGGGAGAGCCACCCTGCAGGAAGACCTGAAAAGGCTGGAAGAGTGGGGGGCTAACAAGAACCTTAAAGGCCTTGTACCTGGGAAAACATAATGCAGGAGCACAGCACAGGCTGGGCTCTCCCTGTCTGGGGAGCAGCTCTGTCAAAGGGACCTGAGGGTCCTGGTGRACAAGCAGCTCAGTGTGAGTGAACAGCACTGCTGCTGTTGCTGTGCAAAGAAAGCCAGCAGGACACTGGGCTGCATCAACACAGGCATCACCAGCAGAGTGAGAGTAGTCATTGTCCCACTCAGTATCCCAGCATTATCTTTCACCTCAAGGTGCTACTTCCTGGTCGCACTTGGAATACTGTGTTCATTTTTGGTTCCTGATACACCAAAAAAAAATTAAAACAGGCTGAAGAGGGTCCCAAGAAAGGCCACAGAGATGATCCAAGAATTGGGAAGCCCACCATATGAGAAAATGCTGAGAGAATTGAGTTTGTTCAGCCTTGGAAAATAGGCTTAGGGGAAATCTTATCACTGTGTTCCCGTATTTAAAGAATGGGTATAAAGAAGATGGAAATTCCCCTTTTACAAGGATTCAYATGGAAAAGACAAGTAGAAATGACTAAAAGTTGATCCTGGAGGGATTCCAACTGGATGCAAGGAAATTTTTTCACAATGAGAACAATCAGCCATTGGAATAGTCTCGCCAGTGAAGTGATGGATTCCCCAACACTGCACAATTTTAAGATTCAACTGCACAGGGTGCTGAGCCATCTTGTCTAGACTGTGCTTTTGCCAAGAAAGTTTGGATCAGATGGTTCTTGRAGTCCCTTCAAATCTGGTATTCTAAGATTCTATGATTCTTTGACTCATTACAGGAATAGACTCCAAACAATTAATGATGGTAAATGAAATGTTTTTGTATCCAGATTACTCTTTTTTCTCTGTAATTTYAATGCCCATACTTCTTTTTGCCTTATCTTTTGTAGAAATGAATATGCAAAGGAAGGAAAAGCAATATCCCTTGTAATATTATCTATATTCTAATTACCTACTGCCTATATTTTACAGTTAGCAGACATGAATAATGATTAACAGAAAAAAAATTATAATAAACCAACTTCAGGAACATTAACATTTGCACTGAGATTTCCATTAGTCAACTTGTTCCTTTAAACATGAAGACATTTCAAAAGCTACAATTCTCTTTTGTGGAAAGCAGKCCACTACTACCATAAACTGTTGAGATGACTCTACCCTTCCCTGAAGAATAAACCTGAAGTCCAGCAGTCATTGCAGCCTCTAATGATTTAAGAAGTACTGGATTGCCATTTTTATAGAAAACAGCAATACTTTTAAAAATATTTAACATTTTATGGGTACATCAAACGAAGTGACTGTGAAGTCAAGTACCCAAGTCAAGTTTGCTTATGTATGCCTTTTTTACTGTCTCAGATAAACAACAACTTTGTAAATGACTAGGTGGTAAAATGGTGAAAATTATCTGGAAGAGATTTCTTTATAAACCAATGACTGCCTTTTAACTTCATTTTCATAAATTTTATGTTTGTAAAGATCTTGACTTTTAATGATTTAGTGTCAATGCATGAACCATTGTGACATGACATATTTACAACATAAACATAATTTGTTCAAAAAGAGATGTACAATATGACACTTCCTTCTACTTAAGAAGAAAAAGAAAACATCTTTTCACAAAACAGAAGGTTTATAACACTGACACCATGCAGTAAAGAGTTATAACGCACTGTATCATTTTGAAATAGAAATATCTTGGAAAAACTAATTTAACTAGAGAATCTACTTTTCATACATTGTGTCAAGTATTTTTGTAATCATTCTTTAAATAAATACGCCAGAATTTCTGAGGGCTTTAATTAGAAGATCAATGTTCATTATCCCRAAAACATTAAAAAAACCAAAACAACACTGCAAAGCACATTAATCTGATTTCATCTAATGATTATGCTTTCATTCTCATGCAGTCACAAATGAATACACAGATTGTGGCCAAGTTGAAAACAATGGAAAAACACCATTAGCTCTTAAAAGAGCTAGAAATTCAAGTCTCAGCTTAAATAGTGAATAATATGGACAAATCTCTGCTTCACTAAAGGAAATGCCAAACAGTTTTAATGGCTACTGAGGGTTACAGAGATCTGGCCCATTGTTGAAGATGTTCAGCCTATGTTAGCTCTAGATCTGAGTTTGTTTTTCTCCAAAACATACACATTTTTTCTTAGTGACACAAAACACACTTTTTTTTTTTTACACAAAATACACTTACTTTTACCCATCTGTGACAACACTCAAATTCTGGCTTACTTTTCTCTGAACTGCCTTCTGTGATCTCAGTAAGCAGATTTTTTTTTTTAGATCAGCAACACTCATTTCTCAAAACAGATATTATGTCTTATTACTCCACAGGGATGTCTATGGTGCAAACTATATGCTCATTTATGGTCAGTTTTGTACATGAAATAATCCTATGAGAATAAATAGAAAACTGTGATTCAGTTCTCAAATATGTCACAAGAAGAAGGCTAAGTTATTTTTGTTATTTTCTTATGTGGTAGATTAATGCCAACATAATTTTTCATATAAAATGAAAAGTGCTATCACATAGTATTTATAATGATGTTTAAATATAGTTGTGGGGTTTTTATTRACAATCTTTTCACTTCACACTCTAAAATCATGACCATAAAAATATAACTACTTTGCCTAAAAAAAGAAAACCTTTATTCTTAAAATTATGACACATTTTCATATCTCTAAGCATTATGTCATAAATACTGTGCTGTAGTTTCCCCACTTACCTTATCTCAAACTGATAGAGTTTATGCATAGAGGAGAAGATCCTCTATTGTTTTTATATTCTGCAATCCTCTGTACAGCCCCAGGAAGGATTCACAGGGGAAGACATAGTAGGGAAGGGCTACCAGAGGTGAGATCACAAGATATAATACTGACATTGTGATACTGTAAAGCACAGTGAGATATTTGTATAACCAAGAGCTAGAACCTTTGCTTATGCATCGTATGAGAAATCTAACATCACTTTGAAGTCTGTTAAAATAAAAAAATGTGTGGTTTCTTACTGTTTAGTTATGAAGAWCTAGCTTGACTCTTCTGCAGGTACTAGATTTCTTTTATCAGGACTCTCATGGTAAACTGCACAAAAAAAAAGGTTTTTAAGAAAAGCACTAAATCATGCCTTATGTAAGAAAGTTAAATAGAGAACATAGTTGTGAYATGATATAAATTAATTTACATATACACTGAAAATTGTCCTGAAATTGGTGATACTTCAAATTTTAAAGCCCCAATCTCCTTACACCGAAAGTAGGACTGTGGAATTGGAAAAGGTCTGGAACTTAGCGTTGGCTTGATTTTGGCTGACAGCCATTTAGCTGCTCTCTCACTGTCCCACTTAAAGAGGGTAAGGCGAGAAAGTATGATGAAAAAGCTTTTGGGTCAAGATAAAGACAGGGAAATCATTACAAGTCACTGATATCCAGAGAAGATCAATCAAGTTATGGAAAAATAATTTCATGCCAATTAAAATAGATTTAGAGGCAAATTAAAACACCAGCTTCCCTATCACCAGCACTTTTTTGCCCAACTTCATTCTTTCATTCCCAGGTCCTCTATTTCCCCCAACCAGTTCCAGGAGTGTGGGGTTACTATGAGTGCAGTTACTATGAGTGTGGGGTTACTATGAGTGCAGTTACTATGAGACAGCCCCTGAGGCCTCTCCCTCCTTCTCACATTATTTCTCAGCTCCAGCTGGGTCCTGTCCATGGGCTGAAGKTCCTCTCCATGGATCTCAGTTTTTGTCAGGAGGAATTGCTCCAGTGTAGTCTCCCCAGGGCCACTGTTGCTGTCATGAGAACCTGCTCCAGCATGGATGCAATTCCTTTCACTTGCTACAATGTGCGCTCTACAGAGCCATGGTTCCTGTCTGGAGAACCGGCTCCAGCATGGGTGGTTCATGGCCTCAGTTCCTGGCCTACAGTCAGGAAAACTCTGCACCACCGTGAGCTCTCCAGGGACACAGTTTCTTTCAGGGAAGATTGCTAGAGTGTGGGCTCTCCAGAGTCTGTAGCTCCTGCAGACCATGTCTGCTGGTTCCAGGATGGGGTCCCGCAGGAGCRGCGGCCTGGATATCTTTAATGGCGCTTCATCTTCCCAGGCCGCAAGTGATCCCGTGCTCTGGCACCTGTGGTGTCTTCTCTGCCCTGCCCTGCCCCTGTCCTCACAGGATTGTCACTCACTCTTTTCCAGTCCCACCTCACCACCTGAGCAGCTCTTTGCCCTTTGCCAGGGGCCGTCAGAGGTGTTCCCAACATGCCCGCCTGGCCCAGCCCTCATGGGCTGCTGAGGGAGATGGATGAGGGAGAGGGCTGAGGGAGAGGGCTGAGGGAGATGGATGAGGGAGATGGCTGAGGGAGATGGCTGAGGGAGATACCTGAAGGAGATGGCTGAGGGAGATACCTGAGGGAGATGGCTGAAGGAGATGGCTGAGGGAGATACCTGAAGGAGATGGCTGAAGGAGATGGATGAGGGAGATACCTGAAGGAGATGGCTGAGGGAGATGGCTGAGGGAGATACCTGAGGGAGATGGCTGAAGGAGATGGCTGAGGGAGATGGCTGAGGGAGATGGCTGAGGGAGATGCCTGAGGGAGATGCCTGAGGGAGATGGCTGGGAGCAGCTGGGAGCAGCTTGCAGTGGCTGTGTCCAGGGCGGGCTGTCCGCCGGCCTCTCCCCAAAGGCGCCTGCAGCCGCCCCGTGCCATGCCCAGGCAGGAACACCCTCAGTGATGGGCCAGCAATCCCTCAAGAACAACACCTTCCCTGTSAGGCCTCATGGGTTCAGCCAAGCATCTCCAGCCTCAGGACAAGATGATGGAACAGAACAAAGGGAACATGTGATGGACTTGGCCAACCCTGAGATCCCCAGTGCAGCAGCTGGGGGAATCAAATACAGCTGGGCACAGACAAAGCTGGGACTGGGACAAATTCAGTCATTGAGTCTCTAAAGAGGAGTCCATGTACAAGGTGAACTTTTAGTTCACTAAAATTCAGGGCTGTCCTACAGCTGAGCACATGCCTGCATGGTCCTCCAGGATGGGAATGATTTTCTGACTGGTTATTAAACAGCCAGTTTCACTGTGCTTTCAATTCCTCTGCAAATGTACACACCTTGGCATAGAGTGACTGCTTTCTCTATGGGTCTGTACGGTGTCTGTACGGGTGTCCCCACAAAGACACACACCAGCAAGCGAGTTGAAAACTACCACTATGTGCAAGACATACATATGGCCTTTCCTTGACTCTTGGAAATACTGTTTGATTTAAAGGAAAGAAAATTATAGATCTTATTCCTTCCTTAGGAAATCACTTATGTCTTTGAATTATATCGTTTGTATAAGAAGGCTCCTTTGCTGAAGTTTCTTAAAGACTCTTGTTTTTTGTCTTGCTGTAGCACACAATTGTTTTTGGAGTGATGTATTTTAGCCACAAAAGCTGAATATCAACATCTTTTGATAACTGAAGAAACAAGTCACCCTGGGTATTCTCTTCTCAGTATAGATTATACTGTGGTGCACCTGCTCAGGTAGAATAAGCACTTGCTGAAAAAGGGAAATAACATTTTTCAGACCTGATCCCAATGTATCTAGATGGCATAMATTTTTAGAATAAGTAAATTTTGTAACAGAAGACATACCCAAGGAATATGAGATTAAAATACTTACTTACATAGTTTATACATGTATATAGGGTGACAAGTCTATAGATTTTACAAGTATGCAAAAGGCCACATCCATTTCAAATTCATCCAACTATGATCAAAACATTTCAGAAATAAACTGATAACTAGGGCATGTCAAAATCATAACCTAAAAACAAAATATTAAAGCTATTACATGCAATACTTTCAAACGGAGCAAGGAAAATCAGAAAAACTTTGTTAAGTAGAACAGCAATTCATTGGTTTATTTCATTACAAGTTTCATAGCAACAACATGTAACACAGTTTATGGTGCCCATTATATAAATTACTATACAGAGAAAGGAAACAGCCAAACAAACAGGCAAACAGACACAGCCTACTTTGGCAAAAGAATAGGAACCAGAACAACAAGCTTACTAGTAAGTAGATGAACTCTGTAGTATAACCTCTATACTGTCTAGTTTTTGCCTAGTCTCAATACTACTACATTTTCCTTCAATGACACTGTAACTGGAAAAAAACTCTCTTTCAAATTACATGAAAATGATACAGATTTGGTCTTGTTCCTGCAAGCCACMAAAAATTCCTAATGTTTAAATTAYCAGTGTCTAAACTTTCATAGGATCTGATAAGTATGAAATCACAGATACACAGCTAGAAAATAACTCCTTATGAATGTAATGCCAGTTCTAAGGACATTTTAAGTTGCCATTTTAACAACTCTGAGAGCTTGCCAGAAAGTTTTTGTTTTCCCTAATTTWTAAAGAGGTTAATAAATCCATGAAGACACAGTATGATAAGTGGATGGGTTTTGGAATTATATTAAGAATATTCATGGAAGGAGTACTAGAAAAATATCAATATACATTCATAAGATACAAAAGAATCTAGAAAAGTATTTTATTTTCATTTCTTCTGAAAAGTTCCAGAAGGCTCACGTGTTCATATGACTCTACAAAATCACCCAGTTTTCACTGCCTTCTACAATAATTTCTTCTTATCATATTTTTGTTCTGGATTAAGCTGTGGCTTGTCTTAGACTTTGCAACTCTTGAAATCTCAGGGCTGACTCCTGTTTTCATCCTCAGATGCCTGCTTCCATCCTCACAGGAGTTTGTGCAGTAGCCTTTCATGCATATCTAAGATTTCATGCTTGCATCAAGGAAATGGGCAATTKATGAGAAATATTTTTAATACACTCTCTCAGGAAGCAGAATCAGACATAATGATTACCATCCCTCATAAAAGGGACCTGGAGTYAATATTCAGAGGTATGATCTCATTGTGATTTGTCTGACGAAGCACAGTATCACATCTTGAAAAATATATGTTTTGATATACTGAAGACAAGACTGAAATTGGAATGGTATTTCCTCCAGATGTTTCCTTTCAACAGTTCTCTTCCAACAACTGTTTCAGTTTGAGTTTTTGGTGGATTGTTTTTCAAGAAATAAGGGGGTCTTGTGAGGTTTTTTTCCTATCTGAAATATAGCTGTTGTCACTGCTGAAAGAACATGGTCCACACACAACCAAAACCTTTCTAATTTGGGAGATGTTTTCGTAGTGCTCACTTTTTCTGTGGAGCCAAATGCTTTCAGCCTCAGCATAATTTGACTCACAGTTTCTAAACTATTAATCATCCAACCTGCACCTATAATTGGCCATGTTTATTTTTTTTTACAAATTATTTAAAAAAAATAGAAGAAATTATAGAGACAGCAAAGAGCACTTAAATTCCTCTCAAAATAATCAGTCATTTAAGCATCCTTTTATGGACAGCTTTGGAAAATAACAATCATTAAGGCATAACTGCATATGTTATGTATAACATAACACTATCATTGTATTGACATRTGAACATACTCAAAGACTGACACATTGATGGTAAGTACTACATAAATTCATACCCRAGTACAGAACTGATCCTTCTTTTCAGCAAAAGTAATATCTACTTTAGTCCATCTTTTTTAAATAACCAGTGTCTGACTTAGAATTGCTTTGCAGCTAAGAAATAAATCAAGGCAAAGTTTTTACAGATTCTGTTCCATTCCCATTGTATCCAATCTCATCAGCAGAGATATGGAACCAATAGAAGAACAGATATGAAATATAAATATGAACAAAATAAAAAGACAGTATCAAAAAAYGATCAGGATTTTTTTCTGTGTAGARTTGAATCTGTTGAAAGATTAATTAATTATGGGAAAGTGTTTAAATAAATTATTCATTTGAAAAACAGAAGAAAACAACATTTTTTAATGTTGAAATTCTCTCAACATACCTATTTTATTTTCATCTCAAACTAACTATGTCTAACTATTCTTTTTTTTTAAAGTGGATAATAATGAAAAAATGCTGGAGTTTTGCAAAGGAATTCACAGAGATGGTACATGAAAACACTCTTTGTTTGAATTTCAGATGGGAAAGTTTCAAAAGCTCAGCAAYTCCTTTGGGAAGGGAAAAGAGGTTATTGCCCTGTTCTGCTCAGAACTAGTTATTTAGTTGTGTCTGATCTTGCAACTCAAGAATCTTAGACAAAATTTTAAGAAAGAAAAAGGTATATGCAATTCATTAATCACACATATACATTCAATAATTAATTCTCAGTCCTACCTATCTGTAAATCAAAATGCAGTTATTAGTTAAATTGTTGCTAACTATAATGATCTTTTGTTTGTCTATGTAACACTATTATGTGTTTAAACATTGGGAAGTTCTTTTGGGAAATCTGCCTTTACTTCAGCAGTCAATTGTTCAAGGGAAGAAAAAAAACTTCTTTAAAGTATTTCCTTAATAAGACATAATTTGAGTGTAAATATAAGCTGATTAAACTRAAGATTTTTTTTCTCTTTAATTGATTCTAAATGAAATTCAGATCTCTAAAGAGAATATAAGCAAAATTATAAAATTAAGACCTTTGTTACATTTGCTTCTTTTTGGTGCATCAGACATCTGTGCTTAATTATACTTGTCAGTGGACAATACAGCCTCTTCATGCAAGCTCACACGTATCCTAGAGCAGAGGGAAGATGCAGTTTCCTGGAGAGATCCTTAGAGGTAAATCTAAGAGTGTATTTGCCTTCTATAATTTCTCAGATGACAGAATATGAATAATAGACTTTGTGGCCCACTGCATTGTTGGGGAGCCGTGCGGGAGAAGCTTACAGGAAAAACAAGACATAGTTATGGTCTGACCCTAGATTTTCCATATTTCAGTGAATCAGAAAGCTCTAGAAATTTCAAATTTGAAATAGCACTGTTTAAGTATTTAGGCAATTTAAAAATTAAACTTTCAACTCTTTCTAATCACAAACAGAAACCCAACCACTGATTGTTTTTATTTCTAATTCMAAGTAGATTTGGAGACACTCCTCCATAAACAGTGGTAGGCCATGACACACAGGAGACCAAAGACAGGCACAGCAGAATCTTTAGCAACATGTGCTTTCATGTATTTACAACACAGCAAAAGCAGTCATGTGATCAATTACCCWATGCCAGCCCATACACAGGACTTAWTAAAAATGCCTTCCAACTTAGGGAATCAAAAAGGGTGTAGTGTATATTCCWCAGAGGAGAGCTGACAGACATTCAGAATCAGTATGTTCTTCCTTCARTGATTTTCTTTCCCTTCTTCTCATCAGCACTGGGATGTATTACAGGTAAACAACTTTGACATAGCGATTAAAGACTCAAACCACCACTTTTCCTAAATTGAACAGTTATGGGGAAGGCAAATTTGTTTGTATGTTTTGTTTGTTTGCTTGTTTGTTTGTTTTGCAGCAACTTCCTTTCATACTTCTCCAAAATCCAAAAACTAACAAATTAAAATCTCAGCAGAAGCTAATACTTCATAATTGCATTTGAAATGTTAAATCTTGAAGTACCATAAATGAACTTCTACAGAAATAGTTCACATGATGTTGTTTGTTCACATTTATAGCACCAATAATTCTGGTTTGTTTTAATATAGATCTTTTCTAGCGGGACCTATGCAGAAGAGTATTTAGACCAAGATCCTTGAGCTCCAGCAGATCAATGCTGGGGAAATTGATTCCTGCTTCAATTTTAGGTAGATGTGTAGGCTTTAACTTTACAGACTAGCTACTTCTAGGAAGTTAAGGCTGTTAGCTGAGAAATCTCCTAAAGCTGCAGTGTCGGTTCAAACCACCCCACACAATACAACTGGCCAGCCACACAATATAGAAACTAAAAATCTCATCGTGGTTTGGGGGTTTTTGCTGAGTTATTGTTAACCCAGATCACTTCTCTGATGTGATTCACTGCTCAGACACTGGACACTATCAGGGTAACAGCAGCAGCAATATGATTCAGGAATGAGCAGCGAGAGATGAGGACAGTCAGATGAAATGCACACATCTGCTGTAAAAAATGCTGCCAAACTGTGGACTAACATAATTAACAAATCATCCCACTGACTTCTCTGAAATTGCCTTAGATGGTGAACCAAATTCAAGTACAAGTGCAAGTCCCTGTGATATTTTGCTTCTAGTGTTCTTAACCCACAGAGGATTGTGYGAGATGTGCTGTTCTGATTGCATAGCAGCAAGATATTTTGCGGGGAAGTTTTTTTTATATTTCAGGATAACTGATATATAAACATGTGTTTTATTTGTAAACACAGGTACTTGGCTTCCAGTGTTGGTTCCACCTTTTCTACAAATTCTCTTAATCCCGAATAAAATTCAAGTTCTCTCTCTACTACTTCATATTGCCAATTGCATTTATTCTGCTCTCTGACTGATCCTGCACCTGCAACCTGCAAGTATTTCTCAAAATATGAATTTCTCATCTTCCAATAATTTATATTTCACTGATTTCATGGATGCCTAGTGGATCATGATCACATCCACTCTAGCAGAGTCTAGGAGACAGTTTCCTCCTCACATGTGAGGTACAATACAGTTCTCAATTTCGTATCATAGCTGATAAGAAGCTATTATCTGTCAAAAACTGAATCCCACAGCTTTGCAATCTACCTTTTCCTGTCAGCTAGGAACCCTGCCACACTTCAACATCTCAACATGGTCCCTGGATCACGGTGGTGCAATTATGTTACAATTTTGCACCAACTAAACCACAATTTAGCATTTCAGTTTTGAATCATGTTTSTTTTGCTACTTTGAAAACGAGGGTGAAAACTTCTTGAGTGGTAGAAATGCAGTTTCACAGCTGCTGTTGATTGTTTTAACTCCTTTGATGTCAGTAATTGGAAGGAAGATGAAAAGCAGCTGAGGAGCTGTTTGACTCCTTTACACGAAATAGTGACTGTTCCACATCARTGTCATCCAGAGAGCCCTCTGATGGCTCTAGAGATGAGGATTAAAAAAAGATACACTGCTGACTGGTTGACTGYCAGATCTTCCAGTGTGCTGATCTCATTCCAGAAATTACACATCTGCATGTGGTCAGAAAGACAAGATGTTTCACTCTGAGTTGCCTTAGTGCCCTGCTCTGGTAGTTACTCAGCATTTTGCAGAAGTGCTAAAATTTTCYACATTTCTACTAACTGAATGGAAATGAAAGCGAGTTTTTATCCCAAGAAGTTTAAAATGCCATGTTCTGAATTTCCATTAGGGGATGATAGTCTGCTGTCTCAGTGTTATTTCTAATGTGTGYAATATTCAGTAGTTGAAATCATACTGGATTTTATACCAGATACAGTAAGTAAACTTTGTAACTACAGTTTTCATTTTGAAAAAGTTCTTCTGCTTTTGTTCCTCAGATTCAAAATACTATTTTACATAGGTTATCCATATACAGGGATTATTATAGCAACAGGGAAGCTCTGGTATTCAAAACACATCAGTGAGGAAACATTTGTAGACAGAAGCAACAGTCTTGATTTCAGGATGCACACAACTCAGTATGAGCTAAATCAAGAGTCAGCAACTGATTGCTGTAAACATGCACAGTAAAGCTCCTCACCAAGATCAAGGGAGCCCTTTCAAGGTCTGTTAAATGCCAGATCTCTTGCACAACGCTCATTTTCCTTTGTTCCTTTGCTGTCTGGAGCCACGGCTGCTAACTTTGTCAGCAACTGAAGAACTGACAGGAATGTGAAAAAGCTAGTCTAAAATTTAAAAGAAGCGATTGGGGAGGGGGGGTGGTGGTTATTCTGACTACATCACACGTGAAAGGAAGGAGCCATCAGCAGTGAGCAGTCTTGCGCAACATGGGTAGGCCAGGCTCAGTATGCTCTGCCTCTGCGCCACTAGTTTTAGGAATCAAATACCCCCACTGGGGGAAGCAGGGAACAGCCCCTCAACACAGCGCCGGCGGGGAAGGCTTAAAACACAGGGTACTGGGATTTCTTCCTAAATCTGAAAGGAAAACTCAATCTTCTCCACAGTTCCTTTGTCAGAACACGGTCCCGCACTGGGTGGAACTGCCCGCTTAATGCTCGGCGGGAGATTTTAGGACAAGTTTGCAGAATCTCCTTTGCCCTTTGCCGGCCCGGCCGGGAAGGTGTGCCGAGGTGAAGCGAATGGGATCGACCCCCTCTCTGCCCCGCCGGTGTCGGGATGGCCACGTCGCACGGGGCCGTGCCGTGCCCGGGGACACGGGGGCCCGGGAGCCTTGTCCCTTTCACAGTGCCCCCGTGGGCGCGGACGGGGCGGGGAGAAACCCGACCCCCGCCGCCTGGGAAGGGAGAGGGGCTCGGCCGCGCGGGAGGAGGCGGCAGCAGGGCCGTGCGACTGCCCCATTCGGCGGGGACCTCCCCAGCCGGGGCTGCGGGGAGGGCGACCCAGGGCGGGGCCGGGCGGGGCGCTGCCCTGCCCTGCCCTTTCGCCGAGCGGAGAGGCGGGAAGCCGGCGTCGGTGCGCTGCCGGCTGGCCGGAGGCATGCGGAGCTGCGGGAGGGCGCGGGGCGCTGCGGGCTGGRCCGCCCCGCTGCTCCTGCTGTGGCAGTGCCTGCGGACGGCGCGGCCCTACAACCTGGACACTCAGCATGCGCTGCTCTTCCGCGGCAGCAACGGGACCCTCTTCGGCTACTCTGTTCTCCTGCACCGCCACGGCGAGGAGCGATGGTGAGTCCCCGGCCCGGCCGCCCCCGCGGGGGCCCGTCGCGCCTTGTCCCGGCCGCGGCTCCTCACGCTGTCGTCTCTGCCCCGCAGGCTGGTGGTGGGCGCGCCCCGGGCCAGCTGGCCCGCCAACACCTCGGTGATCAACCCCGGGGCCGTATTCCGGTGCCGGATCGCGGGGAACTCCAGCGGAGAATGCGAGCAGCTCCAGCTGGGTGAGTCGGCGGTGGGGCGGGGGCAGGGAGGCTCCTGCGAGGGACGGAGGGTCKGTGCCCGGCGCCCTGCGCGCACCGCGGCTCGGCTCCGCTGCCTTGCGGCTTGTGCTGGGCTCTTCCGGTTTAAAGTGGCTTCTGCCTCTCGCTAAAGGGCGAGATCGCCGCTATTGCCCAGGGGCAGCAACGGCGGCATCGATAGAGAGAACATGCACCAAAACTTGCTTCGGGGAAGTTAGGTGKGACAACAGCTCCCGTTCCCACGGCCGTTTCGCACCTTTCAGCCCCCGCGTCAAAMGCCCCGTGAGAGTTTCGGTCTGACTCCTGCGCTGCTCTGCGGAGAGCTAGTGTAGCTTTCAGGGCAGTTGGTGGGTGCAGTAARCTCAGGGATGGGAGGGTGGAAGTTCCTAAATGTGCCTGAATCATGTTTTCTTCTGCAAAGCCTTCCCTTCGTAGAATCCACCCTAAAGTAACTGAACCACAGTTATCTTGCTGGTGGGTTCTCCCTGCTTCCAGATTTGTTGAAACAGTGAGTTTCGGGAGAACAAAGCTATTTTTGACTGAATCAGTTTCTACATGTGCTACTTAGCTCCTCTCTATCTCCATAGTCTCCATAGTAAGGAGATGCAACTTACCCAGCTGTCTGCACTTACCCAACTTTCAGGTGTTTGATACTTGTTAAAAAGAAGGGTTACCATGAACATGTGTCAATTGCTTTGGACTCTCTTCCTGTCCCACTTGCATACAGTGCTGCTCACTATTCTATGTAGAGAATCTTCCTCAACTTTTACTCTGCCACCCTCTGACCAAGAGTATCCCATCCGTTATGTTCACGCCACCCAGTAAGGATAAGCGCGGGAAAAGGGCTATCAAAGTATTTGAAAGCAATAGCGCGCCATGAACTGGGCAAGGCAGAACTCAGTATTTAATGACAAAAAAAAATGATAAAATAATTATTTCTCTACRTGTCTGTGCGTAAAACTTAGAACTGACAGGTTCTATCCTTTTTTTTTGCTACAAATGGATATAAGTTTTGTAACTGGGCTACAAAAGCCTAAGATACTTCAGTRGTGTTTTATTTGTAATTGCGCAAGAAAAAGACAATCAGTGGCTATTAGGAAGAATGACAATTAAATTTATACCAGCCAAGTAGTTCTTTTTMTTTTTTCTTGAGTAATTTAGTTCCAATAGTTATTCATTTTTCCCCAACTGCTTGTTTGTAAGAGGAAGCTTGCAAAAAGTCAAAATGATCAACTAAAGCAGTGAAATAGCATATGCTAAGAGGCAATAAACCCCTATTCCTGGCTCGGTGGTAAAAATAGTCCTTTACTCTATGAGGGAAGGAAAAGAAGGATTGAAAGTTTCAAGTTCTTTCAAAACTGCATGCATCTGCTGTGCCTCTCATTTTACTCATTTAGCAAAAGGAGAAACAAAAGCTCTAAAGAAATAATATGATGGGTTTTTCCTCAATTGCTTAGGGGATTCTAAGTGAAAAGATGCAACAGATATATGAAAATGTGTATGTGGTTACAAAGGCTTAAGTTAATGTGGCCTCTATTCCCAAGTTTAGGGGCTGCAGGTTTCACAATGTAGTTTACTGTCCTGTCCTATTTAAGAAAGCARTTATATCACATGAGATTTTTGGAAACTCTATTTTTTTAGATGACATCCATGCCTCACTAAGGTTCCTCTGTAGTATTTCTGAAGTTAAATAGATGCTGAAAAGAAGTGCTGTATTGTAAAACAGRTCAATGAGGTCAATGAAGAAGCCAAAGGCAGCTGTGGTGCATGGGATGTAAATGAAGTGGGATAGTAGCTGAGGTCACAGAAATACACAAGGGAACTTGCAGTTGCAAAGCTGAACTTAATTACCTCTCATCTAACTGGTTCAAGATCTCATAGAATAGGAAATTTCCTTAGAAAAACGTGTGGCAATATATTACACTGCTGAACAGGCACATTGAGAAGTAAGTGTTTCTATCCTGCTCTTAAATTATTGAATTCACATTTCTTTCTAGTAAAAGCATCTTTGAGGTGATAAGTTTCTAACTGTAAGTCATAAAAAAATAGAGGTGATAACAGGCAATAGAAGCGGCTTTCCAAATGTTGGGTTTCTGTAATAAATGGATGYGAATTACTTAGAGACATAAATATGTTAAAATATTTCATTGCTCCTTTTGGCTAAAGTAGCCTTGAAACTGGCATAACTAATTAATGAAGAATTCATGAACAATTAGGAAGCCTCTGACCAYGCAAAACTACTGTTTTATTTTTATATGTCACAAGTTCCTATGTGCTTCCTCAGTAGCAAAAGAGCTGCTGGGAATAGTTTTATGCTGCTGTCATCACAGTATCTGGGATAACTCATCCAGACATACTTTGAGAATTTTAATGTTGTTCAAGGTGTTGCAGGCCCTGGGCTGGTTTAAGAGCTGAAAAAAGCCATGATATACACTAACAAGTCTTCCTAGTCCATCACTGGCACTTTTAAATCTCTGATTGATGAATAGTGGAGTTTCCAGAGTCTCTTTTGTACTTGTAGTACTTCCATTTATGGTATCAAATGTTCTAGCCTGCAGATTTTTTTTGTATTTGGAGTATATTTAAATAATGGCTTGTGTTAGATGCAGAGGCATGTAATCAATCTTCAGGCAGAAATACAAAATACAGTGCTTCAGATTGAAGCACAAAGTGTCCATCTTCTAGTCTGAAACCTCAAATCTTTGCYCACATCAGTTTGGGGTAGTCGCAGATTATTGCAGAGGAACTTACACAAAGTTCTTGAGACGTTTTGACCTATTGTTACAGAAATTCTTCAACAGCATTGCTCTCAGATTTAAAGCACTGGCTACAGTAAATAGAAAACAAGTTGTGTGATTTACCATTCAGTCAAAACGTAAAATTAATTTTAACTACAGATGCATGCAGTAAATTCAGTACATGCTGTTTAACATAAGGCCAGAAAACTCKGTCTGCAGTTTCAGTCCTGCTCCTTTTCTCTGCTGCAATTAACCTGTGAACAAATTGCCCTCTAGCTCCCCCAGCTGAATCATTACAATGGAAAAGTGAACACTTAATGGTTTTCCCCAAAAGGCTGACCTGTGGTTGTTCAACTTTGGTTTTGATAGTTTGACTTTTTTATCTCTCTTGCATCACTCATGCCCTGTAAGTGATGTCTTTCAAAAGCCATGCTATTCCTAGGAACATGGGACCTTCTGGACCTAGGTCTGTTACAGAAGTATGGAAACAGGTGTCACAAATGTTTTGGGTACAATTTGTTTGAGGAATGTAAGAGGGATAAAACCTATCAGACCTGTGAAAATGGAAAATATTTCCTGGGTGACTAAAGAAAGGACTCTGATGAGGCCCTAACATCTAGGAGCAGGATATCAGAAGTCTTATTGCCTTTGCAGTAGACTTTATAGTTTTAATCAGTTAGCAATAGGACCAGAGGAGTTATGGGAGGATAAAATTGATCATGAGAGGCTGTTGGGCATGGAAAATATTGGAGCAAGTTATATAAAACTGGTTTCTGAGATGACATTGCAAACATCTGTATTGTAATCCCTGAGGCCATAACCAGAGGTGGCTTTATAAGTTGTGACCTTATTTATTGCAGTTGCATTGTTTCTGTGGATGTGTTCAGCAGGCATGGGCAATTACTTATTTCTTAGTGACTTTATGACAGCACGTGTTCCTTTTCCCTGAGGCAACCAAGCTGCYGTGTCCTCTTGAGCTTATGCAGTGCTGCTCTGCTGCTTGTGCAGAATTTCTGCATTTTCTCATTTGATAAAGCTTTTATAATATTATACCCTGGGCAGGGACTCATCAGAGTGTCTGGGATGTCAAGTTCTCCCTTCTCTCTCCCACAAAGGTCTGTAATTTTCAARGTGGTTGAATACTTGCCAGTCAGAGAAAGAGAGGAAACGTAAGGCAGCAGGTCAGCAGAGGGCCAGAGTAATCCTGGATCACTGCATGCTGGAGTGAAGGAAAAGGGGAATACAATCCAATGAGTGTCAAGGAATGGTGGTGCCTTTTCTTGTTACAAACCTCTCAAACAGGCACAGGAATGAAACACTGAGACAGGCCAAACTTACTCATTCTCACATCATCATTGTCTGGTTTTATTTGATTTACTGCTTWAAAAGTCTCAGCCTCTTGGGATTTAAATTTATCGTCCTGGTCTCTATTTCTTCCATTTCCTGCAAATCCACATAAAAGCAAAGCCCAGGTAAGTCATTGTTATAAGAGGATGGAACACATTGATAGAAGGGAGTTACCAGAAGTGCCTTTTGCAGTTTAAAGGAGGATTTATTCTTACACRTGGGACTGTATGGAGTTTTGTTTTCTGAGGAGATTTCAATCAGATTACCATCATCTCTAATTCATGCAAACTATGGAAATGTCTCCCTTAGGAAGTGAGAAGTTTTCCATTACATAACTCCAAACTTCAATTCCAAAACTAAATCCCAAACTTGTTTCTGAAAAGCTGTATATATGCAATACATGGAAGTTCACATCTCTGACATTAGCCAGTAGGATAATTTGGAACCTTATCACTCAATCCTCAGTGATAGAGAACCTGCAGAAGAATCAATTTTTTAGTAGATTTTTAAAGTCGTGCTTTTCAGTTGTGCTTGTTTTAGAAGACGAGCTCATGTGTTGTTAATTATTCCCTCGGTGACCTGCAGGATTTATTAAATTACAGTAATATAAAATTTCTTGGCTCAAAGACAATTGAATTTGATGTTATTGTGAGTGCTAAGGTCATTTCCTGTTTACTTGAATTTTGCATATGGTTTCCTTGATGTCTTAGGGAAAGGCACATGAGGGAGGAAGTAATGAAGAAGAGGTGAAGGAGGGTCAGGTGCCCCTTGACCCTGAGAAGAGGGATGTTTCTGGGAGGAGGTAGAGTGCAAATGTGGTGCACAGGGGACATCATCCTTTCTGCAGTATTGTCAGGGGCTCTGATCGCTCCATCAGAGCAGGGGGAAAGCATGATGTTTGGGAAAAAAAAGTAGAGAGATAAGGAGTAAGTAGAAGAAAATCAAGGCTCCAGCACTTTCTTCAGATAAATAGCAGTGGCTGGGCCTGTCACAAAACAGTATGGAACAAGCTCTTAAACACAGATGGAATTGGGTCTTACTCCTAAAGATGCTTCAATGTTTTCTTTCCATGTGATGAAGGGTTATCTTAATTCCACTAGCCTCATATTTTCTATCAAAAAGCTCATTACATCCTAGGTATAAAATCATTTAAGTCAGTGTTGGATGTGAGAATATATGTCACAAAGCTTACAGTCAGTCACCTTTCTACTGGCTATTGAACACACTAGATGTATCTCTTTATTCTGTTTCCATACTTAATATTTTGCAGTCATATGTCCTGTAAAACAAAATCAACAAATCCACTAAATTAGAGGTGTATTCATTTAAACTCTCTAATGCATTGGCCAATGCTTAATTTCAGTTCTACTATCAGCACCAGTGTTTTGTTTGGTGGGTTAAGTGTTGCCTTATTTTGGTGGGAGGCGGTGAGAAARTGGGAGTGTGATTTATGGGTTTTCTTTCCATGCAAACAATGTCCCACCAGCATTAGTACTCTGTGGTCTGTACTGGTGTCCTTTTCTGGGTAACTAAGCTAACCCTTAAACCTCAAACATTTTGGGCTCACCTATAATTGTATTCAATCTGAGAAAGTCTTAAAAATTATGCAAAAGAGTTTGTTCAAATGACATAATGTGTTCCCTTTTTTATAGGAAGTTTTTTTCATGAACTGGCATGCTGATGCTTAGAAAATACTGATTCAATAATTTAATTAATATTATTCATACAAACATCTTAAAAAATAAAACTATGCTTTAGGCAACCTAGAATAAATGTGTAGTTTCTCCTTACCCTGGGGACCACTACAGCTTTCCAGAAGGAAGCAAATGTTTGCTAACTTGGCAATACTGTAACCTTTTGGGGTGTGGGGGCAGAATTAGAAGAAACTTCAGTATGTTCTCTCAAGATTTTTAAAAATAACTCTCCTTCAGAACACACTCTAAGAGCTGCCACTGAATAATTGCAGCAGTGAAAGGAGCAAGCAGGACGTGCATAGGTAATGACTTGATATCTCCAGTAGAGATTGCAATGATGCAACCTTTATTTGATAGCCATTTGCAGYAGAGATTGTTTTAAGGTCTGCTGCCARTAGRTAGATAGTTGGAGAGGTGTTTGCTTTAGGCTAGAGTTTAGATGGTGCTTGCAGGTATTACTTGTGTCTCTTATGAACTATTAAGCTGAAGAGCGATTACACCAAAACTGAGTGTAATGTCACTTTCTATCTTAGCAATGATGGAGATGCCATGCTCACTGCCAGCCGATTGCATTCAGAGCCAGTATGCTCCCTTTGGCTATGCACAATCATACCTTTGCTCAAGAAGATAGTAAAATGTCTACATGACCTAATACAGAGATCACATCCACCAAGCCTGAATTACTGCAGTTCCTTACAGAGTTTTTGTTACCCTTGTGTTACCCACCACTTTGTCCTTCACCTTGTCCCTCTGTTCAGAGCACTGGTCTTTGTCTCCTAGGCGACCCCAGTGGAGAGCGCTGTGGGAAGACTTGTTTGGAAGAGCGTGATAATCAGTGGCTGGGTGTCAGCTTGGCCAGGCAARCAAAAGAAAGCGGATCTATCGTTGTACGTATTAACCTTGATCTGCACGTCTGTCAGACTGCATTTGCCTTTCTTATGCTTCCGTGTCAAATGTTGTGTTTGATTTGTATCCATAGGCTTGTGGACATAGATGGAAAAATATCTTCTACATGAAAAATGAACACAAACTGCCACATGGTATTTGTTTTGCCATCCCTCCTGATTTTCGAACTGAACTGAGCAGAAGAATATGCCCATGCTATATAGGTAAGCAGAATGCTTGAGTCCATTTGTAGGGAAAGGTGAGATACATAATGGCATGGTGCAGAGTTTGTGAAGAGCCTGTGTTGCTCTGAGCAAAATAAAACTCTGGAACTACGTGTTTCTTATGCTTCTTAATATTTCTTGCCCATTCCTAGATCATGCACGAAAGTTTGGAGAAAACCATGGATCATGCCAGGCTGGAATGTCTAGTTTTTACATTGAGGTGTGTATTAATTATACCTGTTTATGTATTTACTTACATGTATATGTGCATAAAAGRGTATATGTAAATGCAGACATCAACATTTTTATTGTGAGAGGGAAAAATSACTTTTCTAATTTCTTTTTAATTGAGTCTTGCTAAAACTTGTGTAATTCTCAAGTAAACTTTTTATTCCAAGAATACTTTTACACCTTACTAAATCTGAAGTTACTTTTCATCTGAAAAAAGTCATGGATATAGCAGAGGATGAAATTTTATTATTCTCTTTGTATCTGTTTGATGTAAMACTAATAATGCTTACCTTGTTGCTTTACAGAGTAATATTCTATATTATTTAGTCTTCATTCTRCCCTAAGATTGTAATTTCTAAAAATCTTTTTTGAGAAGAGAATATCTTGTTTGTTCTATTTTGTTGTTACTGTTCAAAGCTTTCAATAACCATATTATTACAAGGTCTGGAAAATATTATCTGTAATCTAGTGGTAAACCCCAATGCTGACACAAATGCATCTCCAGTAGCATTTCATAGAATCCACATATCTAAAGCATTTTAAAGAAAAGCAAAACAAGTAAAATACTTGTTTTTTGTGACTATTTCAATGTGAATAACATGTCTTTGTTTTACTTTTCTTTTAGGACTTAATTATAATGGGAGCCCCTGGATCATTTTATTGGACTGGTTCTGTTTTTGTGTACAATGTAACCGCGAATACAATCCACGCTTACACGGATTCAAATAACCAAGTGAAATTTGGCAGTTATCTAGGTACTTAAGATATTTAATACTTTTCTAAAATATAAGCTAAATAAATAGCTGGTCATGGGGTGAGTGCACAGTGGTTTTCAGTGTTTTCACTCTTAATCCCAGAAGCAACAGTTCTAAAGATGTGTTCTGATTTTGTTAAATATTATTTAATTCTAAGGTTTCCTCTCTGTTATTGCCATGAGGAAACTTCTCGAATGTTGTATTTCTATTCTTACTATCTCTCCACTGACCTTTAATAATTTCCTGATTTTGAATGTAGAGATGGTTCTGATTAGCAATGGTTTGTTCTTTATTCTATGAGTCTGAGATGCTGCCAAGAGCTTTCACAGAAAAAGACAATGATTTCACATGTAACTGACAATGAAAAGATAGTTACAATGAAAGCTGCAAGCAAGCGTTAATTACATTGTGAACAAGGGGAAGCATGATGTGACTTTAGAGACAAACTTTCTTCCATTGGTTATTATTTTTCTYTTTTATTTCAATCATATCTTAGTCTGGAAAAATGGGAAGGCAAATCTCATCTATGAATGTGTGCAAACCAGGCCATGAAGTTCCYACTCATGTACCAGTATCTAAGTAACTAGCTGAATTTAGAGCTACAGCTTGTCATAAAGGTTTTATGACAAAAAACATCAGCAGCTTCAGGCTTCTCTCTACACACTAAGAAAAGCTCATCTGTCCTTCCTGAATTTTTGAGCAAGAATACTTTTGCTTGTGACATTGGTTTTTGCATTTTCCCATTCAAAGTTCCGGTTTACGTGGATAAACATTTCCTGTTTCTGATTCCAATCCTCTGACAATAGGAAGTTGGCATATGTTATGAAATAGCTATTGTGAAACATAAAGTGACTGACTAACATTTCGGAATTCAGTTCTGAGCCTGCAAAGGCTTCAGTGACCCTGCAGGAAAGCCAAGCAAAAGAGAGGCTGGATGGTAAAAGGTGATCAGACACACAGATCCCTAGGGTCAACCAGTAACACTTCTAATCTTTGACAATCTAAAATCTAAGAGCTTTCTAATCTAAAACTTCAGAGAATGCTCCAGCTTTCCCATGATAATCAGCAGAAAAATACTGCACCTGTTTGGGGAAAAAAGTTCATTCCAGATTTCTGCTACTGCAAGTATAAGAGTGAGGATTTCTGCARTGAGTCAGATCACTGATAGCCAGAAGCCAGATACAGGCAAATGAATATGATCCTGCATAAGGGCAGTGCTGGGGAGATGTAGGGARGGCCTTTCCACTCATATGTGCTCTCTCTTCATTTCCTTGGCCATTCAGGACCTGCAATCATCTATTCACAAATATTTCTGTAGTGATCTGGTGCATGTCTTCTAAAGTTGCCCTTCTACAAGAAAAGTACCATTAGCTCATTTGTGTGTTTCTACAGTAGCAGCTATGATAAACCTTATGTTTTGCATTGTTTCATGCTACTTAAACCGCTGCTTTTCCCTCTTAGTAACACACAGTGTGGTTGAAGGAATTTAAAGGTCACTTCTTTCACCTCCCTCAGCTTCCGTCCCATCTCAGGAATTATTGAAGACAAAACTCCATTCAGAGCTAATTCTGTTACCAGATTTTTTTTGGAAGTCTGTTTCTGCCTTAAGTAATGAATAAAAATATCMCTGCCAAGTGGTGGAAGTATATTGTGACCAGAATGTAATTCAAGCATGTGATTACATACAATTATCTACTTCCTCTATCCTTCTTCTGACAGGGACCAAGAAGTTGGCATCTTTATTTACTTTTTCCATTAAACTGTTAAAGAATAATAAAGAAACTAGAGACTGCAGGAAGTACAGAAGTATTGTAGCATTTTCCATAAGCTGAAAGAAACGAAGCTGTTCATGTACCAGACAGCTGAAAGAAAGAAGTTAGAAAGATGTTGGTAACACATAACTTTAGGTACTATTTTCTGTACTGCTTCAGAGTATCTTGGAGAGTAATAACTGACTTTCTTAGAAAGAATTATCAAAGCAAGTCAGTCTTTCAAATTAGCTGGCCCTGATGAAAGAGTAACCTTGACATTTAAACTGCCTTAAAGGAATCACAAAGTAAAAGAGTTTCTTTTAGAAATCCGAGAAGGGCAAGTAACATTTCAGAAAACTGAAAAACTCTAGTAATGGTAAAGAAGAAAGAACTATGGAGTTGGAAACAAAGTTTCATTTATATATGCCTTTTAATTTAAAGGGTCAGTTATGTGATTTGCCCTCCCCTTGCCAAACATTTTAATACTATTAAATATAAAAGAGGACTATATGATTACTGTATTTTTGTGTGTGTGTGTTTGGCTTTTTTTTTAAGTTCTTAAGAATGAGTAACATTTACACTTTAACAAAAGCAAAATAACTRGAAAATAAATGTCAGAGGAGGTAAATTAAGGTTCATCCTTAATTTTTTGTTGAGTAAATAAAAACTTGGTTTTGACCTTTAAGTGATAAATTGCCCTGTTCCTCTCTTTTAGCTTAAAATAAGAAAAAGAAAAGGTGGCTTAATGAGAACTTGAATGCTAGGCAGTTACCTTCACAGATGAAAGATTCAAGGCTTGTTCTCATCTATCCAAGATGATTTCTCCATTTCCTTTGCATGCTGTGAACATCAGTAGTCATTCAGTAAATGCAGGAGTAGCAGGATATGTTGTCTGTCTTTCCTGTTTCAGCTTAGTTGTAGTGTATCCTGGAAAGAGTCAGGATGACTTGGGCAGGTTAAGATGTTAGCCTTTATTTCTCAGTTCTCTGTCTGGCTGCACCGAAATATGGTCCTGTTTAGGATCTCTCTCCACATACAGAAATGCTTTGTAATATAGATTAATTTATAAAAGCTGCTGTAATGTTTTCTTATTACATAATCAGGCTTTTGCAGTTTGCTCCTGACATGTTCATGTGTGTGTCCATGGTGCTCTGTGTATGTGCACGTGCATAGAAGTAGCACTACATTTAAGTTTTCTTCAGTCTGGCTATACAACAGTCTGAGTAACAACTGAATCAAGTATTCCCGTATTGCAGTGCATTGATCATTTTTACTTGTATTCATAATATGGACTCTCTGAACAATTGCAGAATAYGGATTAACAGAAGGTGTTTGCAATTTATTTTATTGGCTTTGGAAGTATGGCAGATAATTGAGTTCTTGGGAAGAAATAAGTGTTTCTTACACTTTCTCCTGCTTGATGGAACTTACTGTTTGTACCTTATATTTCAAAAAGTTTCTATTCTGTTTTCATTGCTGACTTGCATGAGGTCTGAATGTCAGACTCACGATAATTTATGGTGTTGACAGCTTTTATACAACATGATCCCATTCTTTTTTCTTTGTGTGGCATTTCCAGAATTGAATAGTACATTTCTAATTTTCAGGATATTCTGTTGGAGCTGGACATTTTTTGACAACAACCAGCATAGAAGTAATTGGAGGGGCTCCCCAGCAGGAGCAGACTGGTAAAGTAAGRGATTGTTTATAATATTGGTTTGAAGACTATAACCCCACAAAAACCCTGTAATCTTCCAATTTAGATTGAAGACAAGTATCAGATATGACTTCTCATGGGGGGAAAAAGTTGAAGAAGGGATTAGGGTAGACAACAGTAGTCTAGGGTAGTCTAGATAACACTGATGTGAGCTATWGTGTTGAAAAAAGGTGCAGATAGGAAATGGGAGATAGCTGTACTTGRTGATATTGTGCATGGCTTTGCTGGTTCTCTGGCACATGCTGGAGAGAAAGCACTGGGAAATATTTCAGAATTTAGGCTGCTGAATTCCACTTACATTTTCTTTTCATTTCAGGCATATATTTTTAGCATTGAGAGGCAACTAAATATTCTATTTGAACTAAGGGGTAAAAAGGTAAATAYTTCATACTACTTTTCTGCACCTTATAACTTGTAGTACATCTTCATCAAAATTCAAAAATATTAATGATTTCTTGTCTGCACACAGCTTGGTTCTTACTTTGGAGCTGCAGTTTGTGCTGTGGACCTGAATTCAGATGGCTTCTCAGACTTACTGGTTGGTGCCCCAATGCACAGCACTGTCAGAGAAGAGGGAAGAGTTTATGTCTATATTAATTCAGGTTCTGTAAGTATTTTCTCTTAAAAATACATGGCAACACAGCCCKTCTAGTTTAATGGGCTAAGAGGAAGAGTTTTCCTTTCTTCTTATCCAATGTTTGAGGATGTAGGAAAAGCAACAGAACACAGACTGGGTTAGTTTCCTGGGGGCTGTAAGTGGTGACAGCAGCCCCTTTCGAAGCTCTCCTCCATTACTGTGCTWCCCCCTGAACTGCCATGTGAAGTACAAATTACTAAGCACTTCAGAATCAAACAAGGAATGAAATTTGCATGCAGTTACTGGTACCAGTCAGGAAAGAGACTGGTACTCCTCAGTTTTGTACATAAAGTGACAGGACAGATCATGCATTTGAATTGGCTTTTTWAAAATTCTTTCTAAGGTTCAGAAGTGAAACCTTAATCAGTTTGTTATTCCTACACTAAATCTCATAAAATATGTTTGAAAATGCTTGTTTCTCTATCAAGGAGTTTKCTAGGATTATATATTGCTATCCAAAGCAGTTTTTAACATTTTCAGTAACATTCTTGGTCACCTGGAAGATGCTCTGTTAATATACCATTGACTCTTGTCCTTCAGGAAGCAAAGATGGTAGAACTGAACATAGAGCTCAGTGGGAGTGACTCACATGCAGCAAGGTTTGGAGAGTCCATAGCCAATCTAGGAGACATAGATAATGATGGCTTTGAAGGTAAGAAAACAAAGAAAACCTGCTGGGTTTAATTCTCTCTGATCAGTGGAATGTCATGATAAATGGGAGGATTGTGGAAGTTTGAGAATTCTTCTGGTTTGAGACTTGACTTTTCTGATTTGAACTGTAGCTGCTTCACAGTCATTGGTGTGTTATACCAAGGGAAGAATGTTTTGATAAAGAACATGAGCATAAAGTGTAACATAGTCTGTAACTTGTGGCACTGAACCTCAAATGAAATCACTAATCCTGTTTTTGACAACCTGAGACAAAGTATATCTGACAGTTTGGCAATTTTGTAACAATCATAAATGAGAATGCGAGGAATCTGCTTCTGTCTCACTACTAAGAAGCACTAAATACATGGGGATACTGAAAACAACCTTCAAGTTTGSAGAGTATTTTGGAAATATTGAAATAAAAAGTGAATGAAATGTTGAGAGTGGCAGTAAGGAAAAAAGGGTCTGTAAAAAACAGGCTGGAAGCAAAATATAAAGAGAAATTGGGTAATACAAAGCATTTTTCTGTAGTAATTAAATATGAGAGCAGAGCCAACTTCTTCAACAATCCAGATCTTGAGCATCAGCCCTGTTAAGATAATAGTGTGTGTTTAGGTGTAGAATCTGAGCTCCTGAAGAACTTGGGTAGAATTTTAAGARGCCCACCTTGACTGTCCCATTTTCATCTCACCAGTAGAGAGACATAATGTGTTTTGTGTGGTTGAGTCACTGCACTGTGGGTTCAGTCAATGTGGATTCAGTCAGAGAATTGTTCAGTAAAATCAGAGAGTCAGAGGCTTTGCTTTTCTTGTGATTTTGGTTTGGTGCAGCATGAAGTTTTTTTGATTTGCAGATAGTTCAGATTTTGCTTATTATTAAATGCAAGTTCACAGTTATTAATAGTGAATTTCAAGATGGTGTAATTAATCTGCCCCTCCCTCCACTGCATGGTTAACAAACTCTGGCTGTTTGAACAATAGGAGTTTTTGGTAAGGGCTATTGAGGGTGGATTGATGAGTAGGTAGGTTCGTTCAATTTGTTAGGAGTTGCTACACCCACTTGGGATTAAGTCATCTAGGCAGAAAACATATCCCTTTGTTCCAACCAGCTACCTTCATTTCCTTGTTAAAGACCTTTTCAAGCTCATTATCAACTGTCATGGACATGTCATAGAAAAATAAATGGTTCATTTTGGGCACTGTAATWAGGGTACTTGTGTTTCAGTGACTTAATCTATGTGGGAAGAGCAGGAAAACCATCACTGTTCCATGGATACAAGGCTTTTTTTTTTTTCTATTTTTAAAGACCCTGATAATTTTGGCTATTTTCATGGAAACATTTTAACCTCTTAAGGGTCAAAATGAGCATTGCTAGAAATAGACTRTCTTTAACAAAATGGCTGTATTTGATGGTTGTTTTCCATACGTAGTAATTAAGACAGAATCAGATTACTGAGCTGGTCTGTATTGTTTCTGTTTGCTTTATATCTATTTTCAACACTGCCTTTGAATTCAGGCAAGTAAATCTAAATCTAGTCTGGCATTGCGTGCATCGTGATCTGCATTTCTTTAACTGTTCATATTCCTTTCATGTTCATATTCCCTGGTCAACTGATCATTGCTGAATTGTTTCTCCACAGATGTGGCAATTGGGGCTCCACAAGAAGATGATCTAAAAGGGGCTATTTATATATACAATGGCAGGGAAGATGGAATAACACCATCATTTTCACAGGTACACTTTTTCAATGAAAAATACCCAATCAGGAAAACCCTAAGTTTGAATCTGAGAGCATTYTCCCTTCATTTAACACTCTGATCATTTGAAATACTTTAAGACTTCAGCAAATTTCTAAATGATCTCTGATTTTCAGTTATGATATACAGTGTAAGAGAGAAATAAATTGTTTTGGGCGCTTTAGGCAGGGTTTATGGGATTGAACATTTGCAGTAATTGAGGAATATCACTTTCAGAGGTAAATCTCACAGCTAAGCCCATAACTATGTTCAGCAGCAGGATTGTTGTGCTAACATTTTTCACTGGAAATTGTAACTCAGAGTTAGCTTTCCAAGAATATTTTTCTCTTTTACATTTTTCTTCTCAGAGAATACAAGGCCAAGAAGTCAGTAATTCTTTAAGCATGTTTGGACAATCCATATCAAGCGGCATTGATGCAGATAACAATGGTTATCAAGGTAAATTAAACAATTCTGTTTATTTTTCATTTTTAAAAGAAYAGGGATTCATAGGGAACAACCCTACTGTGCTACTTGATACTTTTAACAGAAGCAGAATCTGTTATTAAGATGACATGTCATATCTCATACTTTGGGAAGAAAACAGGAGAGGTAAAGCTGAGGCCAAGCAGTCAGTTTTCAGTCATCTAGCTATTATTTAAGGAATGAGAACAATGTAATAGTAAGATCATAGTGCATAAGAGGAAGAAAAATGTGATTTATATTTTGAAAGCAGCCATCTCATCTACTAGTGTCACAATGAGCTGGTTTGGATTTTGACAGGAGTTCTGGGCTCTCTGACTCTCAGTCTGAGTGAACAATACTTTAACCTCACTTAGGGCTCATGGCATTGGATTAAGACTYTTGTGCAGTTCTTGTGGCCTTGAAAAAGTAGTGCTAATTTGGTGTAAAACAACTTCACTGTTTCCAAGTACATATTAATTGCTTTATACATGCAATCAGAACATTTTGCCATTTTGCAGGGATATGTTTTGTCTGGTCAGGCATGTCTGTGCTGCTCTTGTGGATGCAAAAGCACAAAGTTACCACGAGCTGCATGTTGTATGTTCTGTCTCTGTCCACAGAAATGTTATCTAGGTTAATTTGTAATGCTGGCTAAAAGGTAGGTTGCAGGTAGTCTGCTCTCAGGTCACCTSTTGGTCACTAACCTGGAAGTCACATCCTCAGACCTTTATATCAGTTATTCMTCTGTCAATTCACTTTTGCTACCTCATTTGAGAAGTATATATACTGTTCGTATTTCTTCCCTTCTTGCATGATTAGATTTCAGTGAGTTTGGAATAAAGTCAGTATTTTTTTCTATCTCTATGTATAATTTCATACATATAATAGATATAAGAAATTCAGTTATATAAATATAAACCAATATATATGTGCATGTATAGCAGTATTGAGAGAAGGCAAGTACTTCCTATATAGCTGAATTGTCCTTCAGTATCAACCACTTAAACATGGAATAGAAATCAAATCATCACATTATCAATATCTGCAAGTCCAGCAAATTAAGGCAGCATTAATGGACAGTGGACAATATTTGAGGAACCATTTTTGAATATTAGCATATCCCTTCGAATAAAAAAAGGGAAATGGTGTTTTAATGCTGATCAAAGGTGAATATGCTATAAAATGCTTATACCTGAGAATAATTCCTGCTGACAAATTATSCTTATTGATGTATCTTTTTTGTGCAGATGTAGCAGTTGGTGCATTTCTCTCTGATTCTGCTGTGGTGCTGAGGTGAGAGTGCTACGTTTTGGTGCTTTTGAAGACCACACAATTTAAATCTATTTTTAGTACAATTTATTGAAACACACTAGGATAATTTAACCTCATTATATTCTTGATGTCTTCATCAACTTCATCAACTTCAATCATGAGGCTCTAGGAGGCACTACAAGTGAAACATTTTCTTTTTTTTTGAGGTGTTTACTTAAATATCATTCTGAAACTTATTGAGGCTACAAATAATGTCCATACAACTATTTGAAGCTATCTGAAAAATTGTAATTCTAAAATATAAAAATAGATTGTAAGAGATGTTTTGTTTTGCAGAAATTCTGTAAGCTATTTCTGAACGTTTGTGAACACTCTTTTCTATTCATAGAACAAAACCAGTGGTAATTGTTGAAGCCTTTTTAAAGCATTCCAATTCAATAAACAGAACTAATTTAGACTGCATGGAAAATGACCAGCCTGCCACCTGTATGAATTTGAAGATATGCTTTACCTATAGAGGACGAGAGGTATCTGGTTATATTGGTAAGCTAYTGGAAAACAAAAAAATCCAGTCTATGTATTCATTTTAAATGCTCCTATTTAGAGAATAATGCTACTGGCATGTAGCATGGACCATTAATCTGAGTTCAGTATMAAATGAAAAGCTGAAAACATGGATACCTTTTTTTATATCATGATTACCTAGAACAACAAGCCATTACACTTCTGTTCAATTACAATAGCAGCACATTCCTGCTAGAACTACTGGAGTTATGTGGCCTCAGTAAGACAGTGACAATAAAAAGGGTGATATTTAGCTGTCCTCTAACAGCATTCTTCTCAGACATGGACCAAACCATATGGGACTGCTGTCTTCCACTTGGCAATAGAGAGAAGACATTCCTTCATAAACCAGCTCAAGCATCTGATTATCCCATTGTGGGGCATTGTGTGAAAGAGATTACTGAAAAATAAAACCTAAAATTTTAAAAAATAAAATATAAAATATATTATATTTTATATAATGCATGTTTTGCTTTTATCCAAAAATTGGTATTGCTAGAAGCAGTATTTATCAGAGGGAGTATTCATGGTGAATTTATTTAAAATAATTTATTGCCTAAATTTGACTGCATTGCTGGAGTGTTTTTAGCCTACTTGTCATGTGCTATTTGTAAACTGCAATCAGCCCCGCAAGGACATGGTATTTAGAATTAAATTGCTTAACTTTTCTGTGTGAGAACTTAYAATAACCTTTGGGAGCACATTACAGACAACATATGCAGTGAAACATATGTGAAGCTATATGTCCAAATTTTTTGAAATTCATATTCATTTTGAAAGATGAGCAGTCAAAAAGGTTCCCCCTTGCTAGACTTGTACATAGGGCATTTTAACGTAAATTAGAAAGGACTAATAAAAATTGTGCATAACCTAACTCTTGGCAAAAATTTGGAAGTAATAGAACTGTAATGATCTGAAACTTGCTTGCAACTTGTTATCATAACAATTTATGCTAACTTAAATAGAAAAAACTGTGAAGTTAAACAACATTTGTTAGTGTTTGTTGACTTAACTGTTTGTTGYAATTTACTGTCAGCCCTGTAACTAACTGAAGTGGGTTTTCTGTAAATAGATTTTGGTAGAAAACTATAAATATAACCTGATAAACCACCCCTGATGTAAAAGCATGTATCAGGGAACAGCCGTGAAGCAATCAATTTTCAGGGTACTAGAAGCTTTCATTAGGTATGGATTTATGTCAGAGCACTTTTAAACAGATCATTTTAAAATTGATCTTACAGAACATACTTACAGAAGTGAGTCAGAAATTGTCATTTCTACCATAAATCCATAAAATTTTTACAGCCTTTATTTTCCCTGGGTCTTATTTTGTAGTATTGCTTTACAATCTGAGTGTTGATGTGAACCGAAAAGAGGATACACAAGCAAGATTTTATTTTTCCTCCAATGGAACATATGATACAATCTCAGGAAATGTAAAGATTTACAACAATATTACTGCCTGCAAAGATCATCAAGCATTTCTGAGGGTAATGTAGTTTTCAGTATGTACTATCCTGTAAATCCTTTGTTCTCCTTTGAAAACACACCTGCTGCAAAAGGACCTATTCTGTTTACATTTGCATTACATCGTTTTGGAAGTAATTTTTGTGTTCAAAACTTCCACAGTTAATTTGTTTTAATTCTGATGCTTTCTCAGATTTCTCTGGGGAAGTCAGTTGGTCTGCCATCTCTTAGATTGGTGAGAACATGCATAATAATAATAATAATAATAATAATAATAATAATCACAGTGATGAAGTTGGACATGGGCATTATTGACATTTTTTCATCATTTTTATGGATGACACATCATATATAGATTGAGGTTGGTTTGAAACAACTAAGAAGATGTGACATAACATGCATATTCCACTGAACATTTCTCATGGAACTTTCCTATGTACTCTTTGATGCAAAATCCTGAAACCTTTTATGGTTTGTCATTTGTAACTATTTCAAAGAACACGTGTATGGTCTTGCTTCCTTTTTTATTGTGAGAAGATAAGGTAGACTCAGCTAAAAAGGAAAGAACCCATTCCTGATTCATAGGAAGGGAAATAAAGACTAGAAAAGTCTGTTGTTCAAGGTTTATAGCATGGTGTGCTTTGTGAATTTGCTGCAAGGAGCCAAAGGCTAGCAGGGTGTGAAGAAGAGCACTTGCTTGAGCTTGCTTGATTGTTTTCCTTTGAGGGATGCAGCACCCACTCTTTATCTGAAGGTAGAAATGGGGTAGGAAGAGCACTTGTGAAAGTTTCATGAACGAATTTAGAGTTGAAGAAAATACACTGTGCTGAAAAAGTGGTCTCCCTACTTCTCTGCTTACAAATGTAAAGGCTACACAGATATGTCTTTCTCCTGGACCAGACTAGTAGTGAATGTGGTTACTGTTCTCTGTCTGTCATGCTGTAGAAATAACTTTGTTGTAAAAAAAGCTGCTGATAGAAATGCTTCAGAAGAGAAGCTACTGAGTTAGAAATTCTGCCAGAGCAGGAAGCCACTGAGGTAGAAGTTCTGGTCACAGCAGGAGGCTGTTGAGGACCTGTGGGGTGTCAGCCAGGGACGCGTGTACCAACACCACTAACAGATGGCACCAGCTGCTGGCTGGGCTCTTGGTTTCTTCAGAACTGGAGATTGATCCAACAGCCACCATCCTTTGAAACTGAGTGTGGTCCTGACCTAGAATTAAGTTAGTAAGAATCTAGTCAGTAAGATTTTACCTGCTAAAGTTATCTCAAAGTTGCTGTTGCCCTGGAGGGAATGAACTGTTTTATTTATGCTTGATGTATCCCTCTGAAAGATGAATGAGGGACTTATCTTCAAAGTGGAAAAAAACCCCTGTAATCAGTACAAGGGTATAATATTTTTGAGGCTATTCAATGAACAAGAAAAAGTTAATCACTTTTATTCTATCAAACATCTTAGAAGCTTGTTTTCTACAACAAAAATTTTGGAAAAACTTGGAAAACCTAAACCGCAACAAGTAATAAAAATCAGTGGACACAAAGGAACCATATKTTATTAAACTCTGAAAAAATAGACTTATCTCCTGTTAGACCTTGTCTAAGGGGAAGAGAAGGAGTATTTAGATGTAAGGGGAATTAAGGGCAATAAAATAATGGACTAGTTTGCCTAACCTTTTCTTGAGAATCCTCAAGGTAGCAATTCTGTCACCTTTTGAAGCTAACATCTATCAGGGTGACTGGTGCAGTTGATCCTGCACAAAGGCTGGRAAATAAATTTAATTTTCTACAGCTACAAAGAAACCTGCAGGGAAATATTATTAGATRTATTTTTCTTCTTTCTTCCTTTCATTTTTTGTTTGTGACTCCATTAGAAGCCAATTCTTCACCATAAASCTTCAGGGTAGAAAGGAAAGCTTATGTTACCTACTGGAAAATTGCCCAGATGCATCTCAGCTGATASTTGCACCTAAGTGAATGTTGCTTGAGGAGCAATGGCAAATTGCCACTTACTTTATCAGAGTTTTGTAAACTAAGAGAGATCTGACTGACAGCTGACCTTGTACAGATTGCTGTACCAGCAKTAGCCGGTATTTGTGTAGGAGGAAGGAATTGATTTGCCTCACTTTCTRTAGTTGGTCATTAGTATTGTTTTCCTCCGTAGAATTCAATTTTCTTTTTAATTCTTAATTAATAGCATTATAAGTGTCTCCTTCCACCCACTGAGGTTTCTGTGCTTGTATGAAGTTCCTGAAGTTAAGTAAGTGTGAATGTCTGTCAAGTACAGTCCTTGCAAGAGACAATATAAATTTTATGTATTTTGAGTAAAAGCTAATTAATAGCTAATTAGTTTAATGGACATAATATAAAGCAGATGCAGAGAAGACCTTGTGGAAAATTATTATGAATTAGATAATATATGATTTGGCTAACACAARCTTGCAGATAAAAATTAAAGTAGTGGCCATGTGGAAGGACAATCAGTGTCTGTGTATCCCCTACGCTTAGGGAGTAATTTAATCAGGTTTGTTGGTGCTTCAAGCTGTTCAGTTTTCAGAAGTAGGTAATTTGGGCTCTGATCTAAACATTCCTACACAGGCAAGGCTTCATGTACAAAATAGACATTTATTGAGGAGTTCAATCTTTTTAATACAGCATGGGAAATAAAGAGGCTGAAAAATAAAATGCAGTCATGACCTGATTTAGTGGCACTGAGGGAGAACTCCTTTTGGTTTCCTACATAAATGCCCATGGCGTTTGTCTGGTCTTATTCCACTGGTTGACTTCCTCCATTTTAGCCAACTTTTGCATATTTTTCTAACTGGGCAATGTAGCATTTCATAGATGTAAGGCAGTATTATTGACAGAAGTAGATTCATTATTCAATAAGATTTCTCCTCATAGAAGAATCATCCATTCTGAAATGCCTGTTGCTGTCATTAAACATATTATGCTTTTAWGCATTTCTGATTACCTCCTTCAGCAACAAAGATGTCTGGAAAATTATGGGAGCCATATGGAATTAATTTACATGTRGAAAATAAGTGTTGCTGTTTTAATGAGTTCTAGGCAACCTTATAATTTTAAAACATAAGCATCCATGTTTTGTCTTATATGATTAACTCATTAGGTTTCCAATTTTCGTAGAAAGATGTAAGGGATATCTTGACTCCTGTACATGTTGAAGCAAGTTATCATCTGGGGCATCATATTCTGCAGAAAAGAAGTGCTCAAGAATTTTTACCACTTCAACCTGTTCTTCAACGCAGGAAAGAAAAAGATGTTATAAAAAGCAAGGTTAGTGTATGAGTTCTCTTTTTTCCAATGCAGTAAATGTTCATGTTTTAATCATCAGTTAAAAAAASCTTCACTGATTCATAGCATGTGAATCAGTGCTATGGATTGTGAAGGAATGCATTTTCCAGACCAGCACCTAGTGCCTTGATCTTAACTGAMTGCTAAAAAGATGCCCAATTTTTTGCTAAAGAAATAATCTTTGCAGAACTTTTACACAATCTCTATTATGATTTAAAAATAAAAAAATGTATGTGCAGAGAAATTGCCAKCATRTATAGTACTATATAACTCAGAATAKATGTGTATGCAATTCACTCTTTGAAATATCCATTCTTTTTCAGCTTTACAGCATTAGTCATTTTCTAATATAAAACTGTATTTTAAAAATATATSTATGTTAAATGCRCAATATCATATTGACATTATTYTTGAAGTGCTTGAGTGATGTTGCTGAAATRTACTTCTGTGAAGGTATTTCATGTTTTCAAACACAAAGTCTGTGGGGGGAAGAAAGTATATTCTGTATCCTCTAAGTATGAAATTAATCTTTCTTCCCCCTCAAAAAAACTTACTGAAAGTTAAGAGACTCTAACAAAAGTCAGAATGCACTGAATTTTTAACTTTTCAGAAATAGTAAGCTCCCCAGAAAGTGGTCAGAGCACCAAGCCTGTCTGAGTTCCAGAAGTGTTTGGACAACACTCTGAGGCACAGAATGTGACTCTTGGGGTGTCCTGTGCAGGGCCAGGAGATGGACTCGATGATCCTGATGGGTCCCTTCCAACTCAGCTTACTCTGTGACTCGTGTAAATGAGATACAATTGGCCATCACAACTCATGAGATATGTAAAAGCTACTTTGAAATGGCATGCTTTGATTTCTCATTTTCATGGAAAATTTTGTTTTACAAACCTCAGATTTATAGAGAGTGAAAGTGGGTGGTGTTGAATACAACAACATAAACATGCTCTATAACATATTGAAAACCAGGCACAGACACCTGCAACTCTTGGTGTCTCTACTCTCATCAAATCTTCCTAACAGTATGATAGGTAAAGGTTGTGTCATGAAACTCTTGCAAAAATTAATGTGCTGTAAGACAGGAGAGACTGCACAGACATCAGTTCTGGAGGYTCTAAAACATTCTGTCCTCTTTATGTACTGCTGTAATAAAATTGTCTGAACATACACCCACAGGTTTAACTGTGAGAGACTGAGTCTGGAAAGCCTCTTCACTGTTACTCTGGATGCACAGATTGTGTTTGGAAATGGTAATCGTAGCCTGATTGCATTGTATTTTAGGAGTAAAAGCTATTAGACTCTTTCTGATAGTTATTAKATGATAGGTTTCTTTCTTTGGAAATACTGTTACTCACTGTAAAAAGCATAATGCACTGAAGTGTCTTTTGATTTTTATAGTTTATTTTCGCAAGATTTTGCTCCCAAGAAAATTGTTCGGCTGACTTGAGAGTTTCTGGAAAAGTGGTTTTTCCAAAGTAAGTATAATGCAGCTTTTATTTTTTTGGACAAGATTCAGTAAGATTTTATCTAAATTATTTTTTAATAATTTGTATATAAATAGCAGTGATTTGCAAAAGTAGACTATGGACTTCCCAAGAAAATACAAGAACTAAAGCAGTGCTTAGTTGAAGAATATTTTTAAATCATAAATCTTCCAGGAAATGTAACAGAAATCTATATAATTGAAGAAYTGTTATTGGATAATTAGAAGATTTTACAGTTTATAAAATACACTTTCACAAAAACATTAATTTGTGTTGTACATTTCATATATGACTGGGTTAAGGTAACACTGCACAATGCATGGTCAATATGCAGACATCATAACTACTGTAAAATTGACAAGCTTTTGGTTATTTCTGCTGCTCTTTCTGAAGGTGCTGTATTTGCACTGTACAAAGTCTCAATTAGCRTTATGAAAAGAAAGACTGTAATATTCTTGTGAACCACTTCATTGTTTTTAGTTGTATTTTATTATCACAACCTTTTTCATTATTGAAACATTATATTTCAAAGAGAAGTACAGGTAGTTGGTGTGCAAAACAAGAAATTGGACCTCTTGTGAATCTCAGCTACTTTGATATTTTGTTTGTAACCTGGATTTTCTTATTTTGTTCATCACTTTTAAAGTTGATTCTATTTAAATCAAAATACTAGTGTGGACAACCTAAAATGGCATCAAAAGATACTGACAGGCACGTAATGCAGGTTAATCACACCTGTGKGATCCTGAGCACAAGCCTTTTTATCTTCATAGATTTCAGAGKAAGATGAGTATCCTTCTGCCAACTAATGTGTGGCCTGTAGCATGAGTCTTAAGCCCTTTCATTTTCTTATGCTGGATGGTTATTTTATTTAAACACACATAGACTTTTCAGAAACAATGGTTGTGCAGCATTTTCATTCGTGGCATTAGCAACGCAGTTTTGTAAGTACTTGGAAGCTCTAAGAAAGGAAAACAGATTACAACATACTTGTTTGACAGTAGAGAGCAGCAGCAGGTTTATGGTGTAAATAAATAGTCTAAATATCTTGATAAAGTGTGAAGTATCACCTTAAATTACCTTGTGCCCCTAAAATCTCGATTAAAAACTAGTTAGCTGTGAAGTGTTAATTTATTTTGTCTAGACAGAATGCATTCATTATCCTTGAGGAGCAAAGCAAACATCTTTGGTTTTAAAAGAAAGAAATCAAACAGGGATTGCAATGTAATGCTKTATTTACTGAGTAACAAGTCTTCATGTATACACTATCATATTTTGTTTAAATTGCTTAGATTTTGGTCTGCTCTGTAAATTTCTAGTCTGCATCATGCATTTTTTAATGAAGAATGAAATATGATTACCAGCTCAACCGGGGAAAAGCTCTAGTTCAGCTTTGTTGTAGTCCCAGATGTGCACCTGGTGCTTTTGTGTACTTGTGTGTTAAGCTGGGAGGCATCTTTGTGACAGGATATTGTTAATGAGCTCAGCTTCAACACATGTAACAGGACTGAGTGGTAGATATATAAGCACTAAAACAATATWCAGATTTAACCAAAACTTGACAAGCCTCCAAAATGTTAACATTGTGTTTCTCTTTAATTTGCTTTTGTCTTGGAACATATCTGCTTATGCAGTGCTTTTGCCTTCTGTTGCTTTTGCAAGTGCTAGCTTCTTTCCCAAAGGTGTTCAGTGACTAATGCTTTGGTTTCGAGCCAGAATATCTGATAAATGTCTATTTCTAGGCACCCTTTCTACAAGTCTTAATTAAACTTTAATGTCAAGCTGAAGTTTACTTTTAGCCCCTGATAGGGTGTCTGTACTTGTAACATGATTATAGAACATTACATAGATCATAAGACAGGCATGTTCACTGTTTCCCTTTTCATRTTAACTCAGTCCTTTATCCTGAGTGCAAAGAGTGAATTTTGAAATAATGTCTGAAAAGACTGTAGCAGTGGTACTTAGCAATTCTGGTCTGTAAGGAGAAGGACTGATCTTAAAAAGGCCAGAAGCACAACTGGACTGATGACAATGTTGTTGCTCTCTCATTAACCCCTCCAGGCTTTAAGAGGTGCAGTGCTGGAGTTGACCATCTTATAACTGGAATTGTACCTTAGGTATAAAACTGAGTTACAAAACCTTTCCTTACATCTCCTTACAGCTGAGCTTTGTCAGAACCAACTGAAATTACCTAAAGGAGAGGAAGAGCTTTGCATACAGGCTGTATCTAGAATTACTTTCCATTTATAATTATTTTTATAGGCCTCATGATACGAAAACATACCTTGGTGTTGGAAGTGTGAAGACTTTATTGTTGAACATTTCTCTGCTTAGTGTTGGAGATGATGCTTATGAAACTGTCCTCCACATTCAAATCCCTAAAGGTCTTTATTACATGCGASTTTTAGAATTGGTAAGAAAAAAGCCTCTCAAATACTAATCATTTGATATTTTTCTTTTTCAGGCAGGCATTTTTCAAATTATGTTTATGAATTGTTGAGTTTCTTTAGATATTGRACCTACATCCCTTCATCAAAAGCTGCCAAAACTTCAGTTGTTAAGTTCTCAGACTTCTAGCTACCTAAATCAAGTGCAATTTAATCAGTACAGATGACTTACATAATTTCAATCACAACTAAAATAAACAATAGAAAAATGTTTYTAAATTATTTGAGGATGTTATGGCTGGTTTTGGCTAATAATTACGTTTTCATTGATCACAAAGATCTCATTGAATCTGCTTTTTTTCCCAAATACACAGGCTTATAAGAAGTCATAAATCTAATGGTGCTCTTTCTGCCCTTTAAAAATAACTCTTCTCCATAGAGAATCCCCCAGATCCACCTTTATGGCCTTTAATGTGGGTGGGTCCAGGTCTGGTGAATGTGCCTTGGATTCAGTGAGAGCAAGCAGCAGATGAAGTAACTGATAAGTAATCAATATAATCTGTTATGTTTAAGTGGTCATGGATATCCCAGATATTGGCATCAGTGAAATAACACCTGGTGCAGAAAAAGATAAAGCACCCAATTTTAGTGTGTGCATGTGATGTGAAATGTCTGTAAAAAAAACCTTTCTTATTTTAATCATTACTAATTTGTCCTTTATTTTAGGAAGRAAAACAAATCCATTGTGAAGTATTAGATAAAGGAACTCAGGCAGTGACACTTAAGTGCAGTGTTGGTTATTTATATGTAGATCACAACTTAAAGGTAAGCTACAAATGAAGTTCCTAGCTTGTAAAACACCCTAAATTTATTAGAAGGATTTTCATGTGGGGAAAAAAAGCCCTTTTTTCCATAATCTCTTATTCATTCCTAACTAACATCTCTTATCATGCTGATATCTGTATCTCTCCTGCTACTTTGAAAATTAATTGGTTGAAAATTCCCTGGAATAATTCATTAAGGGACAACCATGTTTGTATTATGCATCAACTGATTGTGCTTGGCCTCTAGACAAGTGAGCTGACTACTGGCATGGACAAATGTGTTAGGTCAATAAAAAGGGGGCAGAAAACACAAAAAGCAATTATTTTCTTAGTTTTGACTTTTTTAGAATAGGAAATTCTAAATGAGTTTAATAAAATACTTCAATTTAAACTGTGTCAAGATACACTATCATTTAATATAAGGAAAATTTTATTTGTTCTACAGCTGGATTATAGTTTCCTCTTGGATGCAAGCTCATTAACCAGAGCAGAGGAGGACCTCAACATCATCATTAATGCTACCTGGTAAAATCTAATAAAAATTGCTTAATGAAAAATACTACAACTTTGGAAAACAGATAAAACTGGAAAGGCTTAGCAAAGCATGATTGCAAGAAAGTACATTGGTTGCAAATCTATATATAAGGAAAATTGCAAAAAAAAAAAAAGTGATACTGAAATAATGAGCAGGTTTCTGCCTTTAAAAAATGTGGGGGGTTTTATTGCCTGATCTGTTGTTACCAATCAAATATTTTTAGTTTAATAAACTGAAAAATTTTAGTATTTGTTTACAAAAATAGTGCATAGAATACGATGATGCCTTCAATACAGATTTTTCTCTCTTTGCATCTTTGTAGTAAAAATGAAGATGGGAACATGTTGCTGGATAACATGCTAACTTTACCTATACCTCTAAAATATGAGATTGAGTTAAATACTCATGGGTAAGTCACCTGTTGTGTACCTGCACATCCATAGAACTGTCTTGTTATTATTCTAAATTCACAAAGCTTTCAAGGAGAAGTGTGGTGTAGCTGAAAAATCCTGGGACAGAGATGGCACAGCTGTCCTGGGTTCTGACCCATAAACTTGTAAGATTGTGAGATGAGAMCACTGATATCCATGGTGCTTTGAACTTGTCTCTTAACGGACTAATGTTTGTTTAAAAAAAATGGAATGTTTTTTAGAGAAAGATGTACCTAATAAGARCATAGCAGATCCTCAGATTTCTTGCTTAACATGGATTGTATTCTGGGTTTGTTGTGGGACATTCATGGAGTGTAGCTTTGGGTGAGGATTTAGGACTTTTTATGATTCATCTGCCTTTTTGAAAGGAAAGAGTACAAATGCAGAGGGTTTCTAATCTAAAGGTAGATAATTTCTACACTGTGTTCTTAAAAGCAAACTTGGGTATTTTCTTACAACTGATCTTACTGGAGGTTGTGTGGAGCAGAAAGTTATGCTAATGATATACAGCAATTCTGTTCATTAATAACTTCTAAACCATTGTAGGTTTGTGTCACCAACCTCATTTGTTTATGGAGCAGAAGAGAAAGATTCACCAGTTACATGTATGAAGGAAAATATCAACTTCACTTTCCATGTAAGAGTTTTCCTTTGTAAACCCTGTCATCCTTTTTTGAAGGTTAATGTTTAGTATATCTGAGGACAGTCTACACAGTCAGTAAGAAAACTCGTAAGAGTACAAGGGCACTTTTGTGCATTTGTGATGGGAAGTTGCTGTTAATCCTCTTAGAACACTTTTTTTGGGCCCGGAAAAATCTACCACAGAATGATCAAAGAAAAAATTCTTAACACAGGCAGGATTGAAAGTGGTAGAGCAGTATTGACTTGCCACTTTTTCCTTTCAGAAACACCTTAAAAGGAATTATGGTAAGAAAAAGGAATTAGRAGCTTCTTATAAGAGTATCTATAGCATCAAATTTGTCTCCAGTGGATTAAAAGCAGGAGTTTGGACATAAATCTCTCCTAGTTCCTTCTGCATACTGTGCTGGCAGGCAGTGTGTATGACCTCAGGTACTCATCACAGATTGGCACTCCTTACTCATCAGCTTTGGCAGAGTGAAGGGCTCAGTAAGCCCACAGAATGAATGAACAAAATGTTAACACTCCTAGCACAATTAGCTTTCATGACAGCATAACAGTGCAGGTGCTACCCTGTTCTGAGAAGCTTTGTCTTTTTATATCTGTATATTTTTGTTACTTGAATAGCTACCACTGAAGCCTTCTCTGTGTATCCCTCCTCTTCTCCACAAGGTTATCAGTGCAGGACCAAGCATGTCTCCAAATACCAACTTAGAGATAATGATACCCAATGCTTTTGCACCCAGGGACTCCAAATTATTCAACACACTGGACATCAAGGTAAGCAAAGGTTAATGGGTTACTAGATCTATGAATTCTGTAAAAAAGAGAAGCAGAACAAAGTCAGCTAGGTACTAAGTCTGTGTTTGATTTCCTAGCTATGGTGAAGCAGAGTGAATAAGAACAGGATCATCTTCAGCCCCACGTGTTTCAGAATTCTGGAAATAAAATTTAYGTTTCGTTTCAGCCTTTCAGAAATCTTTAGTCTGATTGATCTGATATTTAAATTMTAATGATGATGTTATATTTATTTACAGACAACAGCTGGACACTGCTCCTATAATAAATATCCCAGAAACTGTATTGCAGCAGAAAAAAATGAAAACATAATAAAAGATGTCATCACTTTCTTTTCAAAGCCTAATAAGAGACATATGGTAAGTTCTGTCTTTTGGCTTCAGTGGGAAAAGATTGTATGAATGAGCCTCAAAAGAAGAGTATATCTTATATAATGAGGTCACCAGAGCATCTTCCAAGGATGTGTGGTGGGACTTGTGGTAAGTTCAGTGACTTTAGGGAAAGGGGTGAGAACTGAGCTGAGAAAGTTATCAATGACACRTTGCTGAAGTCAGGGTGGATGACAGTCACCTACAAAGAACTGCCCAAAGGGTATGGAATTGAATGAGTGGGCAAACAAAATGGCAGAAAAATTCAGTAACAAATAGAAAATGATGCATCAGGCAAAAATAGGCTTTATTTTAATTACACGAAGTATGCAGATCAAATATTCATTGTCTTTTCTACATCAAAACAGTGCCAYCAAATGTAACTAACAGGAGCCAGGTGAAAAACCCTTGAACATAGTAGTTGTGATGGAAGTTCTTCCTGAAGGGAATGAATGTTAAAATTAGTTCCAAGGAAGACTRTACAAGTTAATGGGACTGAAAGTCAGTAAGAATTACAAAATTTGTGGAAATAATTTTTGGCTGGGAAGCTATTCAAAATATTTGGGAGGCTGGGAGAGTGCCATACAGGCCTGGCCTGTTCCAGCTCATYCCTCTGTTACTGCTCACGGACTCTGCTGGAGATCAGACACTTTTCTACACAGTCCAAACCAGAATTGCTATTTTAGCATTGCATTGCTGAGGGTTTGTCCTCAGAGAAATCTGTTTCCTGCACCTTGTGTTTGTTAAAGTACAATGTTTATTCTTTCATCTTAAAAGAAAATAAAAAGAAAAAAACCCCAAACCAAACAACCAGCCAAAAAAAAAAAAAAAAAAAAAACCAACAACAAAAAGAAAAACAACCCATTTTTAAAAAATGTTAATTTGGAACTTTTAAATAAGCACATAACAGGGAATCTCAGCCAATGATTGAGATACAGTCTACACTAGAATATCAAAACAGTACTTCARCATGGTAGTCTTGGATAAAACATAATGATCAAGATATAATAAATTAATCATGTACAGCATGCTGAATCTGTCCTCTCCAAAGCTGTGTGAAGTGGTGCTAGCTGTCAGTGTACAAATGTACTGCATAGCATAGAGTTATTGTCATTTATCATTATTGATAAAAGCTAATTTGAAATAACAGTGTAAAAATAACCCCAAACATATAAGCAAATTATGACACTTTTTCAGTCTCAAAATAATTGAATTTTTAAGAAAAATTACATGTGTTTTTTATAAGAATTAGGTTGGTCTCTTGTTACTGTACSTTAAGCACTTCTGGAATGACAATGATGGATGACCACCTCAAGTAGCACCCTGAGGTTTTTTTTCATTCATAAACGTGATTTTTTTTTTTTCAGTCAGCTCCTGATTGTCTTTAATATTAGGACTATAAAACTGATAAACTTTGGTTTTAATCTTTCMTTTCCTTCTACAGTACTGCATGAAAAATGACAGCCTTTGCTTACAAATMCATTGCCAGCTGGGAAATATGGAAAGTGGAAAAGAAGCAACTGTTCAGTTGCATCTGGAGGCTACTCCTTTACTTGTAGAAATGGTAACACATGAATTTTTCATACTTGAAGGGAATATTTGAAAGCATATTTGCAGTTAAATAGTTTGCAGYGCCTGCAAATAAATTCTATGTACTTATATTTGTTTTCTAACAGTGAAACATGTTTCAAACATGATTAAATCTAAATTGTTTAGGTTTTAACCTATTTTATGTTTTCAAAGCTAAGGCTTGAGGTGATGTATGAAAAATGAAAATATGTATTTTAGTTTATCACTTTATGGTATGTATTGCTGTGCCTATTCTGGCTSGGTTATGTAGGATGGGGATTTAATTTCAACTGGTAATTGTACTTTTCTCGGAAAAGCAGCGTGGATGTGGACTTCAGTAAAATCCAACCTGGCTTCGTTCCAGCTTCTGGTACTAATTTGTTTTGTGATCAGAGAAAGGCACCATTGGGTGTTTGTGAGATTCTGGTTACATGACCAGCTGTGTTACCAGTTTTTCTGGGCAGGAATAAATATGTTAAAGTTTAAAGGTTTTTTTTAAAGAGTTGCTTTTTGGTTTTTTTTTTAATCAGGATGATGCATCCGTATTGAAGTTTGAAGTAAGAGCAGCAGCCTGGCCAGAAAAAAATACAAAAGTTATTGAACTRCATAAGGACAAACAAACTGCATATGTAAGAATTCTTTTATGAATTTGTGATAAACATGTTAAAGTAGAAAAACCAACTGCAATTAAAACTGTAGAATTCTGTACATACATACACACAGTCAATGAGTGTAGCGTTAGATACTTGAAAATTTAATAGATTTTCCTAGAGTTTTTTAGTATTGTGTAGGGGAAAAAAACCCAACAGTTAGCAATAAACTTATTTTCTGTTTTTCAGGTCTATTTGGAAGCATTGCACCACCTAAAGCCAAAATACCATGTTACTGTGCTAATTATTGCCCTAGGCTTAATAGTTGGTGTTACGTTGTTTTTGCTTCTTTCATTTATACTATGGAAGGTAGGTTTTCATTATTTCTTAATTCTTAAATCAGGAATTCATACTATTGGAGGATTTTTGGAAGTGGATTAAAGAATAAGTAACATTTTATTATGATCTGTCCTTTCTAAAGTAAGATAATTTCTCTTATTAGTTGGGGTTTTTCAAAAGTACTTCCTTTTTTTCCATTTCATCTTTTGCATATTCTATATTTTCTGTTACTAAACACCACAAATCTCTTTTACAATATTTTATATAGCATCTCAAGTTTGCAAATGATTTATGTAATTTAATGATATTAAATGGATCATTTTTAAATGTGGATCATTGTCCCACAATGTCACTTGACACATGACTGATAGTTYAAAACACAGTTTCTTACCAGAATAAAATGTCTAAGACTTCAAACTGCATATTAAAACAATTCTGTGCATAAGTAAAAGAGAAAACTTATAAGGATGCAGCCCCTCTGACAAGTGATTAAGAGATTGTTAGCTTCTTTGCCAATGTGGAGACTTTCTCCATCCATCATTTTTACATGGACTTACAGAAATTAAACAAATTTAACAGGAATGTTTTATTACCATTTCACATTTTTTAAAAAAACTGGATTCTATGGACTGTTAAAGTTCACAAGTCCAAGTCCTTACCTCATGAGGAGAGCATGAGCCTTATAAAAAGTAAAAAATGGAAAAGCAAACTTTTGCTTGATTGATTTTGCTCGATTGATGATTGAAGCTCTTGATTAACTTGGTATGACAAAGCACTTCATAAATGTCATATATTTTCATACCATATTTCATAAATGTCATATATATTCCTTTTTATTTTAATTAGTCTTTTATGGTTTAGATTTGATAACAAATATTTGCTGACAACAGATTTCAAATTATGTWTTTCAGATTGGCTTTTTCAAAAGGAAATACAAACCAGTCCCTCAAGACACAAACACAAGAAACAGCTGGAGTTTTACAAGTGGGAACAAAGATGACTAAGATGGCAAATAAACGTCTGATTTTAAAATGAAGGAATTAAAATTCAGATTAATTCACAGGAGAAACATCAGCAGCAAGAAAACTAGGCCTTGAGCTTACTTGCTCTTGCAAAACATGCTTTATTTCCTTGAACTGTATGGAGGATACACCCTAGAGTACTGTTGTTCTAATATGAAAATGGTAAACCAGTTTGTTCTGAAGTCTCACAGTAATATCTGAAATGCCATGTATATATACTTCTATATATATCTGGTTTCAAACAGACAGAAGAACACTAAAGACAAAGAGAAGAAGAATTACTTACCAGAAAGAAGTCTTCTTAGAAAGTAATTAAGTTTTGGCTAATCTTGGAAAGTAAGATCTGAAACACCTCAGCATGAGTTATTCTATTGATTTTAAAGTTTCAATAATATTTTGATCAGGCATTCAAGAAGAAATCCCCTCTCATCTTGCTTTAGCAGTTTAACAAGGGTAAATTAGCTCAAACCAGCAGGACTGTAAGTAGAACTCATGGACATAGAAAACAGCTCTCAGAAGCTCTGGGCTTCTGCAGGGAACCTCGTAAGCTTTGGCTTCACAGGCACAGCCACAGCACTGAAGAGACTTGGACACCCAGGCAAACCAGAACTAGGAAGGCCAAAGGTGGATTCAGAGCAGGGAATTGTGTGGGGTAGCCTGGAGTTGCATCTGTAGAAGGATTAAAGTATTGGAGATCATAATTTGTAGCCATCTTTCACATGGTACTTTCAAGCATGGCAGAATTACTTGTTCCATCCTTTCTTCAGATAGTGCTGCCATAAGATTTTGGACTTCTCCAATCAATCATTTCTATGTGGGTTTTTTTTAAAGCAACTATTTATTTTTATTTATTTGAAGATTTTTCTATAGTACTTATGATAGTATTTATAAGTGCTGGCATTCTTCCAGAACCTGAACAAAAGAGAGAAAGTCTTCACCAGACAAAACAGAGAGAGACACACCCAAAAGACTCCAACTGCCAACCGTAATGCRCCAAATTTTATCTTTAGATGTGCCACCCTTGAGCTGAAAGTACTTYATCAGGAGAGCCAGCTTAGGTTCCTGGGAAACTGTCAGATAAATACCATCCAAACAGGCACCCTCAGCAGCCACTCTCAGAAAGGCAAGTGCCTGAACAGAACCATGGATAAAACCACTGCTCTGCTACTCCAGGAAGTTTCTTCAGCTAGCTAAGTTTGCACTGCCACCTAGCTTTGGTGACGCTGAAGCAGCATAAGCCAGGGGGAAAAAAAAAAACTTCCTTTGCTCCCCAGAACAGCTGGAGAATAACTGAATTTATTGCACCAGAAGGACAGAGTGTGGCCTTGTGGCCAGGCCTTGGATGTCTTTCTGAACTGCAGAGAAGGGAATGCCATCTCTACACACGCTTTGAAGCTGCAACCTCCTGTAGGAGTTAGCCTGAACCTCAAACCCMCAGAGAGTGCCTTTAGCAAGCACTTCTGCTAAGAGTGCTTGGTGCCATAAAAGCCATGTTGCCCACAGATTCCAAAGGTATTTGGGACCATTTTGTAATTTCCTTTCACTTCATTTGATGCCAAAGATGTGGATCGCTCCAAAGTATATTTCCCTCTAATTGCTACAGTACAAGGACAAATGAATGTGCATGTATTTTTTTAAAGTCAAAATAAAGTATGTCAAGAAGGAAATACTTTTCTTGCAAGTGTATGAAAATGTGCAAAAAAATGCTTATCTTCCACATGGCTTTAGTGAATTTTTGCACTTTAACAAAAAAAACCCCTTTGAACAGAAATTAGTTTGATATTACAGCATACTGTGAAAAATATACCTCAAATACTGGAAGAAGCATTAATGTTCTTTTGAGTACAAAGAATGCATGCAAGTGAAACCAAAGCATTTTATTTATCTTTGAAATAGTTTACATCAGTACAAGTGATAATGATGCCTTGGAAATTGTACACTTTCTATTCAGATTTGATTGTTAACATGTAAATGTTGGTTGCTTATTCTTAAGATACGAAGTAAAATTATGAAGCTTTTATAAACCAGGTTGACTATAAATGAATGTACACTGTCCTCATGGTGGCAAGGTTATTAAGTATTACTCGATTGCATTTTGTTAAAAAAAAACCAAACAAGTTAAACACATGAATGTTGTTTGTTCTAAAAGTTCAATTATTTTGTTAAAATTTCATTTATTAAATAACATTTAACTGTACTAAATGTTGCTGGARTGTCTTTTTAGACAACTTTAAGAAGTTTAGTTTGAATTGCCTTAGTATCTTAAAAATAAATGATGGGATACAAGATTAGTTTTCATTGGAGACTACTCACTGACTTGGACAACAGGTAACACTTGGGTTTAGGAGCCAAATCATCATCTGCAGTATTTTACGTGCAGTACTTTKTCCTGGGTCTTTACCACAGGTAAGAATTTTTCACAAGTATTTAAAATCACATTAGCTACAGATCTCTTGTAAAAGCTTAAGCCCTTGATTCAGCAACATCATATAAAGACTGGATTTCACATTACACTCAGCTGCTTCTTGAAGAAAGCATTTAAAACAACTCATTCTTGCCCTGACACAACACAGCTTTCTCTATTTGTGCACTGCCTTCTGAATGATTCCTACACAAGTGGCCAGAAAACATTTGTTACCCATGATCCTGCAGGTGAATAAACATGGTCTGTTACTTTTCATCTCGAATATAGTCTTAATTTACTATTCTCTTAAATAATTGTATTCAATATTAAGTATGCTACAAAAAACCCACTCAAATATTATGTTTATGCCAATAAGGACATTATAAAAATTTAAGTTAGCTCTAAGTCATTTATCATAACTTTATTCTCAGCAAGAACAAAAAATATTCTGAATAACATTTCAGTTCTAGGATAGAGAAAATACTTATTTTGGATAGCAGCAGCAGACTAGAAGTATCTCGTTCTAAAAGAATCTAAAATAACTTCAATGAAAAAAGAATTTCTTCTATTTTGCCAGACACTTCTCAAACCCCAAATTTTAAGAGACTAATATAATCAATTTATTTTTTTCTTGTTAAAGCCTAACAGCTTCTATACAGTTAAATACAACCTGATAAAAATATATCATTTAATACAGATTTAAACCCAGAAATACTACATACATCCCAACTAAGTTTCTGCTACAACTGACAGTTGTAMAAGTCCAGCACCTTGGAAAGCTGTGTGTGGAGGTGGGAACAGGATTCTTTATTATGGAACTTGCAATGTTTCCCTTCTATATGCAGTTGCACGTTGCTTGGGAGCTCTCCAGGTCATCAGTGTTCACTCCATAAAGGTCAATAAGTTGAGGATGCACCCTGTGAAGCAAGGAAGTCAAACTTTATCAGTCAAACTTCATCAACTCTTGCAATGGGTGTGCTGCTTTTTGAGGCTGGGGGGAGAACAAATATGTACAAGCCTTTATATGGAAATAAATTGGTGAATTACATTTTGACAATTGCTATATATATCTTTAAAAGTCTAATATACCCTACAAGATGACCTACCTTTTATTTCACATACCAGRCTTACTCTAAGCTGTGTTCTTTCAACTAATCTTGTGGGCATTGCAGAAAAATGAGCCACTGCCCACTTAATTTCACTGATAATCCTCCCATTTCTATTTGTAGTCTTGTTCTTAGATGCTAGATATGGGGACTATCCTCAAGCAGTATTAAGTTTTCCACAATTGAAGAGCTACATGTTTTTATTAACCTGAAATGTGCTGCTTTCCAAGTAGGAATCCTTGTCCCAAAAGGAGCTTCTCATGGGAGACACATTTTATACATCTTTTTTCTCCAAGAAACAGGATAAAGTAACAGGAAAGAAAAAATAAGTAGTAAAGCAACACAAAGAAAACTGGAGTGGAAGCTGATGAAGCAGCAAGATGGAAAGGCCGTGTGGGTTACAAGAAACCGTTTCAAAGATTAACACAAGGCAACCAGACAATGGCAGAAGGGTCAGACCCTGCAGTGCACAGCAGCTCTGTCAAACACCTGACTTTGGTGCCATCTGTGCCATAYAGGGATGTAACACATCTAAGATTGCAGCAGTAATCTGTTATGGGTATATGGTCCCTAAATGGGGTATTTAACCTTACCGAACATGAACTTCTGATGCTTCTTTCATTAAGTCTCCATCTATATTCCAAGGGTAATTCCCTTCTTCAGAGGCAGCACTCAGACACATATTTTCCTTGGCATCAGATCCACTTTTAGKCTTTGGTTGTACTTTTACTTCTTGGACTGTGTAGGTCTCAACAAAGGGAAAACTGAACTAAACCAAACACAGATAGATATTAAATGAAGATGAAAGATGTAGGTGGTAGCTTAGACTAACATGGGTTACTTAAAATTAGAAAGCTGGCTTTTTTTTTTTTTTTCCTAAGTGGGGACATTTTACTCAAACTTTGACCACATAATTTATTATACATTCTACCCAGTRTTTATAGATTAATGTGGTGTTTTTATCCTAAATAGTGCCTCAGAAAAAATGGTAATGTCCCATTTGTATTCCCATTTTGGACTCAATTAATCTGCAGGTAAGGTGGTGTATTTTGCACATACCAAATACTTTCAGAACATGTGAAAGTCCAAGCAGATTTTTTCCTGTGCTCTGTTCATCCTTACCAGTAATCTTGTCCTGAACCAGGCTAGTTAGAACTCTAGTAAATGGTTGTCTTAAGCTTAAAGGAGAGCTCACATCTCCTTGTCTGATTTGTAACTTCAAAAGCAGTGAGAAAAGCAGGGCCTTCCTCCATAAGTATATCTGGAAATCTTAAACTATTTCCTAAACTCAGCCATTAGTGCTGTCACCWGGAATTGTCACCCATCTCTCCCCACAACTCCCTGACTGTAGGTGAATTCAAACCCAAACCTTCCTGTTAAAAGGATTTCATACAATCCCAGAACACTTGAATGTTCCAAGTGCGCTTGGACCATGCAGTGGCTCTTCAGACAGCAATAAGTTCTGTGTTGAATGTTTTATTTTTCTCTTCTAAGACAGAATAACAACTACAATTTCAAAAGGCAGTTCTACAAACATTCATAACTAGATGGAATGCATACCTGCTACAAATCAATGCTCACAACCCACTGCTACCAGCACAGCATGCAGTGAYCTACTGAAATTACCAACTTTACCAATTTCTGATAGAATTGCATTATGCCCCGCCCCCCCAGTTCTGCATTCTTGATCTCTGTACTATACAAAATTCAGAATTCAGACACAGAATGCATTTCCTTATTGTGGTGAGATGGTTTTACACCCATAAAACTATGGTACAACACAAACACAACTTAAACCACAACAGATGGACTGAAATAGGCTAATCTGTATTAGTCCAGTGATTTAAAAAAAGAAAAAAAAATCAGATAAAAGGGGGCTAATGTATTCTGACAGGAAGCTAAGTCTCTTTACAAGGATGCTAACATTAACTCTTGCAGCTTGTCTACTTTCACGATTAACTGTTCTTTTTATATCACCAGAAAGAAATTACCAGTACCTGATTGTGTACRCTGGTGTATCTTTTCAGATGCTTTATAAACTCTGTTCGAGAAGTATTTTGTACAACAATGAGAGCCATGCTTCCATTATTCAACCTGAAAAGCAGACCAAAAAGATAATTCATTAATTTGGAAGTATAACAGGCTCTTCAACAGCSTAGATTAGAAAGAAAATTTTTAAAAACCCAGAAGAGTAAATTAATAGAATATTCTCAACGGTTTTTCAAATCCTTTTGCTGACCCCCCCCACCCCACAGATCAATATAAACAATTCACTGAAGTTATTTAGGACTGATATTTTTATAACATACACTGTAATAATAAATTGTAGTCCCTTATCCATATCCATAATTTCCTGAGCGCAATACCTATAACCTAAGTGAACCTTGCTTTTCTACTTAACAGATGGTTTTTAAACATTGGGGATCACAAAATTTTTTCTTTTTACTTTTCTCTCCAGCAAAGTCTAACGATTGCCATAAGTGCTGTGAGGCAGAGTTGTACCAAGAAGTCACAGCCATGGTTCATGGTGGCACTCCCAGCACAGAGCCAGGACAGATGGGTTCACCCACACCTCCCACTAACACCCATGCTGCTGTAACAAAGGGTGCCACCTTCAGCAGTGCCACTGTTCCCACTCTCTTTGCAGTTCTTGGTACAGTTCTGTTTATACATTTCCCAAAACACAGAAAGATTTAGGACTGAGAATTTTGTACGAGATGAATCAGCCATGTACTAGAGATTAAACAAGAGCCCCTGCAGTGCAGATGCTCAGTGGCTCTCAGTATCCAGTCACCATGGGTATTTCAGCATCTTTGAGAACTGGGGTCAGACAATGAGCCAGTGCCAATTCACACCTTCTTTAATGGAATGTACCTAGACACAGAAGCTAACAACCAGAATATCCATGCAAWCATGCCTGAGTCCCATCTGAGTTACATACAAATCAGTGCTCAACAAGGATATCTGATGTACATGGCAATCCCTGCTGAGACTGCCTTCTGGAGAGAGATTATATATTTCTGTATTTCCTWCCTTCTGCATAAATATGCACACMTATATTTATTTATTTATTCAGCATGCATGTTTGGAAAGTATCTTAAGAGCATTTAAAAAAMTTTCCTGCAACCCAGCAGCATTGATAGTGATAGTTCAGACAGCTACTGAACGACTGAATCAGGAATGTTCTCAGACTATGATAATAGCACTATCTGGGAGTTACATAAACATTAAACAAGTGACCTGGCACAGCATTACTTTGCTGATTCACAAAAGAGTGATGGTGACATTTAAAAAGTTACCTCCTTMTCATTTGTTTCAATAAAAGGGCACAACAGACTAGTGGGCATTCAGCACCAGAGCCTTTCATCTTCAGAAATGACTAAGAATTCCCATCTGCAGCAAAGCCCCATCTGAAGAGATCCTATGGTGTGAAAAACACATCCCACAGGGCTCACATAGCACAAACAGTGAAATGTATCTGGACATGTTTCTGCAAACTYAGAGCGGTGTAACTGGTGCTCCAAGCCAAAGCTTGCATCTCACTTCAAATGCCTTCAAATGGCAGAAACCTCTGGGGGACACACAAGAGAGAGAAGAAACCTGGATGAGTTCCTTGAGTCTCTAACAATCAGTGCAACATTTGTGTTTCCCAAATTGAAAAGAGTTACAGTCAAAATGCTGTTCAATGCAGCACAGGAAGCTCCTGTTTCAGGAGTCCTAGGCCACTGGCTGACCACACTTTAAAATGATCTTTAAAAAGAGATGAAAGAATGAAGGTGTTCTTGTACAAAATAGGGAGATCCACTGAGCAGCTACACTTCGAGAGAAACTGGCTCGTTTCTGCAATAACTGCATGGAGTTGTCACAAAACTCCCTGTCACTGAGAAATGGGGCAGAAGAGAAGGAAAGAGAAAGCAAAGCTAAAATTCTTATCAGAATTTTCCAGCTTAYGGGTATATGAAAACACTACATGCAGAACAAAGTTCCTAAGAGGGCACAGCATCAGAAAACTGTCTTGAGGAGTATGAGATTAGCAGGACCCCAGTAGCAAAGAAAACTTCATTAAGAGTTCAATCAYAGATAATCTGGTTTTACATTTTTCCAAGAAGTCAAATTCTACTAGAAAAGCCAGTAATTTTGAAGAAAAATACCTCATCAATTCATCTMTAATTTCACCTAGTGACAATCTAAGGAAACAAAAGAGACTCATTCCATAAGCTTTGCTGAGTGTTGGGGTTTCTTTTTTTGGTACACATTCATTCAYACACATGAGTCTCTGCATTCTTTTCTGAGGGAACCTGTTTTATTTTGTGTACAACTACACAGTTTCCACTCACTATTCTGCTTAATTGCTGACTGGATACAACAAGTACAAATATTTATCATCTAGAAACAGTTTTGGTCACCACAAAGCAGGCTCTCAACAAGGAGCTAAAGGCAAAATCAGYCAGTGTCAACAACCAGATTCTGTACTCCTTTGAATCCCCAAACCCTGCAAGTAGAAGCTGCATTTCTCAAGTTCAGGGGGAAACAAAACAAAAAAAAATAATAAGAAAAGGTCAAGTGTGAATTTTAGTCCTTAACAGCATGAGAAAGACTTGTATTTCATTTTTGCTGGCTGTGGAGCAGAAGACAAGAGGCACTTTTATATCTGAAAAAAAATAACATCCAAGGGTAAAGTTTCCCCATAAAGCCAAATCCTATGACAGATGACTGCTCGATGACTACTACTTAAGTCAGACTTGCCAACTAATTTAATCACAGCAATTATCCACTCATAATTCTAGTTACACTGCTTGACCTTATTTACCTGATCCAAAAACTGATTACAATTCCTGGGATTATCGAGTCTGCTGCAGTCCATGCCCCCTCCCCCACTCCAGAGGGACTAGACTACCTAAACATAGGCTCATATTCTCGGAAAAGCCAAGGTCTTAAGGTAAGATGTCAGAATTTATAGACATGACTAATTCCCTAAACCCATACTGACCTCGTATTAGGTGCCAAGCCTCTTGGTGCCATTGAACACAGACAAGGGATTGCCATAATGCTCACATTCAGGAAGTGACCCTGAATTTTCTGCCACTGATCCTTGCCACCTAAATAGAACAGAGTAATTCTATATTACTCCACTTAATCAGGCACAGTTCACTTCTAAAAAATCCTAAAACAAAAACTCACCTTTTTTAATTCTCTCTTTCTTCTTTCTAAAGGGTGGAAACACGTAGGTAAAATAATTAAAGTAATTTTTGCACATTTAAGCAACACATACTTTAGAAAAASAGTAACATATTAGTGGAACTGAACAAATCAATAATGCTGAGTGCAAGATTGCCTTGTAACAAAAWCCTCTATAGTCTACAGGAAACACTTTACAATGTGTACAAGTTTGCAGCTGTCAAAATGAATATATTTTTTTAAATTAGATTAGAAAAATTAATTTTAAAAAAAAAAAAAAATTAAAATTAAATTTAATTTTTTTTTTAAATTAAATTAGAACAAAGTACAGAATCTGTATAATTTTATCTTCAAATACACATTTTTGTATCTTTGCAATTGCATTTGTTTTTACGTACCGGTCCTTCTCATGAGACTCTTCCTGTGGAATTTGTAGAGGTAGAAATGATAATTCACATTCCTCTGGCCTAGAAAAGTATTGATATTTACTATGAAGTAAGCCACCGTCTGACTGTCAGACTTTTATCCAAGTTAAGATGATTTTAAGGAGATTGTGAATGTACAGAATTTATCTCCTCTTTAACTTGTAAGATGGATATGCATCACATCTGAGTGAAATGTCTGCAATTAAGACAACTGCTGTCTTTATTTTTATCACATTTATTATGGCACTTTCCTCAAGGAAATGAGGAATACTAGAAAAACAACTTCTCATGGCATACTTGAGATCTGCCAGTGTTTTGATGAAAGCAAAGTCCTTCCTCTGACTGGAGGGCATCCAGCGGTGTTTCTCAGCCARAGCCAAAGTCCTCGCACCAAACCCAAACATGGCTGTGAAGCCAAAGCGCAGCAGCTTGCTCCGAGTGCTGAAAGTGCACACGTCTACTGCTTGAATGTGCCCTGAAATTTCAGAGATAGAGCAGAAAATAAAAATAACATCTACATTCCAAAGGACCCACAACTTACCATTTCTTTTTCATCTACTTTAGCTGTGGGGAAAACCCCTCCAGACTYGAAACCAGAATCAATCTAGACAAAACTAACACTCTATCAAAGAAGTCATTTCAGATGCTTGAACATGTTAAAGTTATGGTCAATAAATCAGCCACTTTGTAAGGCTGCAAAGGGTCTGACTCTTAATTCTGTGCATATTTTCAACAACTAGTATCAAAGAATATGTAATATTGCTAATATTTGCATAAATCTCTGCAGTCATTTCATCAAATGTATGTAATGACTGAACATTGTATTGGAGAAGATATGGAAACTCTTAAATATAGGTTTGAAATGTA
>NW_026623262.1:3338558-3382793 GCF_030028575.1 Malurus melanocephalus
AAAGTCATAAAGAAAGATTGTTTTGAGGGTAATATTAACATTGCCTAAGTATTTGCAGTTTCCTAAGTCCCAAAAATAAGGTTTGCACGAGCAACCTAGTCTTTCCTTTACGCATAATTACATTTGCACATTCAAAACACATTTACTGTGCAGACMCAATGGCAAGTGATACAGTTTTTCTGATGAATAAAGCTTTCTTATAGAAACTGTTAGTGTTTAAAATAAATGCACCTCAACCTAAAAAGATGAATAATACTTTCTCAAAAATATGACAATACTTCCTAAGAAGTCCAATCCTAATCACTTCCTCAGATGTTTTGTGAGTTTTCCTATTGTCTTCAGCAGGTAAATTAAATTAAAATAATCAAGTGATTATGCAACCAATCATTGCATAATAACACACACAGAGTAGCACTATTCACACAGTCATGTCTGGAAAAGGTTACTTTGTGCATTAAAACAACATCATAGTAGGGCACAAATGCCAAAATCAGATATTGTTCCAAGGCAGATTTTTGTTCCCAGAAGCTGAGGTCCTCAACCTTTGCTAGATGAACCCTACTCAAAGAACCATGACCTTTCCAGTCCACTCTAAATCAAGTGGTTTTAAACCTTTTGGGTTTCAAAGCCTTACAATATCCTTTACAGTGACACAGCTATGCCTTTACTGAACAAACTGGCAAGCTACTAAATGTTGCCTTATTATTTAAAATCAAGTAATGAATGCAATAATATTTACCTAGAACAATGTGCAATGTCGCAGTCACTGCATGTTTAATACCATAGAGTGTATGGGCCAAAATATTGGTGGTACCTGTGAAAGTGAACACAAACTGCTGTAAAAACATGAGAGATACAGAATAGAAAGAACAAATATATACAGCACTTTTAATTACTGCATTTAAAAAAAGAAAAAAAAAGTCCCCCCATAAATTCTCTTGCTAGCAGCAGAACTTGTCATTCTGAAGTACGGAAGAGAGGAAAAGGAAAGACTATCACATTTCAAACAAGAGGCATTCAATAGCCAAATAAGCCATTTTAAAGTGTCATGTACCAAATTGATCAAAATTGTTTATCCCCAAAYTCTGCTATCTTGGATGTCATGCTAGTGGTAGGAAAAAATACTGAATGTGCAAAGGCTGATGTACATAATTACAAAGCTCTAAAGGATCATGTAATTCTTATTCAGAAATTTATCTTTGGGTTTTTTTTCAATAATTTCTCTAAATAAAAAAATGTAAGATAACTGGGAATCTCACAGATCACCTGTAAAGTCCTTAGAGCACCTTAGTCTCTGAAAGTAATTCAGGACTTCATGGAAAGCTGTCATAACATCAGAGAGAGGAGCTCTGAGTTCCYACTGCATGAAGGAAGGGAGTACATCTATTATGGCAACAGATATCCAAAACCTGCAAAACCCCCTGCATTTGGCCCAAAAWACAATTCTACAAGTGTATGCCCAATATTATTTCATGTTTGAATGACTCCAGGTATTTAACTTSCAGATCCAACTAGCTCTGCTTTGCCAGTGAAGGTAGGTAAGATGTAACTCAAAAACACTCAAATATTTCCTTCAATCAAARTCACACAGCTCTTATCAACAGCTATGGGGATCTCTCCAAAACAAAGGAAATCACACACACAAGCAGCAGATCACTACAAGTCAATGATTACTTCCTGTAAGTSAGAACAGGGAAGCTGTTATTCTGAAAAAAATATTTTACTTCTCCCTAAATATCAAGCTAATAAAAGAGCACAAGGAGGAATATAGTCTAGAAAATCAACCTTGGTATGAGTTTAAGCTGCAATCCTCATTTAAGAGTAATTTATCAATGCAGATGGCAGCAAGATGCCAAATGACCAGGGCTGAAATCGGTACCAATCTTCAAACTGWCTTTAATGAGACTTAAATCTCATTCCTACTAAACAGGATAGGCACAAGTAATTGCATCCCTCTCTTAAATCTTTGGAGCTCATTAACATTTCCAGAAGTAAACAAGGCAAAATCCCACCCTTTCACGACTCCTAGAGAGATAAAACCAACTCTCTATGTTCAAAAACGTTAAGTACAACATCCACCCTTCCACAAGTTGAAGAACCAGAACAAGCACTGTTTTTGTGGGAGCAAGGACCATCATATTCTCTAAAAACYCCACTTAGTACATGCCTAACAGCATTTTTGATCCCAATAATGACTGAATAATGTACCTCATTAATTAAGTCCTATATAAGCACGATGCCAGACAAAATAACCCAAACCAAAACAAATAAGCAAACCCAAAACACAGCCTATAAACAAAGCAAAACCTATAAAAGTTTACCAAAGTAATAACTCAAGCTTTTCTGATTTAAGTGGTGATTCAACAAGAATGGATTTAATGCCATTATTCATACTCCCAAGTAATCTTTTCCCCTGTGTAAGCTCAAGATATTTACCAATAACTGCTGTTCCCCTGAACACTATTATATTACTTCAGAAATTAAAAACCTTTGATGCCCATGACTTGCACCCCTCACACATTAGTCAGTCACAATTTTAGTTCTCACTCCAGCTACTCAATTTAATGTACAAAGGTTTCACCCATTCAATTCCATCTCTATTACCAGCATTTTTTTACAGAAACAATGAARATGTTAGTACTCCAAAAATGCAATACTGTTCAAAATATCAATCTATTTTCCTGACATTACAAAYGACTTCATCCAACCTCCTTCCCACCAAAAGTGCAAAAGCATCTCAGTAAGAACAGAGTATCGTCAGGTTATGTAAAGCATGACTGATGAAGGTACCAAACAGAAATCGTRGAGAAAAAAAATTGTCCTTGGAAGTGCAAGCACTTCTGCAGTACAATTAACTTAATTAACCAGACAACATGAATATTCATAAGGTTGTTAATGTCTCCCCCATCCAAACAGATAAATGTGATGTAATGACTTCCTAGTCAAGCATAGCTAAAATTCTGATGAAAACTGCACCAACATTTTGGKTCTTTGCCTGAAATATCACAGAAATTAACAGCCCCCCAGTAATASTTTATTTTCTGAATTAATTGGAAATCATGAATTTATTTAAATGAACCTCTTTGGACCTAAAGGTTCACAGGCATCAGATAAAGATTGTCTCTTGTTCTGTAACAACTGGATAGCTTTTTTAATGTCCTTCCAGTTCCCCCTCCCCTTTCTCTGTTTCCCCCTCCGTACAGTTCCTTAGCAGTAGTTCCCATAGCAACAAACACTCTTGCTAATGGCCAGCAGTACAACTGCAGGCTTCCCCACATCTCAGCCATTTGAWTTGGACCACAATAAGGCAGCTCAGTGGAGTATTTTAGTAAAAACATACTCCCCTCTGGACCTCTCTCTTCAGGAGGTAAATTGTTTCAAGAGCATCTCCTGCCCATCAAGATGATTGGAAGTTCAAAACGCTGTCTTAACTACTTATTATAGAGGATAAAACCAGATTTTAAGCCACTCACAYAATACTATCCTGTAACACAGTTGCTGTTTCTACTTGGCTGGAAAATCCTAATGATTTTGTACAATGGATTTATGGTGAGGAAGAAAAAAGTTGACCAACCAGAGTTCCATCTTCATGGGAACAAGTATCAGACTCACCTGTTTCCTAACTGACTACCTCATGGAATATCAGCACAAACAAACAATAGATCATTTTAAAAAACTTTTAGGAGTTCTCACAGTATCATTTTATAAATTGTTCTTATCCTCTTTTAACAAAAATCTACACCATTCTGTGTAAGAAACTGTACTCTTTTGAGTTTACAAGTCCTTTYTGATCATTACATATTTGTCTTAAACTGAGGAGAGTAAGCACCAGTGACAAGGMACAGTGACCTACCACAACATGGAGTCAGGTGCTGGAGAGATTCCATCCCAACACCATCGAGATATTCAGAGTAACTGAGCAGGTAAGTCATTGAGAACTTCTGTTCTCAAATTCATTATCTTCATGTCTTCGAGACTGATGCCTCTTCTACCAAGGGTTTTTTAATTTGAGAAAAAGCTAATGTAATCTTGCCCCTTTACAAGGAACTAATCTCTGTTTACATACTGCTCTTCTATGCGCAAACCAAGTCAAAGCATTTAAAAATCTGCTTGATCAGTTCAAAGTGACTTGCTCCGTTTTTTGTAGAAAATTAAACCAATGATTTGCTGTTCTACTGACTGTATGAATCTTTTCCTTGTTTAAAAACATCTGAGAAACTATGTCAAATAGTCTTAGCTAACATCCACACCACAGAGTACTGTTCTACTTCAAAAATCCTCCTCATTTCAAGAGAAGCAATTCATATACCAGTCCACAATCAAACCTGACTGTACTAATTTGTGCTGGTTTTGGCTGGGGCAAAGTTAACTTTCTTTGWAATGGCTGCTATAGGGCTGTGTTTTGGATTTGTGCTGAACACAGGGTTGATAACACAGAGATGTTTTTGTTACTGCTGAGCAAGGCTTACACAGAGCCAAGGCCTTTTCTGCTTTTTGTACTGACACACTGGTGAGAAGACTTGGGGTGCATGGGGGGCTTGGAGGAAACACAGCCAGGACAGGTGACCCAAACTGACCAGAGGAACATTCCAGAYCATRTGACACCATGCTGAGTATATAAAACGGGAGAAGGTGGGACATTTGGAGTGATGGCATCTGTCTTCCCAAGCCACTGTTAGGTGTGATGGGCCYCTGCTCTCCTGGAGGTGGCTGAGCACCTGTCTGCCCATGGGAAGAAGCRAATGAATTCCTTGTTWGGCTTTGCTGGTGTGCACAGCTTTTGCTTTTCCTGTTGAACTGCCTGTATCTCAATCCAAGAGTTTTCCAGCTTTTACCCTTCTGATTCACTCCCCGATCCCACTCCAGGGGGAGTGAGCAAACAGCTGCATGGGGCTTGGCTGCTGGCTGGGGTTAAATCATAAAAGTTCTTGTTAAAGCCTTCCTGCTGGGCAAAGTTATACTCCAAGAAGGGCAAATACAAACACTGTGAGTAGAAGGGCAAATGCAGAAACTGGAAGGAGAAGGGACACACAAACCCCCCAATACWAACAAACAAAAACACACCATGAGATACAAGTTAATAAAAGAGCAAGAGGACTCTTCAAGAGAGACAGATTTTCATGTCTGTAAAAGTAAAGAAGAGAGAAAGCACTTCTGTGTGCACTTTTTTTAATATAATGCACAAAATGTATTTCTGGGCCACCATTTTAAAATAGACCCTAAGCATGAATCCAAGTGAGAACCCTGCCAAGGAAACTGGAGATGTAAGAAAGGAAAATCTAGAAAGCAAAGTTTTCATTTGGTATAATTTCTGTCAGGCAATGAGGAYGAAATTTGATCTTTGCATGGATCAGATGAAGCTTACTTTAGTTTCATTTTTTCTCAGCTTCTTCCTTCAGGCAAAGAGCTCATCTGTGCCATTACTATAAATTATCATCACAATTTAAAATCAAGTCATTTGCAATCAATATAAATCACTAATTTAGGGCATTTATTCAATAACTCCCTTACACAACTGAAGCTTTAGCATCAAGAACTGCCTTTAGTAGCCAAAACTGCAAAACATACCAGAGGGATTTAGAACAGATGATTAACACAACGTAACAGTACCTTTTATTCTCACCTGCTGGTATCACTCCGAGAGGAAGCGGTGCTCTGACAGGCTTTGATACACAGTCTGTGCCTTTTCCAGCATCTAGCTGGGCTCTAAGCAGTAACCCATGAACAAYTTCACTGACAGATCCATCTCCACCWACACAAACCACCCTGTCAYGAAACAAAAATGCCCAAGAGTTCAAAATCTTCTATAAGCTGTACAAACAAGTGGAAGGCAGCTATGTCATACCATTTCAAAAAGCTAAAAAATATTCTTTCTTTAACAACAAGCTTGGGTTTCACTGCCAGATCAGGGAGTGTTACCTGAATGTTTCTTAAGCATTCCTATGTCTGCTTTCTATCTGAGTAGCAGTAAACATATTTAACAACTTGAAAAGTTGTTCTACCTCATCACACATAATGCACATAAACTGATCAGATGAAAGAACCAAACACATGTTTAAGTGTCTCAGTGGAAAAGCTCTTTACATCCTTCAATGCTGACCCATACAAATGTTCTGATGCCTTTTAACTGTCATTATGATAACAACTCACCAAATATTACAACTGAATTAAAAAAATACAAACTGGAAACCAGCTATTTTCACACACTATGCAGGCATTTCAGGGATTTAGCAAGGTCTAAAACCCTAGTGCCAGCAATCCTTTGCACAAAGGTACTTAATCACTGCTTCTGGAGCACATAATTAAACTCCCACCTGCTGTGGCTATAGAGACGAATGCATTTGCCTRTAAAAGCTCTGTTACAGCAAACCTTTTCTTCCCTTGTTGTTGTTTATTTAAGTACATATTACAGCAATTCTCCAAATTAGTAAACATATTTTAATGATAAGAATAGTAATAATACATTCCATGCATTTATGCTAGAAGCATCACTTTAGGAGGCGTTCACTTAAATTGTATTTGTTTCATATATCTGTATGAATGCAGTTGTGAAACTGTGTCCAATAATTCCACCAGGTAAAATGGGTCAGAACTTTATAAGAAAAAACTCATGCTATTATTAATATTATTAAATGTTTAAATTCAATTACCTCATCTCCTTTAACGTTTTTCTTCAGTTCCTATTATTATTATTTCCAAGCTGATTTTTCATCTCTAATTTTTAGGAATGCTTCCCCTATTAATTAAATATTGCCACATTAAATAAAAAATACAATACATAGCTTGAAGAATAGAATATAAAAGTTTGAAGCACATTTTCTTCCTGCTTGCAATCAGTAGTCATCATCTGTCTTTTGACTCATTTTTTGTTTATTCCCAGGCTTAAAATTTTCTGTCACAGTAACAAAACCAATAAATCTTTAAAGTCTGATAAATTGTATACCCAGAAAGACTTGTGTGGATTGTCTTCTGGCTATTAAAAMTTTTGAAAACAGATGTATTTTCTTTTGATTTTGGAGAGCTGTGTAGATGAAGAGTCCAASGAATAACACGAAAATGGTGCTAATTTTGATTTTTATTATTTTAGCATTAATCATCAAAGGTTGCCTTTTTGGCTGGAAACAGAGACACCATCAGGGACCTGGGATTCCAATGCTAATCAGTGACAACCTGCTACGCATGAGGAGTACAAAATCTTGAGCAAACAAATTTTACTTAAACTTTGAGGAAGGCTTCTGAGATGAAGAAACATCTATTTAACCATCAAATGCAACTTGATYAATCAACTCTTCACTAAGATCTGACTAACCCAGGCGACTCTAAATATCCTAAATATTTTAGGCTCCTGACTAGGGAATAAATCCATGCATGGACATTGTCTATTTCTGTCCCTGTACAAACAGGAAGACCCAGCTGAGATAGCAGCATCACAAATGCAGTCTCTCTGTTTGTCACCAAAGCTCAGCCACAAGTCAGGGGGAAAAAGTATGCTGCCAAATTGAACAAGTGCCTGAATTTTCACTGTGCCTAAAAAAAAAAGTGGATAGCAAAAACGTTAGAGTACACAAGACATATGCCTATGGTCTTTCAAAATAGAATAACTGGGGAAATCTGAGAAAATAAATTATATATCTGAACAAACAGCTTGGACAAAGAATTAACACATAGGAGTGTTGCTCACAGAAAGMACTGAGTTATAAACTTCCAGTTTACTGCTGCAAACCATAAGCTTCAGTTTACTTCATTTGCTRTTAACATGTAAGGAACCATAACCCTCCTAGAGAGAAAACCAAATGCAGAAATTGTGTGCTGCTCTACTGCTTACAGTGTGAAAAATTAATAAAAAAGAACCAGTTGTCTTGCCATGTSTACATTTTTACTTGAATGGTGAACCTTATAATCATAATCACTAACCAACTTACCCATCAAATGCCTGGAGATCACATTCTTTAAGTACTGAGAGAGCATGTCCTTCATATTCAGTTACTGTGGAAAACATCAATTATCAGCAGATTAGATCATTTTAAAGGGTTTTAAATTATTTTGCCCATCCAACATAAGGAACACAGAGCAATTAAATTCAGATTATTTTTTAAATCATTAATACACTAAAAGTATGACAAGTTATATTTTGCAGTTATGCTAGCTAACAGCCCAAACATTAAAATTCAGCTGCTATCAGATACACAGCTATTTAGTGCATTTAAATTCAGATAATTCAAGATGTTTGTTGCATCAAAATGCAAGTTTTAGCACTGACACAGTTGGTAAACTTCAGGAAAATAAGCACACCCTCAGTTAAGACTGAATTACTTCAGGATCAATCAAATTTAATTGCCTTTGTGTTAGGATATGCAAATTGATAAATCAAAAATAAGAGGAGTTAGACACAGAAGTATGAAATCAAGCCAAATACCAGTGACAACAGAATATAACACACAGAGGAAGGTGGCACAAGTATACACCAGAGTTCATAGCCTCTGGAGGAAATGAATCTGTCACTCCACATTGATGTCTCTGTGTTTGCTGATACCCTATATAGTACTGTAAATGCCAGCGAAGACAGGATAAACTGGCATACTACAGATGGCACAAAGCATCATAACTACATTTAGCATTTTCTAGGGCAGCTTTGCCAGAAGAGACAGCTCAGCTGCAGCCACCCATCAAAGATTTTTGCTGACTGACATGACACTTGCAGATGGATTTTTTGTGTAAGAATGTGCATCATTATATGCAAAATTACATTAATCTTTCATGCTTGTCTGTCCCTGGTGCTTGCATAGTTCAAGGCTTTTCTCCAGTGTTCCTAAACACAGCTAAAATTATTAGTCTTGGTGTCTAAAACAATCATTCCATATCTGTACCTGTTCCAACAATATTTCTACAGACTGTTCAAATGCTGCTTACAAGAACTGAAAACACCTCTATCTCTTCCTATACACACACACACACACACACACACACTCAAGTACGTATGTAGATATAGTGAGTGTGTATCTTTTTTCCTAAAAAAATAAAAAGGAAGACAAAATCAAAACAAAAGTGACACAATTTTTACACTTCATACTAAAAAACAGTATATGTTGCCTATAACTTTGAAAGTCCCCAATCAGTATCAGCAAAGTTCTAATGCTTGGTGTTTTGAAAATTCTTAATTAAAAACTAGAGTTGTTTTGATTATATCAAAACAGAAACACTATAATAACTTCTGGGAATCATTTACAGAATTTACTTCCATGCAGGGCCTCTCTGGAATATCRAAGCACATTTAAGCTGCCATATTCAGCTTTGCATTACCAATGGAAGCCATGCTTTTATCAGTATCTGTAGGCTGTGTGAAGAATGGCCATAAAACTGTGCATCATGCAAAAATGCACAGGGGTTCAAATATCTTATCATTGCTTAGCTGTGAAACTCTTCCCATGAAAACACAGAGTTGGTTACCAGGTTACATGCCTTTGTAAATGAACACGATGACATTTAGAAAGTTATGAGTACGGACTAATTAAAATGGAACAGTAAATAAGATTTATTTTGCAACAGAAAGCATGCTCAGTGCTTTCCCAATGTAATGTAAGTTATGCTTACTATTACCAAATTAATTCACTCAAAGAACAAGGATGTGAAAATAAAGAGGGCTCATGCCTACAGAGAAATCAATAAAGGCAGTAAAAATGAGYAATGTTAGCCAGATTAACTCCATCTCTCTGAATCTAATAGCTTAAATTTAGAAATTATGTAGAAGAACTGCTCAAGGCTTAAGATTGGGGAATTCCAAGAAAAGAAATTTCAAATTTGATGAGAGAATTATAGAGGATCCATTTTGACACATCTTTACAACAAGGCAACTAAAAAATGGAGTTTCAGAAAAATTTTGGGAGAACATGCAGAAAATAATTCAAGTAGGAAAAAAACCTGGAAGCATCCAACACAGGCATTAAAAGACCATATTTAAGAAGTTTTCTGCAGCCTTGACAATCTCCAGAGGGGCATGTATAAATCATTCTGATAGCTGGAAAAAGCTATGTGTTTGAATATTTGGCACTGTTCCAATTCRGAGGGAAAATCAACCAACCAAAAAAAACCCTACTTGTTATATTTTGGTAATAGAAAAAAAGCTTCTTCCATTATCTGAGAAGGATCCAGGTTACATATTTGACCAAAATATTATCACAACAATATTATTTCATGATTATTTGACCATTTCTAATGCATAAAGCTTTTATTTTTCAAGAAAGTTTTGCTCTTAAGGGTCAGGTAACAGCACCCTGAAGGAAGGACACCAGAGGTGCAGCTCATTTGARCAGTCAAAGGAACTCCAAAAACACCTTAAAAAAACCAAACACCAAACACAAACACCAAAAACACCTCCTCACACCGCAAACAAGAACTAAGGGCTTGGCCTCTGCATATAGGAAAAGCAAAATACAATCAGTTCAACACTTCAAAACAGGGCATGCTTTCATGTGACACCTCAATACACTGGCACTCCTGTCACAAAACTAGGAAAAGAAGTGAGACAAGCTAGGATTCTGCCAGGGTTTCCTCTATTTATTTTTCTTTAATTGTGTGTAAGATTTTGCAAGGTTCTAATATATTTCTCAAATACTACCTCCAATTATCACTGTTTGCCAGTACTGCAGGTATCTCAACTCAGTGGAGTCAGCTTTTGTAGAACTCAATTTTTGGAAGATTCACTGTTCATATCCTAGCAGCCACATCCCAGCTGCAACATAAATGATTGCCCAATTCTTCAAAGAGGCCAGATTCGAGCTATTGTTTCACCTTAGCTACAGCTAAAAGTATTGCTTCAGTTTAAATTTGCTAAGTCACTTTTTCTAGTGCACTAAGCACTTCAGAGATTTGCTTACTGCATGTAACAAAAATAACTCAAAAACCCAACAAAACAAAATCCACTCCGTAAGACCTTCGGTTCTTTTTACCAAAATTAATACAGCTGTAGCATATAAAGTAATTTGTCATGAAAAATAAAAGGAAAAACCCCCCAAAATGCAAAAATAATTAGAAAAATTAAATGGTACTTCAGCACTCACTTGTTTACATACATATCTTTAGATGGCTGTACGTCCTTGTGTAGGAGAGAATAAACAYGAGAAGTTTATTCCAAGAGAAGTTACAATGAAGAACAAGATCTGGAAAGTCTGATCAAAGAGGAAGCAAAAATTGCTACCAGTATACAAGATTGGCTGAGGGGAACTCTGTCATTCAGCTTTTCACAGTCAGTCCCTGATGGCCTGRGGTGTTTTTAGTAACCTGCAAATTYTGCATTTTGTATGCACTAGAAGCCACTTCAGAGGTTGAAATTTGCAATAAAATTTTGTGCTCAATGAATTTTAAGCTATAAATATGTGTAAATGTAAAAGTCTAAATGTAAACTACCTTCAGTGCAAAACTCATACAAAAGCCTTGACAATTTCAGTATCTAACACACCTTTCTATGCCACTAGTTATGTACATAATGGCCATGTTCCAAAAAAGCAGGAACAACAAGACGCACACTCCAACCTCATCAAACCCAAAACGCTTATGGGAGGGAAAAAAACTCAGTCAAATTTACTTGAAATAAATTGCTTCATTTTATTAGAATATGGACCCAGTGGATAGGGCTTCCACTCAGCACCCACCACCACCCTGGTATTTTTCAATGCATAGTTCTTAGTTATTTAATTCTCTACCAGCATTGAAAACTGCAATGTAGTTTTSTCTTTTTGCCTGTAGGAGGAGTGTTAGGCAGCTAATAAGCACAATAGTATTTCAACATTGACAAAATAATCTTAATTAAAGGATAAACCACTCAAAATTTTTCTGGCTCAAAGCTGAATTTTCCTGTTCAAATTTAAAATGCAAATAATTGAAAAATAAACTTAAAACTGTTTTTATTCCACTAGCAAAAATATTTTTAAAACCTTTACAAATTACATTCACAGCTTGCATCAGAAGTTATTTTAAAAATTGTGACCAAACAAGGCTAAGTTCACCATAATGCAGGAACAACTCTGAGCAAGCATTTATAAGACTGCCAGATACTAAATTTTCCTAAAAAATGCTTCTTTAAAAAATACCAACAATACATTACTAGTATTGATTGCTATGGGTGAAAAATACTGAATCCATAACAGAATTACTAAAACTTTTTTTGACAAAATCAAAATACATTGTGTTGTATTAACCAGAGTTCCAAATGCACTACTTGCAGTCAAAGGCAAAGAGGATTAGCAGTAAATTCAAATTGTCTCCTATGCCTAAATATCAGTTTCACAAAGGGTTAAGCCATGCTTTTGAAGCAACTTACCTGTGACATCAGTTTTTATGTCAGCAAGGTTAAAAAGAGGCGCAACTTTTTCATAATAAACATGWGCAGCTTCTCTTTTGTGGCTGCTTGGATTAACAAACACTTTCAAGGATTTTGGTCTGTTTTGAAAGCCTAAAAAGAAAACACAAAACATTTACGATTACATACAACCTGACATTTTTTTAATAACTTAAATGAATTTTTAATATTAGAACTAGTATAATACTTTACCAGGATAAGAAAATTACAGTCTAAAAAAGTCTCAATTTCTTTTTGCATATGCACTACTTATGTTTAAATTACAGTATTGATTACTTTTGTGTACACAACTAATAAACAGTTGTAAGAACCAGAAAAAAGGTGTATATCCCATAACCTAGCTAGGCCCTGATTCAGGAACAGGGTGGGTGTGAAGTTCAAAGTTTGGGCACCAAAAAAAGAAACTAAATGCAAACATAAAACCACAAAAAAAATCTTTTGGAATTTAAAGACATACTCCCAGCAGGCACATGAAAGTAACACCCAACAAAACTGACAGCTCAATCCAATGCTTTTCTTTTCTGAGAGTGCAAATCAAACCATGCAAAGGAAATTTTCTCATTGTGAAAGAGGTGAAATCAACTTACTTTTTCAGAGAGATAAAATATTGCATTTACAGAATTCTTTTTCACAAACAAGSCTTTTGAGCAGAGATGKTACACTACGGAAGTGGTTTTGTTTGTACCAAATAATKGCMAACTRACATGCAAGGATGACAAAATTTACTACTTTACCATTCCTGATGTGCACTGGACACTTTAGAACACACCAAAAGAGCGAGTTTAATGAAAGCATATCCAGTAACAGCCAAAGATTAAACTTTCACACAAAATTATTGCGAAGCTTATTTGAAGTGTTTTTAAATAATAATCTTTTAATTGYCTTTAAACGACATCTCTGAATGAATCAATGTCAGTGACTATGCCGTGCAACTGATCCCCGTCTGGCAGCCTTTTGGTGCTCCCTAACTGGTGTTCTGCCATTGTTTGCTCCGTTTGAAACAAACCAACAGCCGAAAGCAGGAAGGCCAACTGTTCCCCCAGTGCTAACAAATGTGCTAATATGCACTAGTTTAAACTTGATCTATCAAGTGAATCAGTGAACCATGAAGGGTGGTGGGTCAATCAGGGTGTTCTGGAAACAAAGGCTGCGAGGGCAGCAGGGACGCTGTGCTCAGACATACATCTGTGCTGCTTTCAGGCCTTGGCCCTAGCAAAATGGGTTTATGTTACAAAAGTTAAGAGCCTAGCATCGTGTCATTGCCACCTACATTTATAAATACTTCATCCAACATTAGGAATATTATACATGAGAAAAACGAACAACACGGGATGGATTTGTTAATGTAACTATGGAGACACCRCKGTTAATATTAACTAACCCAAGTTAATGTTTAACATTAATGGTTTAATTAAAACTTCATGCATGAAGTTTCAGGCAATCRTATCAAATCCCAGTGTGATAGATATGACAGTGCAGTAGATAAAAACAAAATGCACTTTGCACTTTTTCTGCTACTTTATCATTTATTCCTAACCATATTTACTGACTTTGGTTAGTTTATAGAGTTTTTAAGTAAAGCTTTTTCAAATCAACTGTCTTGTTAAAAAAAAATAAATTCAAATGGATGAGTATTGACAACTATGCATTTTCTCGCATTTCTGAGCCTGCCTCAACCTCTTAAGAATGACTGTGTATTTGCATGTACAGAGGGTTTTAGATTGAACAGTGAATCCTACTGACACAGTGTCCCCACACACCATGCCCCTAAGTCCTGTACAAAAAGATATGATGCAGAAATGGAAAGCACTGAGAGTGAGGTGTGCACCAGGACTGACATAAGATAACAGCACACAAGACTCCGTCTGAGCTGCCCTTTGGGGCTCTGCAGCAGCCAGCCCAGAGCCAAGGCTCCATAGTTGCATCAAGGTGGCAGTGGCTCTCCTACATCASTTTAACACACACGTGGTGTACAGATCAGATTTCACGAACACCACATCATCCAGCAAGCTCTTCAGACCCAGCTGGCATGCACTGGAACAGCACCAACATTTGTCAGAAAATCAGAACTTAAATACGGGAATACGACAGTAAAAAAACTTTGTTACCCTGTCACACACACATGAAAAAGCATAATAGCAGTCACAGTAACTAAATTCTAGACAATTATATCTCTGTGTGCTCAATTATGCAACAACAGGCTTCATAAAAAATTATAGCCCAGTTAAACTTTAAATTGAAGTACTCAATGCAAAGTCAAAGCAACAGAGGACACTCACTATGAAGATAATAAAAATACACAGGGAAATACCATGTACAAAACATTCTTGTCAGACATAAATCACACAGTGAAAAGGAAACTGTGTACATGAAATTTCAGGGGGGAAAAAAATCTTCTTTAAAAGTTTAGAAATTTCATTAGAAAACTCCAGACAAACTTTAACTCATATCATCACTGATAAACTTTCTCTAGTTGTTCCTTAATTAATGTATATGCACAAAAATCTAAAAACTTGTCAAAGAGTAAGGTAAACAAGTAGAAATTACATTTATCTGCAGAGGAAACACAGCTGTCAGTAACATGTGCTCTCATTTGTCAGAATGTCTAAATATTACTGTCCAAATATATATACATACTATTTTGATAAATCATCTGCTTTTAATTTGCTCCAGCCCAGAAACAATAAAAAAATCCTTCAAGTAAATAATGCATCAGTTAATGAAAATTTACTTTGTGATCAGATAGATTGAGGTGGGAGGGTGGGTGGGGAAGCAATTTTTACTATTTTAGAAGGATAAAACCAGAAGTAGACAATTTGAGTTCATTAAAACAATGACTCCAGCACTAATATTGAAAAAAAAAATAAAGCTGCAGCAAAAACTATTAAAATCTATTATTGTTTCACACAGAAATATCAGTCACTGAGAAATCAACAGACCTCAACAGCATTGTGTACTTTTAGTTCAGACTTAGAATATACACATTAGTAACTGAAATTATGAGGGGTTTGTTCTGTTATTTTTATCATTTGAGTCCCGTTTATTCTTGAAGTAGAAGGCAAGGAGAAAAAATGTACTGATCAGAGATCCAAAAAAAATCTGTGTGAGCTCTGAGCTTCTGGAGAAAGACCGGAGCAGGAACTTGAAATGGCATTGCCCAGAATACTTTTTTTCAGGTTCAGGTGGCTTCCAATTACAAAGCCATAAAACAGAGGCTGCACCTCGAGGTCAAGACAACCTGAGCAAGAGATACTGCAGCTTTTTTTTACTGTGAACATATGGTATCACTGCTCCTGATAGATGGAGGGTAATCTGGGAACAAAACAGACATTTGCTCCTTATGCAAATGTCCTTGCCTTTATGGGTAGCTGGAGATCTACAGGAATCCTGGCACTTCTGCAGATTGAGATATTTCATGATAAAGTCYTCCAAAAAGGGAAAAGGGAAGGCACTTCTTAATACACATTTTCATTGGGAAAATTCAAAGCATACCATAAACAAACAATGTAAGAATGCACCATTAATAATTCATGTTGTTTCTCTAATATCTGCTTGTGAAACTTTACYAGAAGTACACCAAAAATCAGTATTCAAAGCGTTGTTATAAACACTACAGATGTACAAGATCTGAATTCCATAATCTGGAAATCATAAACTTTTAACAATTCAGCTGGAGTTCTAACAGTCTGTTACAAGCTACACAGTTTTTCTTCTGTAATAAACAAACTCGTTTGCTATAACCTGTAAACAGAGGCACATTGTGGAGCTAAATCAGAGAGTCTGGAATTGGGGAGGGGATGTCAATTTATTGGGGAGGGGATGTTATTTAAATCAAAAGTGTGCTGTATTCTGTGTCTTCCAACGAAAAAAAAAAAAAAAAAAAACCAAAAAAAAACCCACCAAAAACCAACTAATCCAAATAAACAAACAAACAACCCTATAATAGGTTAAACAAAGCCTTCTGAAATTGGCATTAGCCTAGGCAAGCACAGAAAGATATTTTTAAAGTAAAGAATTGCCTTCCACCACTAGTACCAATGAATTTTGTATGAAATTATACAACAGGAGTCCTACAACACCCTAAGAGCACTRCCTCCTGTGAATTTATGAAGATGAGGAAAGTCTCTCCCATTAGTCTCCCAAAGAATCTGGAGGTCTCAAGTGGAAGCTCCTAAACATCACCAGAAAGTTCCTGAAGAGTTCCCAGAAGTGCAACTATAGTAGTACCATCAGGTGTGATGCAATTTCAAGTGAAAAATCAACAAAATATATTATTTCTTTCAGAAGCAGATTTCCCAGAAGACTCTCCAGTCAGAATAAACTATTTCTTTTCAGCAGCTTCCAAAACACTTCCAAAAATAGCATCAATTTGTTTCATTTTTACAGATACATGARTCAATTACTGTCACTTTCCTAAATTTTACACTTCACCATGGAAAACTTCAGTAGTAAACATCTGCCAGAAATAACATTCATATCTGTGTCTAAATTTCCATGGGCAAAATGTTTCTAAGCTTCACTAAACCTCATGCATTGCCAATAGAAATAAATATGACATAAATCCCAATTTAATGCTTACCATTCAGAATTTCCTTCAGATGTCTAAACCACGACTGACAATGATCTTCACTCAAGTTATTTAAATGGACAGCACAGTCTGTGAGCTTATTCTCTTCTTTATTCAAGAATTTAAAAATTGTGATACCCAACAAAGTACCACCTTTTTTCTGCCCTGCAAAACGACGACGTTTCAGTTTTACTGAAAATACATCTTTCATTTCAATAATCTCCTCTTGAGACTGTAAAGCCACATTGGGATCACCTGGAAGGGAAAAAAAAGAAAAAAAAAGCATTACCAATATGACGGGGAGTAACAACTAAAAAAATATTGTTAAGGCTTTATCTCTAGCTTTACTTCTTGCATCTGTTCATGCTTGAATTGAAACTTATTGCATATTATATCCCTCAATCACCAGTCTTTTATTTTATCAACTTTGTTATGTTTCCAGCTGTACAAACAACACAATTTCAAAAATTATTCAGCTTTCTGTTAAAAAAAAAATTTAAAAATTTCACACTCTAAGAAATACTTTTTTTGTATTTGCATTCAAAACCTGAATTCTTTATTGTAAATCACTGCAAATCATAACAGTTGCATACTCCTAAATCATAGATAAGAAGGTCTGCTATGACCAAGCTGACTATACACTCAGGATATTTTTTCATTTGCTACAACCATTGCCTTCTGCTTACATCAGAAACACACCAGAAAACAGTTAAGCAAAAACAGAYGAATATATCAAAACTTTGTTACCCATCTTCAATTTAATTTTTGATTTATGAATTCAGTTCAGAAGACAAAAAAAATAGTTTCAGAAACGTTCTTGCGACAGTTCAAGATCCTCATGCCAGGGGACATTTGTGTTAGGCTAAGTGAAGGTTTTCTTGTCTTGAGGCTGTTACACACATGGATGCTGTGGCTGCAGACATTATCACTTCACTTSCAGGAGCCTTTTGGAGATTTATCAGCTGAGCCACTATGGTACAGGCTTCTCATTTTTCTGCTCTCCTGAGCTGCATTCCTATTCCTTAAAAACAAAGTCATATACACAAACTGAAGGAAAAACRTCACCGTTCCTGCAGGTATCAGATTCTTTGGACACAGAAAGCAAAATTTCCCTGCTTTCTTTGCAATTAYAGCAGATCTGATCCAGCAGACCAATAAAGGCCCCTTTGCAGGCCGAGGCAAGGAATGCTAGAAACTCAAAAACTCTCCCAAATGTAACAATAGCTCTGTCAACTGTTACTTTCTCAATAGCAAAACCCAAAACAGATTCTGTTTGATGAAAACATCACAAATTCTGTCATGCCAATGTTATGGATGCGCACCACAGAGAAGTTACAAACATTAGCCTGTCTTTCTCAAGCCAAGGAAAATGAAGGCCTATTACAGTACTTTTCATTCCTCACTACCTTTTAAGGACTGACATTTAGTCATAAGCCAGGTAATGTCTGCATTATCTTTTCACAACTATTTCAGCCAGCTACTCATTGCTAGTGTATCTTCCTCTTATTCTGTATTTATCAAATTCTTATTTGCAAATATCAAATTCTTATTTGCAAATATCTTATGCTCAGATGCATATCAAAACTTTTGATTTGTAAAATAAAACATTCATACTAGGCAAAACTAGACTTTCAAAACCAGTATTTGACTCTGGTTGTTTTACAGGAATACATTTCCATGCACCTCAAAGAAGSATATAAACTCTAGGAATGCCCAATTGTAAAAAACCATCATTGTCCAGTTTTAATTTGCAACTAGCAAGTAGGATTAGACAGCATAATTTTATTAAAGTTGTAGAGAAATCTGCATAAAATCCCAGGTATATTCTATAATTTTCATCTTCTATGCTTACCAAAAATAAGACCATGGCAAAGGCAGTAAAATTTTATAAAAAAAACTCAGATAAAGAAAATTTAAGCCATGAGCTGTATTTATAAAACATTTCTGGTGTGAGATAACAACCAAGCTTACTTTTGAAATAAAGTATTTATTGGATTAGACACTGTTTTAAACTTCAAAACCGTATTGGCTCRTTTGTATCATATTGGTTATTGCAAGCAGTTTCAGGACATTAACTGTCCTCTCACATTACTTAGAAAGATATTGGGTACCATCTGTTCTTGCAAGAGATTTAAGTATACATCTATTAGATATCATGCTATTTATTTAATTCAGTACCCACTTTCTATTCTTGTATCTTCTGGGAAAAAAAAAAAGTCAATTTAATTACAAGGAATAAAGATAATCTCTTCTACCAGGCTGCCCTGTCATCATGAAAGCAGAGAGGGAACCTAAAGTCTAAAGTAGGTTACAGGCGTTAGGGAAGAGCAAAACTAACAGCACTTAACATTCAACAAAGATCTAACAAAACCAGAATATACGGCACTTTAAAAAAAAGTTACTATAAGCCAAGGGCTTGTCCAAATCAATCTCAGCACATCTGTCTGATGTAGAGCATAAACAGGATTAGAGTTGCATTTATCTGCTTGACGCTAATTGTACTCACAGTTTCTGCACATGTCCACTTTTTTTTTTTCCAAATACCGCATGAAAAAAAGAAAAATCTGCCTGGATAGATTAATTTCTAGGAAGTTTTATGCCCCTATTTATCCTCTCACTAATTTCAAGCAGTGAGACTATCCTACATTCTTCCYATTTATGGCAGTCTAATCTCTTATTTAACAAAAAATTATGTCTAAATCAACCATGCTGAGCTAAATCAGAAGATGAGGAACTAATACACTCAAATAGAGTTTAATTGTGAATAGCAAGCAAAGTTTTAATTAGTTAACAGTGTTAAAGTAGGCTTTAAACAAATAGAAATACTTCAGGTTTTTAGTAAAATTGACAAAAACATACACRAAGAAAAAAAAGCAGCACTACTGAAAAATAGAACAGTTTTAAAGAAAATGTGGTATTAAAATATAAACACCAACAATTCAACAAGGAAACACTTTTGGACTGTTACCTTAGCACAGAGGCACAAAATTTAGAAGTGGCACTTAAGGACTCAATTTCCATAACAAATATTTGGAGTGCGTGGAAAACGGCAGAAAATACACATGAAATGTGTCTGGAAAATTCAAGTACAAGAGCTGGACACAAAACAAAGTGTGTCACACTCTGTTGGYCACAAATGCTTCCTGTGACCCTTGGCAAGGCACCTAGCCCCTCGGACTACAATGGAGAGAGAAATCTTTTACACATTTTAGGCTCTCTGTCTWTTGCACTCTCAAAGTTTACTTCCTTGGTAGTTGTTTGATACAGCTGAATGCAGCGTAACGTTACAGAAATAATTAGAATTTTTTTTAAAAATCATAAAGACTATACAAAGCAAAATTCAGCAATCAGTACTTATTAAAATGTTTTATTATAAAACAGTTCTTTATTATAAAATTGATCACAGACCATCCTACACTGTATGAACAGTACTTTCAAAATAACCATTCAGGACATTCAGTAAAGCATAACTATATTAATATAAACCCAAAAATAAAATAAATAGAATTTAAAATTAGATTAGTTTAGACAACACGCCTATAAATTTATGTTTAGGAATAGTTAATATGGTAATGTCTAATGCATATAAACCAGCACCTATTAATCCATCAGTTATTAAATCCATTTTTCCCTCATTATAAATCAGCAAAGCACAGTAAGCAGTATGCAACTGATTCATAAAACCTCTACAATTTTCAGCTACTTATTGATTAAGAAGGGCTGGCAGTGAGAAAAGCAGGTATGATCATTCTTGCCAGAAAAACTAAGGAACACTGTAAAGCTTGTCTGGCTATTTAGCACGTAATTAAAATATTCTAAATATGAGACATAAAAGCTATTTTCAAAACACATGAATTTTGAATGAATTTTATTTCAAAAAGATAAGTTATACAACACTTCTGGCAAAATTTGATGCTATGCCTCTTACTCTTCTAGCAGAGATGGCAAAATTCTACTTTCTGCTTGCCAGAAGTATCAAACATTAAGTTGAGGAGAAGGTGGTACAGCAAGGGCCAGGCTGGAGAGGGGCTGATTTYTGTCTGAAGATTATACTCTGTTCCTTTTAAATGGTGCTGCAGGAAAAGCGTAACACAAGCAGGGCCCTAACCTAGAAACACATTTCTCAGACTGTGTGCAATGACCTGCTTGGGAGCAGCAAGGAGCTCAGAAAGTACAAGGGACTGAAGAGATGCATCTCAGTTTCTCCAGAGCTGGAGAGTAAAAGCAGGGTGCAGCCACTAACTTTACCTTTTAATGGCAGCTATTCACTCACAGCAGCAGCTGTATTCCTTCAGGGCAGAAAACTGAGCTTAAAAACATCTGACAGGGATAAAACCCATTTTCATTCTCCTTCTCCAGAGAATCTTAGGCTGAAGTGATGTATTTTGCCAAGCAAATGCAATACCTTGCTGCTAATCCCTCTCCCAGCACAAASAGCCACCCTCAACTCCCCTGCCATGACTGTGCAGTCCAACCTTTTTCCTGAAGTCTGGCTCTGGGAAAAACCCAGCTGAGCCAAAGCAACTCCCTAAAGTAACAGAGATTGCCCATTTTTCTTTTTCTCCCCAGCTTAGTCTTCTGACAAGTTCTTCAGTATAATCARTTCAACACAAGTCCTATAAAACCAGAGCTTATAAAGTGGTAAGAAAATTCACAGCAGGGAAGAAGGAAGAGCTGGAAGCGTCTCCTTTCATCAGCAGGAAGCCAACATGGTCTGAGCCAACCTACTATGCATTTTCACTTCCAATTGCTACCTCCCCAAAAGTCACACAGATCAAGAGTCAGTAAGAACTGGAAAAGATGCACAATGGCTTCTTTTAATTCTTTAGAGCTCTAGTGACATCTTATACATTAAAAAAATTGTCTCAAAATGAAACTTCACTTTACGAAACTATTATGACACCTTCAGTTACATTTCACTGGACAAGGAGTTATTCACTATTCTAGCTAAAAGAAGCTGTCTTATTTTAAACTTCCATCACAGACAGCTACCTCTAAAAGGAATAGTTTTATGAAGAATAATAATAAAAAAAAATAACTGTAATGAAATTGCACTTCAGATTTCAATTTTTCAACACAGTACTAGCAAAAAACCCCAAATGTCCCATAATTTCCCAGTGCAAATCGCAGTCACGAGATAAAAACTTACATTATGTAACAGAACAATTTCACTTACTTTTAACAATTTACTATATTCAGCATGGGCAAACCCATCTAAAACTGCAACCTCCTACCTTTCACCTTCCCCTTGTCTCTCACCACTTTTCAAATGGTTCTTTCCCCAAGACACCACAACTAGCTGATTCTAATCCCTGTTCTCTGCCATATCTGTTAAAAACTAATCCTCAAGCTTCTGAACATCCCCATCCAACCACGAGGGCTGTTGCTTGGATCCAGCCCCTGTGCACAGCATTGTATCACAGCAACTGGAGTAAGAGCAGCTTCAGCAAATATTTGGTGCAGCCCTTGAAGTCTTGAGTTGGACCATGCTCAGGCACTTTAAATTTGGTTAAGCTTCACTACAGCTTTAAAAGTTGGCAAAAGACAAACTGCTCTGAGAAAGTTTGACAGTGGTTGCTCTATCTAATTCTGGATGAATCAAAACAAAAGATGATTCTGGCTACTGGGAGACTGAACGTGAACAGTTCAGTTGGTCCCATACTGTAAGTGCATAAGTTTAGTACAGCTCAGAGGCTGTTTCTGCTGGAGCTGATGCCTTGTGGAGGAAGGCCAGGCCTGGGGACCTCCCCTCTGAGCACGTCCAGATCTCAGAGTGACACTTTCACACAGCATCCTGGGTCTCCTTGATGTCCAGCAAGTCATGGAAAAGGCATTTCCTCTTGTAGCAAGGCTCAGTAGACATCTCTCTTTGTTTATGGACTACAGGCTAATGGCAGAATTTTGTGAGAAAAACATACAGAAACTGGCAGTTCAAAAAGTCAAATGGCTTACTGAATAAATACCTCCACAGAAGTGCATGATTAAGGTTTTAGCACGAGGCCTAACTCTGTTCCAGACAGAAAACAGCACTTTAAGGAAGACTTTCCCCTTCATTCTACTAGAAAGGATTTGAAGGAGGTGATGAATTTAAAAAACGAGAAGATCTATTGGGAATAATGCTAGAACAAGGTAAGYTGGAAGGAAGCAAGGCAAACAACAACTGACTCCCATCCTGAAACATTTGAGAGGATGCATGAAGCAAAGRCTTTGCTTCAAATAATTACATTTTCTCATTAACACCACAGCAAGAAAGAGGTCACTGGAAATATACTATAGAAAGTTCTACATTCTATGTGAAGAATATGGCCCACATACTGCCAAATTTGACAATATGTTTGAAAAGTAGCTGCAAACATTTCATTTAGCAGCGAAACTGAGGCTTTTCATTTAGTAAATGAAAGGAGTTAYGTAAGAAACTTTGGAGTAACAAGATGGTAAAAAGCATCAGCAATTTCCATAATTTTCTAAAACCTCTGAAAACATAAGCATCAGATTAAGTGATTGGTCTTACACAGACCAAACATACAGCCATCATAAAATGGAATTCATTTCAAGAGAGATTTCTGAAATAAACAGAAGACTGGGATCTAATAGCTCACATRATTTAATAAAATACACTAGAAGACCTGAAAGATACCAAAGAATCCCCAAAGAGGAAACATGAGCTTAATTTTACATTCCCTCAAAAAAATCTCACATATACACAGTGTTTTATCAATTTATGTTGCAATCATGGCAATTACTTCTGTCATTTCAGAAAACAAGGGGAAGTAGGGAAACAAATAATCTCTTACAGACACATGCCATTACTGAGTTTGCTCAAATACAAGTTAATAATTAAGTTAATAATTTTACTTGGAGTCTTACGTGCATCAAATCTGCCTCAGCCTCAAATAGAGATTTAGAAACCATCCGTACTGCTAAATATCAGCATYTCAAGGAACTCAACATGCCTTAAATACCGGCATTTTACTAATTGCTGGAAAAAATTTTCAAGAAACATTTTCTTCAGGAAAAAAGAACAAGCAGCCCATTCTAAACAGAAGTCAATTTCCTTCTGTAAACTACTGATAATACATACAAAAAAAAAAAGCAAGTCATGCTTTTAGGTATCAGAGCCATCAGCTGCTAGATGAGCTCATCCATGAACTTCTACATTTGGCTTTATCCTCATTGATCTCAGGTCTATCTTTTTTTTCAGACTTTYATGAAGAAAACTGCCATCCTTCATGTCATTGTACCTGCATCTCCTACACTAGCCCAAGGGCAAGAGACAGCAATAGCACCACCAGAATCCTCTGACAAGCACAAAACCCTTCCCTGATCCCACTTAGGAACAGGAAAAATGCAGTGGCTACACCACWTTGCCTGCAGGGGTGAATGAATTCTATTTTGTTCATGTACAYCACATTTGTAACAAACTTAAAAGCACCAAAAAAACCCCAGAATTGTGTGATATGTCCTTTATAATATAGATATTATATATAATAATATATATATATATTCCCCCACTTCTCCTTCGGGAAACTATTCATATTTCTCTAACTTTGTGAAATATTCTGTCAGATCAAAAATACAATTTATACTACATGATAGATGTACCATACAAAACTACTTAGAACACAASACCCAGTTTAAGGTATTCTTAGTCAATTGTGCAGTATACAAATTAGCCCTTCATATAAAGAGAAAGCTTACAAAATGCAACACTCCAGAAGCTTTCTGGTATTACAATTATTTTTATTATACAGAATTGACTCCATTTGCAATGATGCATARTTCTGAAAAATTAAATTCTCAGACTTTCATCAATTTTAATTTTTTTTGTAGCTTAACAGTATGACAAAGCTCTTACAAAAGATTTGATACCAATATGATGTGACACAACTGAACCAAACCTTAATTTCACTCACAGTAAGAAATCACAGGATTAAGTAACACTGTGCAGTCTTTTAGAAAAGTTTATTGCTTCCAGATGGATGCAGGTTTCCTTTCAGCACTGATTGTATCTTCTGTACACAGGGTGCCAATGTTACTATAAATATAGTCAAAAGCAGTTATAAAGATAAATTATTAAAATATTGACATAAACAAGCTCACACACCAGTGCTTCTCTGCACAAAGTAAGGACAGCTACATTAGAGCRCTGTCTGCGTCACAAATGTTAAAAACAAAAATGCGTACGCCCTTTTTAGAAACTACAGCCCGTGTATGAACGAGCACAAATATCCAAGGTATCCATAAAATGATTTCTCGTTCCAACTGCGTGCTCTTTGCCCCATGTTGTGTAGTGCCATGTGTTTCCCGGCATGGGGCACACAGCCGAGACTCCCACCTGTGCCTGTGGATATCTGCACCAAGCTCAGGATGTGCTCACTTCATTTAGCAGCAGAACTGTTGGGTGCACGCTGCACTACACTGACGGCAAACTAAAATGGTTAATAATAAATATCTTTAAGCTAATTTAAATTTCACTCCATCTGCATCAGAATTATCAACAGGTCTACASAATGTTTTGCAGAAAAAAATAATTCTAGGGAATTACTGATTCATCTATGAAAAAATTATATGTACTGTTATTTTGAAAATCAAAATACACTCAAAATTGTCCGGTGAAGCCATTAATTTGAGTTGTTTTAATATTTTACATTGTTCTGCTGTTCAGAAATTATATGAATAAAGGGTAATGAGTAATTTAAAACATTATTTGAAATTTTCATGAGATTCTAAAAAATCTGGAGATCAACATTTTGAATTGTGACATAAGCAATGCATGAAGTAGGATAAGTTAATGCATTTCAGAGAACATGCAGAATTCATCAAATATTTTATGATTAAAAAGTCAACATTAAGTAACATGACATTCAAAATTAAGTCTAGAGATAATTTTCACTTTTATACCAAACTACATTAGTTAMTAAGTTATACACAGAAACCTACTTATTTTCTGGCAGGCTGATCAGCTGCTTTAAAACAGAGTCACTTGTCAAAAAAACCTCAAAAAAAMCCCCATTCACCCCAAAATGCTCCACAATGTCGGCTTTGCATCCTGGCATGTACCAACAACTTCCAACAAACATCTCYTAAGTATTTTAAGCAAGTTCTTTGACATCTCCCACCAACTTCTCTTATCTCCAGTGTGGYAACTGCACCTACACATCAAATTTACATATCCAATCCTAATCCTAGTACYAACTACTAAAATCAAACAGAGAGATTACTGATCGGCATGTCAAAAAAACCCAAAAACCAAACAAGCCAGTTTCTGATGAGTTTGCACTGTTGGATAAACACAGCAGGTGACAAAGAGCACTTCAAATCTCCCATAATATACACAAATTTTTATTCCCCCAAATTTTAAATGCTAGCATTACACCTATATGTAGGATTACCACTATGAGGTTGAAATAAATATCTTATTTGCAAAATTTGTGAATTTTATTCACAGCATCCCACATATGGTTGCAGGGTCAGAGAGCAATTCTGGTTCAGAGCACCCACACAGAGATGCATCTTCAAACTCTCCAGCACGCACTTGCACAGTGTTTTACTGTTACTGTTCCAAATAAACTTTCCTCTATCACAATATTAAACCTATTTAGCTACTTTAAAAGTAAATTTAACAAATATTAGTTTCTACACATATCCAGCCRCACATTACAAATCACACAATAATCTTTGACTGAGCCATGAAGTGAATTAATGCAAGAAAATTCTCACCATCTGTGTTCAAGAAATAATCAGTATTGATACCTTGGCACACATCTTTAAGCTGCTGACATCACAAATGGAAATGGACATTTTATGTTAAGGGATGTCTTCTGTGAACATCAGAAATCTTCTCAAATATATTTATGGAAAAATACCAGCAACCATATTGAAGCTAGACTTTTTCCTTATTTATTTTGATCAAACTCAAAATAATTTCCAGTGGTTTCAGACTCTTATTCCATACAAGTCTAAGGATGTCTTTGGAGGTTAACTTACTTTCTTCACAACAAAAATAAGTATCTTAAAAATACCCAAGACTATAATAATTATAAGCATTCATAAGAACAATATTTTCAAGGGAATAATGGCTAAGAAATCCAGGTTTCCTATACAGTCTGCTACTGCATTGTAATTCTTAACAACATTTAATCAAATTAACCTCTTGGTATTTTGTCAGGCAAAGAACATACGTTCCTTAAACTGCATTGTTCCACCAATAAAAATAAGTGCCTTGCAAATGGAAGACTAGGCAAACTGAAATTCAAATTCTATCAGGAACTCTTGCTTGGCACACAGACTAGTGATGTGTGTGCTTTTACTAAAATATCATTTCAATATCATTTAACCGATTTCTGGTATGTAAGACCAGCAATACCAGGACAGAGCAAACGTCCATCTGCCCCAGTATCTTATATCAGACCATAGCCATAAGCAGATGCTGGGAGAAGAGAAGGAATAAAGGAAGCATTTATTCTGTTTTCCACTAATACTTTTCCATTGCCCACCTGTTTTCATTTGGGACACCCTGAACTGACTGTGATCTCTACACATTTAACWGCTCTCAAACAAGGCCTTCCTTCTCCATCTGAATCCACAAAATCTATCAGCATTAACAATCCTTCAGCAGTAAGTTTTACACACCTCTTACCTATTCATTAGGTTTTCAGCCTGGTTCTTCTTATCCTGATTAAATGCACCATATTTCTTATGTTGCAAAATTGCCATCTRCTTTGTCCAGGCCCCATCTCAAGTACCTTCCTTTTAGACCTAAAAGTGCCAATCTAGTGTCCACTCTCCTCCAGAAGCCCTTATGTACCTTTAACCATTGTCTCCCCTTGAACCATCTCCAGTCCCACATYACCTTCTCTGAGAATGCCAGAGCTGCACATAGTACCCAGGATGTGGTTAAATAACTGCTGGTTTATAGAGCATACAAACATCTGCTTTAGTCTCTATGTTCTAATTATCCTTAACATAATAATCCTAACAACTGTTTAAGTGACAGATGACATTTTCCACATGATAAACCTATAATCATRCACATTAGGAATGGTATAGCCCCAGCTTGATCTTTTTTCCAAGCTGATGGCATTCAAATAAGAGATCAATACATTACACTATGCATAATTATCCCAACTCTTGGGCTCACTGTCCCATTGCCTAAATCTGTAAAACTGCCATGTCTCTGAAGGTGTGCTGTAGGAAAAAGCTTATTTTATTACTCTGCTCCCACATATAATCAATATTGCTAAATGCTAATGAAAAAAACTATCTGCTTTAAGCAAGGTAAACATACATATACATATAAATCATTAGAAGTTCAGTACTGAATTTCTGTGTGTGGTTTCAATAAAACAAGTGAGACCTAGGGACAAAATTTCAAAATCACCACCTGTTTCCATCACATTTTAAATAATTAACTACTCAAGAAATGTGAATGCTGAAAAAAAAAAACCAGCTCTAATTTAATTTTTATTGGTGCTACAGTTAAGAAAAAAAACAAACATTAATTAGGTACTCTTATTTCTGCTAAGCCTTGTTTTCCAAATCAACTCTATTTACTATTAGCCTTGTTTAATGAGTGTGTTGCAGTCTGTGACTAAGAAACATTACATTTGATATTAAATATTCAGATTACTCTTCTTCTTTTAGTGAAAACAATAGAAAGCTAAAAATAGACATCTATATACAATCTTTTCACATTCATGGTAGCATACAATACAATTAGGTTTACCCAAGAATGTGTCAGCTGCTGAATTTACTGAATGAAACCACAAATCTGTTCAAAGTTTGATGCTGACATGAGTTACCACCATMTACAGCCATCTAACTGTTAGTGTATTATTCACTGGCGCTACGATAATTTTGATCCCCAGCTAATCACCTCACTCCAAGTTAAATTACATAGATGTGACAGAGCAGGCCTCTGGGAAACCCAAAACCACCCAAGTGTGAAATCTTTCAGTACCTTTCTTGACAGAGCTGTTTGACAAGTCTCCAAAAGGCCATGCAACAAACAGTATAGCAGGGAGAGGACTTGGACAGGAGCAATCTCATTTTGAGCCATCTTCAGAACAGTCAACAGATCAGCCAGGCAAAGATGTGCTATTTACACACAGATCAGACAGGAAAAGATGTGCTATTTTCACACAGAAACACAGCAAGTTACCTTGATTTTTTTCCTATTTATTGTTAGCAATTTATTTACAAGAATTTTCACTCTGTAGAATTACATAGGAATTTTTAAAGTCATTTTCATACATTATTTTTAAGCAAGGTTTCTATTTTTTATTTCTACTATGCTGTACCAAAGAAACGCAGAAAAATATAGATACAAGGTAATTTTTAAACTTTTGTCAAGTGATGGGATGGTAATATAACAAGGATTTAATTACTCAAACTGAGATCAGTATGTACAAAACAGCATTACATTTAGTCGTAAGGATTTATTACTATTACCCTTAACTTGATCATTCACATGTCAAATTTTGTTTTTCCAAGACTGTCTGCACTGTGCAAAGATCTGTTTCCAGGATACCTGTAATTGTGCAGTACATAACATCTGTTGCTTTGCATTTTCAGAGCCTCACAAAGAATACTTTCCTATATTGACTTGAGTGTATGGACTGACAGAATAGATATATTGTCACAGTTCAAATAACTGACAACTACAGCAACKATTCAGCACTGAAAAGCACCCAACCAACTACCATCTGACCTTGCTCAAATAGGCAAAAGCCAGGAAATTCAGAGTTCAGCAATGAATTCTGTTATGAAATCAACCATTTGTTTAAACTTGCAACACACGGGCAAGCAATAGCCACATGCTAGACCAGAGAACTGTGAGTTAAACCAAGTAATTGAAAAAATTGTTGTCCGTGATTTAATGTATTCCCCTGACAACTAAGTAAGAAGGCGAGGAAGGAGGAAGTTGCACCAGACCTTAAACATAAAAAATTAATTATCTTTCATCAAATTCCTTATARGTAGGCTCCCATGAAAATTCAGGCCTACAATTTCAATTTTTTTTTTTATGATACCTGGTTTCACTGTTCAAATCTGCTCTTCAGCTAAAGGGGGAAGGGTTCCTAAATAGCAAAATAAGAGTTCCAAAACTTCTTCCCTAGTGAAATACTTTGAGAAGTACCATCCACACCCTTATTTCACAGACACAGGTATTTTTGAATCCATCTGAACGATTGAAAGGAAGACGTTCTTGTCACTTACTTCAAGTCAGTAGTTAAAAAAAAAAAAAATCACAAACAAGCCAAAAAATTGACTGTTAATGTCTGTGAGACAGGAATCAATTTAGAAAAGGATCCTGGTAAAAAGCAGCTCTATAACAGTCACAGTACTAAATGACAAAAAGGTCAAATTTTGAAAGGAAACAGCAGATACCACCACAAAACTAGCAGATGTTCCTAAAGGATCATCTGTACAAAAACATAAGCATATGTGAGAGAAATCCAACACTATCACGAAATCAGTTGGTGTCTAACATAATAGCAGTTCCTTATGGCAATATGGTAATACATGTATCAGATACTCAACACATTATGGTTTTTTGTCTGCACATACTGTTACAACGTAAGTCATAAAAAACMAGGACCACTGATTTTCTTGAAAGGAAAACATTAGTTCCACAACCCACAAATGTTAAGGTACACAGACTACTCAGTTCTTCAGGTTATGTTCTCAGATTTTCAGCCATTTAAGCTTTTTCATAAACTGTCTTTGTAGGATAAAAATATCTTTAGAGTACTGCATAAAATGAAAAAAACTTCATTCTACAGGCAGTGCATAATACAGCCAGACATACCTAAAAAAAAACCCAACAAACAAACAAAAAGTGATTTCTTCTACCCAATACCTATTTGCTTGGGTCTTGTATAATTGCAACAGTATCTATTATTTACCTGCTTCTTCTCTAACATACATTGTTAATAACACATTTACAAGGAGAGGAAAATTGTTTTCCTAAGTTTCGTTTTATTGATTCCAACAAGAGCAAATGACAGACTTTCCTGCTTTTATTTCTATTTTGCAACCATAAAAAAAAAAAAAAAAAAAAAAAAAAACCCATGCATTTTCCAATTAACTATGCTTAAAAGTCAAGATAAGCTGCCAACATTTGCCACAACAGAAAATGACAAAAAGTGCATAAAAGAGGGATACAGTTTTAGGGATTGTATGATAAAATGACAATCAATGAAAGAATACAACATCATCTAGAATCTGAAAGAAGGGTTAAAAATTAGTGTTTCTGAAGGACCAAAAACCAGGACAATTAACAAAATGAGATATGAGATTTCTACTTAGGTAAGGGATTTGAGTGCATACTCTTTAATGATTTTAAAAGAGCATTAATTTACACTGAGAAAGGGACTCGGTCTTACAGCACTCTTGTGGATATGAAAATATTACTAGCACAGGCATCAAAGACTGGTTAGCATATCCACGTTTTTTAATAGATACCTTTGGCTTCTCTCCATCAAGCTGTATGAGCAAGACCATCAACCRGCTCTTGCACACCTTTGCCCAGAAACATTGCCAAGAGTTGTCAAGCAGTCTGTGAACAAGAAAACTACAGAATTTCTATAACTTTTTTTTAAAAACAAAAAACAAACTCACATTCTACTTCTCATCCCTTTATGATGTCTCCYCTGACTCTCCACTGACTCTCCTATCCTGTACCACACACACACACTCACTCTGTGTGTCCCCCCTACGTGCCCAGCAACAGCTCCAGGGTCCCCTCCATTCACTCACATCCCTCTCCACAGTATCCATAAATCCCTCCCATAACCTCATGGCACTGCATAAAACCCTTACAACCCCATGCTATCAGCTCACCCTCACCACAGTGCTCTTGATCTCCCCCTGATTCCCACCGATCCTTCTTCAACGTGCTTGCTCAGCAGCCAAAATGCAGCACCAGCTATGCCTGGCTTGTTCCTGGTGTGCCAGCTGCCTGGTGACACACAATGTGCCAAGCACCCAGCCAGTTGCCACCCTTGCTCCCCAGGCAGGAAGAGGAGAGGAATAAAGCAAAACATTGCCCTATCTATAATAATAGAACATGGCAAAGACAGAACCACTACACAGTGCAACAAGAGAAAGAGAAAAAAAACCCAACCACAAAACCAAAACTCATCACCTTCACGYAAGTCTGAAACCTGCTGAGTTCATGGCCTACAACAGTTTTAAAATAACAAACCACAATACCACCAACAGAAAGTTTTGCATTAAAAAGAAAAGGCCATAAGRAAGGGTTACTTTCTATGAAAGCTAAATAAATCCTGTTATTTCGAATTCACATMGCATCAGAATCCAGCTCACTGGCAGAGTGAGGTGTGTGTGTGATACAGGCAGCACTTAATGTGTATGTGCTTTACTGAACACACAAATAAAATTTGCAAGACCTAGCATAGAAACTTTTTTTTCTGGAATGAAGWCTTAAATATCTGGCTGATCTCTCTCTTTGGAGATAGAGAATTAGAGTGCATAAAAAAGCCCTATTAGATATCCAGAGTACATTAGTACATACATTACCTTTCAATGCAAGCAAAAAGGAACACAAATGTGAAACACAAGGAAAAACAGAAAGCATGAAACAACATAAGGTGAGCCATAAACTATGTACTCATCTTCTAATAAAGGAAAAAAAACACATGGAYAGTCAAGATATTATGTTCAAAAGTCCACTGAAATAAAGAAAAAAAAATAAGACTCCTTTAATTAGTGTATCCTATTTCCATAAATATTTTTCAATTTTCAAAACAAACTGTAGATTAATAAATTATTTGGCAGCTTCATGTAGCTTTTTTTCTAAAAGATATTACTTTTATGGACTTTCTGGAAAAAGATTTGAGTGTCTTATAAGCTCAGACATCATGGGATTGTTTCAAACTTCGTGCTTTTTTCCTTCAATTTACATCTTAAGGCATATATTAATGTGGCACATGAACACCTCACTTTCAGTTACACTTCATAWTACTTATTTTTATATTTCTTCTTCAAAAGTAGTGTTTCTGCTTGGTCAATAGACAAACCACKCAGAGAAAATATGTTCTCTACATGTCAGAAGTAAAACCAAAAGCTTTGAATTTGCTCCTCTTGGAACTTCAGTAACTCACGTTTTGTAAGAGCCAGTTTCCATTTCCATTATTCCTGACTGACCGATAGACTGACAGATGTCTTACTTTAGAGATCCCAAACAGACTATTGGTATCTATTTCAGCCACATCTGTTCCTAAATAGCCTTGGCAACAGGCCACTATGCACTCAGAATTAATTTTAAGTCCTTTATTSCTGACTCTTTCACTGTAGAAATATATCAGTGACTTCTTTTTCCTCATTGCTGCACTTACCTAGAATATCTATAAATCCTTTTTTTAGATGAATATCAAGAGCTATAGTATACTATAGATAAGAATAGTATACTTAAACAATATATTGATTTGTTTTACTTCTTTATGAAAATATATATTCATTTTCTTAATTCATTATGAAATATATATTCAATATTACATTAATCTGTGGATTGCCCCAAGATCTTATTTTCTTTTTAGTTAATTAATTTAGAAATTATGTTCTGCTACCTGTATTTTAAAAGCAAGTTCTTCAAATTACTTCTATTATTATCCAAATAGTTGGTCCAGCCTGCAAGAAGTCACTCAGGGAATAACTTCATTACTATACACACAAAAAATTACTCTTATAAAGTTTTTCATCATGATCAAAAGCCTCCAAACATCACATACTGGTAAAGCACTGAGTAAGTGCCAGTTTTGTTACACTTCCTACCTGACAGAAATCTGCTGAAAAACTGCAATTATTGGTAAACAGCAAACTCTATGGCAATCTCTAAAAACATGCTGGAGGTTTTAAAAAATATCAGAATTAAAGTCTTTATTTAACAACAAAAAAAAAGCCATATTCATAAAGAGGATACAAATGATCTTCTAAGAACTTGTAAAAATCACATATAATATTCAAATCTGTACTTAAGATAGCTTTCTCTGCTACAGTTTTGAAGCAGCACAAAAAATGAGAATCACCAGTTTTCAGGGCAGGATTATTGACAGAGAAGTCTTGCCTTTTTCTTAATTTCCACTGTTATATTTAAAGCCTAGGAATGCCTCATAGAAAGAAGCTAGAGACAAAACTAGAAACTCCTGACTGTGAGCTCTGCTCCTCATTGGGGCACCCCCTGCACTGTCAAAARCGAGCAACCAGCCAGGGGTCAGCAGAGAAAAGGCTCAGCTGAGCTGCACACCCAGGCTGTAGCTACAGCCTCTCCAAGGGGCCTCACACTCGTCCCCATTCCCACCTGACATATTCACTCCCCCCAGGCTTCACACCCACTGGCCTGCCCAAGACTCACTTCTGCCTAAAGCCTTGTTGTAATAAACACACAAAATTCATAATGGGTCATGCCTATTTRAGAGTGAAGAACTTTGCTGGAGAGTGAACAACAAAGGGAGCCATTAAACATCAGCAGCGAGCATGGGTGGCCAAAAGCCTCTTGGAGAAGCTGCAGAAATCCTGGAYAGAGCAAAGAAAGAAGTCCTCCAAYAACCAGGCTGCCTAGAGCCTCACAGAAATGGGGCAATGGGCAGAATAACATCACTGTGACACGACTGGGCCCAGGCACAGCAGATGTCACCTGYTTGGGAGCCTTGAGCTGGAGCTTTGAGTTGTAGTAGAATCTGGAGGAGCCAARGCTGCATGAATACCATGTGTAAAACAAACACCAAAACTGCAGATTTGTGGAGAACAAGCAATGACTGCACAAAGACAGGAATGCATTTGGTGAACTATGGGGGATGGGAGGCCAGGAAAAAGGGAAGACAGCAACTACCTTACAGCTCTCTGGTTTTGACAGACTGTAACAATAGCCATGGAAGAAAGCCCTTTTCCTAAAATAGGAAGAATTACTACACATAAGTCCAAGCAAGAGACATTCAGCACCGCTTGCAAAGCGTGAAGACCTGGCTTGACCTCCTAGAGCCTAAGGCAAGCTACATTATGAAGCTTTTGGGTTGGAGAAAGCATGCATAAGCCAAATCCCAGTGGAAAGACTTGTCCAGAGAGCCCTTAGCCATCTCTGCACACTGCACTGCCATACTTATTCACAAATAAGACCATGACACAGATGGCTTCTCCCAGCACCAGTACAGAGCACCCGGTGTAAGTGCTACTGGAAGCCAAGAATGAGGGAGAGAAAAAATATAAAGGCTCCAGAACCTGTGTTTGACTGCTGCAACTGCAGCCTCTCATAAATGAAACAAAAATGAAACATGAGCTCAATGCTACTTACTATAAAACCAAATTGTCTGAGAAAGAAGTTTCAGCATGTATTTAACGTTYAGTAAAAGCCCAAATCCTGACACAATTGGCAGCAGCTTGTAAATGCTGTTTTCCGTGAGACTCCTGAAGTCCTGCCATCTGCTATAGGTCTGACTTTCAGCATTGCTGAATACTCCATTACTTTTCAGAAACTATGAAAAGTTTCTGATGTCTGTGCGAGTAACCTAAAGATGAAAAAATCTTACACAAAGTAGCAAATTACGGAGATAAATTTTTTTCTAAGAAAACAAACAAACAAGCCAAACAAAACAAACAAACAAACAAAAAAAAACAAACACACACACACAAATCCCAAACCACAGAATATACTCCCCATCTCTGGAAGCATGGAGCAATATATACCAAAATTTATTCTTCATGACTGCACCTTAAAATCCTTCACTGATGACACTTATAAGACAATAATAGGCCCCAGCTCCTGATATATGGCAATTCAATATACATTAAAGGGGGCAGAACATAAAGTGGCATTCATTTTAGAGCTCTAGACACTGAACTAACCAATTAATAAATCACATTACAGACCACATACACAGAGACCTGTAGTTAATTTCAAGTGGGAARGAGGAGAACCTTCAGCACTGAGGCACCTAGACTGGCTCCCCAAGAGCAAGGACTGTGAACCCACACCAGGTGCAGGGGTGATCAGAACTCAGCAGTCCTGCTGAAAAGCAGGTATATGAGTGSAACACTGCATTAACACAGTTACACTGTTCAGAGGAGATGAATCAATAGCAGGGCATGSCATTGTATTTGTTCAGTTTCAGTAGCTCTGGTTTCCCAACATGGTTACATGAAATTAACCATAATGACTTCATCTGTGAGCCTCTGACTATTTCTTTGCTTCTCTCAGTGCTGACTCTATGGCTATGAGATCTTACCTGTATGAACTTTTAAGTTCTGTACAATACACTTCTAAAATAGACCTGGTATTTCAAGCCTGGACAAGCTAACCATGCCATCCCAGAAGGCAAACACACTGCCCCTGGAAACTGCATTCCTGAATACAACTTTGATTTCTCCTTCATGYAAACACTGGGAGGTCGCTGAAATAAACAAGCACCTTTAGGAGTGTGTACGCAGTTTTAAAACTACATATATGTTTACACAGTTTCTAGGAKGAAAAGTATCGATTTGGATATGTTCAAGGAGCATTCCTTTGCTTCTAAAAGTTATGTGTATAGTTTGTTTCACTTGAACTAATCCTTTAACCACACTTTCTCAGCGTGTTACAGTGTGAACACCACAGAGCAAAGACGACCCGCAATGGAAGCCTCATCATAAAACTCAGGCATATCCCGCAGAATCATACTCTCTTCTCTGTGCTCCACTTTATGTACCTGCCAGAGAGTATAAGCTRGGAAAAGATGATGCCGCAGAAACAAAATCAAATCCTCTTACTGCTCTGCCCGGGGCTAAGAAGCCATGAAAACATCCTCTCTACCTTCTGTCCTTTTCGTACGACCCACCGAGAAAGCAAKGCTCTTGCCAGAGAGAGTTGGGTCAGGTACAAGACATTCAAAGCGTTATGAACAACTTCTTTCCACTCAGCAAAGTAACCTCGAAGGRAACGGACATGCCTGCCAGCACAGCCTTTAAGCATTTTACTGTAATCCCTGCTGAGGGTGCCTCCGCCCCGCGCAGCTCGGCGAGCCCCGGCCGCCTGTCCCCTCAGGCCGCGGGAAGCCCAGCACGGCCCGGGCCGCCCGCTCCCGGCTCGGCTGCACCCTGCCCCGCCCTGCCCCGTCCCACCTGTGGGGCTCTCGGGCAGGATGGGGCTCCAGCGGAGCCGCCGGGCGCTCAGCACCACGTCGCAGCTCCTCTTGTCGATCTCGAAGATGCCCCTGAGGAGAGGCTCGTCCCCCGCCCGGGCCGGCGGGGCCGCGGCCAGCGGAGCCACCCTCCGCCGGCGCTCCTGGGGCGGGCGGGGGAGCGGGGCGGCGGCGCCCGGCATGGCGGCAGCACCCCCACAGCGGCCCCGCTGCGCCTCGTCCCGCCGGGATGAGCCCGCCCCGCCCCGCAGGCGGAGCCGCTGCCGCCCGGGGGCCGGCGGGAGGGAGCCCGTCCCGTGCCGGCACCGCCCGCCGGGACACCGGCCATGCCCTCCCCGGCAGAGAGCGGGCCGGCAGAGAGCGGGCCGGCAGAGAGCGGGCCGGCAGAGAGCGGGCCGGCAGAGAGCGGGCCGGCAGAGAGCGGCCCGGCCGTGTCCCTCCCTGGCCGGGCGGCACCGGCCGGAGCCCGTGTGGGTGCGCTCCCCACCGGGAACAGCGGCACGGCCAGCAGGAACTCGGTCACTGCTCCGCGGACGGAACGCTCCCGCTACGGGAATTAATTTTCCTTGTCAGAATCCCACGTCTTCTACTTTTCTGTTACCGATAACAATATTGCTGTTGCTTAGCTTAGAAAACTGCGACRTGAACTTCTAAAAGTCCTTCCATACTAAAAAGGCTCGGTCTTTCACAAGCTGTGACTATGACATTAACATAATGTAAATACCAAGTTGACATTCGTGCTGCAAAACAGATTATTGCCATAAACCGCGGTGGAAGCATCACAGTCATAGCCTTCATTCATAAGGACTGGGCGATGCAGTGACTCGGAGTCTGAAAGTGACTCGTACAAACCCAGATCTTCTGTCAAGTGGGCTGCGGCAGGAGTATCCAGAAGGGTTGCGTAGCTGTCCCTCACCCTCGAAGCTCGAATGCAGGGGAGGAAGGCCACTTCGCTCCTCTATAAATGATAGACTTTACTGTTGGAGGTAGGACAGCTTCACTTACAGGTGCTGTAAGACACTGATGACAATCACGTTAGAACTTCAGGGTCAACTCTCATTTATTAGGTGCTCCTAAGCCTGTAAGGGCAAGACTTGTGTATTTATGAAGTTTTACAATGTCATGGTGGCTTATTAGTGCATGAAAAGGATATTTTTAAACAAGAGGTTCAGTAATTTTATCTTTAATGTTAGAGTGACAAGGAAGGAAAAACTGTGAGCCAAACAAACAAGCTTGCCTTAACATTTATCATTCTGGTACAGCAGTAGATGAACCAATTCAACTTGAGTCTGTTAGCTGGTGTCAGTGATCTTTAATGTGTTTGCACTGATGTCACTCAAAAGGAAATCTAATTAATTAACTAGAAGATAAAGCATAACATGGAGCTAGATGTAGTCAAGTCACTTTTGAGGTTGCATGCCCTGTATAATCCCCTTTGTATTTGTTTCTGGGACAATTTATTCGCCTATACCACCTAGCGTATATCATATATTATCACCAGATAATTTCTCATAAAGTACAGGAAAGGATAAGCTGGTAAGTGGCTTAGAACTAYAAAATAGTACTGATTTCAGCACCGCCAGTGGAAAACTATTGCAGTTCCTAAGAGACTTGTAATATCCTTCAAATTATGTAATTAAAACTTCTAACATACTCTTATAGACACTACTTGAAAAGTCTATTAGATCGGCAACAATGAAGATACCAAATGTATTAGATAAAAAYATAAAATAGTAACAGAAATGTATACAATGACAAAAACCATAAGAAAAACCCACAAGTCTGTGTCACAGATCTTCAAACCCCACAATTCTTTGTAATTCTGAGACAGACACTTCTTCTGGGGGGAAATGTTCTAAGCAATCTACTCTAACAGGCTTTATTTTAGGTATCACAACTTTCAGATTTGCACATTAAATTTGGAAATGCATGGAATAGTCCAGCAATATAATTTTATCAGTTTTTCTACACTACATCTGGAACTCACACACAGAACTCCCTTGTGCTTTCTTTTAAGAAAATGGTTTTGTGTGTTGATGCTCTAAAGTAGTTCTCATATCAGAGAAATAAAAAGATGCAAGACAATCAGTAGGAATTGCAGAGCAGGCATTCGAAGAGCACTGAGCCTACATGTAGCAGTCTTGATTTCTTCTACATCTTTGATCATTTCCAGTTTTGGAGAGGAACATATCAGTACTCGAGATAGCAGAATGATCAAGGGACTTCTAGAAGCACAGTGTGCTGCATGAGTTTAAGGCTGGATTGGATGGAACTCTGAGCAACCTGGAATAGTGAAAGGTAGCCTGGGCATAGCAGGGGTGTTGGTACAAGTCGATCTTTAAGGTCATWTCCAACCCAGTCCATCCTATGATTCAGTACCAATAGCTACAAGAAAACAGAGTAGCCCTGTTCACCACTTAATAAAGAGTAAGCTGAAGAACATTTTTATTATAAACCTTTTGCAACTCTTGAGATCGTTTCCAGAGAGGTTCTGGAACTGCCTTAGAAATGGTCTGAACATTTTTATTTGATTGGATTTTTTTGACAAATACCTCAAGTAAAGTCAGAACAAAAAAGAGGGGAAGGAGACATGCCAGGAAGGGAAGCAAAGCCATTGTCCAGAGCAGCAAGGGCCAGCTGCTCCATAAGAAACAGGGAGCCAAGGAAGATGCCAGGGCTAGCAAGGCAGGGACCTTCCTGGCCAGGACCCACCTGGAAGTACCCAAGCAAGGAAGTCTGGGGAGGGTGACAGAATCCATCCAAAACCCCAGTCATCCACCTATGTTCTAACGTTGAGGCAGATCTGGATCAGCAGGGTTCTGAGCCAGATCAGGGCTGTGGCTGAGCTGAAGAGCAGCATCCTAGAGCATCTGTAAATGAAAAAGTTGTAGTCCTACACTGAGCTCCAGGCYCATTTGTAGGGTCAGTGAGGGGTTGCAGGGTTTTTAAGGCTTAGTAGTGGCCCYATGGCCCTTGCAGCCAGAAGCACAAGAGGAGGAATTCTGAGGAATAGAAGCAGCAGGCTGCTTTATAAAGGAAATGGGGTTTGGAGTTACAAATCAGGCAGGATCCCTATACCTGGCCAAGGTAAACAGAACCGGGTGTAGCTAAGTCCATCAAGAGTCCAGACAGTTAGACAAACCTCTTGTCACCCTGTCAGRTGACAATAGCCAGTGTCAGTGCAAGCCCAGCAGCCACCAGAGAAGCTTATATTATCAAGGTAGATCCAAGTTCAGGCAAGAATGTCAAGTTTGTGGGTCAGGGCCTGGATACGGCACAGACATGACTGCAATAACATGAAGGCAGGCATCATGCAGAGGAGCCTCTTCTAAAACATAGATCTTGCATGAGGGAGGGAAGATCTCCCTTGTGGCTTCTTAGAGTTTGTTCTCAGCAGAATGGACCCAGAGGAGATTTTACTCCAGAGCAGGGTGCTGGCCTTGAGCACAGCCAGATGACTTAGGAGGGGAAAGCCTCCTCTGGGCCAAAAGAAGAGGTAGTAGGAAACAAGGAGAGGAGAKAAGCTCTCCTTAGCTAACAGTTTCTTTCTGGAAATCATCTCTTGCTGTCTAGATGCCAAGAAGTGATGAGACCCTAAGAACTCTTTTCCAGAAGAACTTTGTGAAGAGGTAGGGCAACCGACAGAAATAGTGAGTAAGGGAAGCAGTTAYTGTCTACTGAAGGACAGCAAGAAGGTAAAGCTTGCTACTGGAAAATAAGTCCTCCCACCTCAAGGAAAATRTCTATAAAGATGACATGAGGTAGAAATGAAAAATAGACAAAAAATTGGAAGATCATTTTTTGATCCATGAGCAATGTGATGTTGAAGTTAAGGAACAGGAATTTAGACAAGAAGAGATGAGGGGGATACACTGGGGAAAATATCTTATCCATTCCAGAGGTTTCAACTGAACATTTTTGATAGCTGGCTTGTTTTCAGTAGCTAATGGAGATTTCCTTCTGGTGAAACCTGRATTCTGAGGCTGGCAGCATACCCTTGGCTTGTATGTTTTTCTGGCTACAGTGTGTGTTTATACCATGAGTGTTTAGTGTATGGTCAGTTATACTTCAGCTGTTGATTCACAGATATTAGTTCTCCTAAGTATTGGTCCCTTCTCTCATTTCTTCTTTAGAAAAGAATATTTTGTAACTCTTAATATTAATTCAGCTCTGTTGAGTTGTTTTATCATGAAGAAGTGACATTAAGCAGAACACCAACTTTTTTGCACCATAAGCAAAGCCATAAATTACTCTGAAGGCAAATGGCATCAATGGTCTGTAGAAGAGAGCATTACTATTGCTATACATCTTTGTATTTTCAAAAGAAGGAAAGAATTAAAGAACAGAGAAAGAAAAGCAGGTGAGAAAATCACCAAACCTTTGCAAAAGAGCAACAAATGAAATTATTATCCAGGTGTAAGAAGCTGCAGGAGTGCAGTCTGAAGTTGAAGCCATTCCTGATACCCCCATGAATTGAAATGAATCTTAATCAGAACAATAGAAGAAAACGCGGTAATGGGAAGAATATAAAATGAGAATGTGTTGATCGGAGGATATTTTTTCTTTGCAATAAGGTTGGCATGTTATCTTCTTAAGGTATTTTTTTTCTCTGAATCCTATTTTCTATTGCTCTGTCACAGTGTTGGTRAATATGTAAATATTAGTTGCCTCTATTTCATTTCATGTAAAATACTGTTAACTCTATGCTGCAAAATACTGCAAGCTGGGGAACTGAAAACTAGGGCTGATATTCTATATTTTACATACCCTGTAGGCAACCTAAATACTTAAGAGAATGCTTTGAGAGCATTGTCAGTTTTAATTTTGTATTGCATAGCTTCTGACAGTTAGTTAAATATATACATGAATTATTTAAAAAACACTTATGTAGATATCTAAATAACAGCCTATTTCTAGATCTTCAGCTTACTGTTTCAACCTGTCTTTRTGTACAATGTTTTTCAAGGGTTTTTTGTAATATGGGATTTTCAGCTAAGGAAAGGGTGTAGACCGTTTATAATTTCCATACAACCCATCTTGGTCAATAAAAACAAAGACAAATTGCTGCATATTTTCCCGACACAGCACCAGGCAGAACTCCAAGTTCCATTTCTGTTCTTCCTCAATAGGAATGAGTGAGAAATTAGTGGGTTTAGTTTGATTTTTTTTTTTTTTTTAAAGACACCTTATATATATATATATATATATATATATATATATATATATATATAAGAGAATGGAATTTAACTCTATAATTTCTAAAACTATTTGACAAGAAAGTTCTTTGAAYAGAAGTAATTTTTTAAAGAAGAGACTCATGTTTTTAATATGTCAAAAGCAATTGATAAGGTCATGATGGATGTAGTTTTAACCACTAAAATTTTATTAAAATTAAATAATTGCAAGATTTTTACTGTTACAGAAATAGGAAAAACTTCTTTTACTTGCTCTCAATACTTAGTTTCGATTTATTTCCATTAATTCTTGTTACCTCAGAATGCATGTTGCTTTTACATGTTATTTATTCATATTCTGTAACTGTATCTTTTGGAGAAAGTGGCTCTCTGTTTTCTTCTGGTGAATTCAGGAATGTGGGTTCCCTTTGAATCCACTTCCCTTCACCTGCAGTGTGAAGRTTCACTCCTCCTGAGTGCACGGGGCCAAAGTGTGATGTTCTTCAGGCACAGTGCTCATGTAAGCTAGGTGAAATCAGAGACTTGTGTCTCTCAGATGTCTTGCGGATGTAACCTGGAATTCCACCATTTCAGATTCCTCTGCCAGGGCTGGGGCCTCAGCTGTGTCTGGCACAGCCAACACAACCTCCAGATCCTCTTCTGTTTTTTTCAGAACACCAAGAAGGGAAAAGCTGCAAGTCGTGACTGTGATTTGTATATTGGAACTGCAGATTTAACCTCAAGCATGCGTTGGTGGCAGAGCAATTTCTGCAATCATAAAGATGAAGGGAAAGGCCACTGGTCACAACCAGCCCTAAAAATGTGTTTTAGGCCTGTGCTGGACGACCCAGTGTGTGTGTAAGTACAAATCAACCCCAGAGTTTTCGCTGCATGTGGAAGCTAGATGATCCCACTATAGCCTTAGTTAATTAGCGACATGTTCATGGGAGAGGAACAGTGTGAGTAATTCTTTCCATTAGAAGAGACCTTGATAGACCTTCCTGTGGGAGTCATGAGMAGAAACTTCAACATTTGGCTTGATGTTAATAGTATGAAAGAAATATCATGGAGACATCACAAGCATCAGCAAAGCGAGGGAGGGGGCAAGGTCTCCAATATTTTGCAAGAGTGGTGATAGAAAAAAAAACACCCAAAACTAATTGAAATAACAAAACTCACAAGTGATTTGTAAAATACAGCCCCTAGTTACCAAAATGCCTAATTAATTTTCCTTATTAGGTTGCTCATAATATTCAAATATTACTTTCTCTAAAGTACCACTGTAGCAAACATTGACATAGCCTAGGTACATCTTCTACATAAGTAGGTTGCATTGGCTGGAGGAGTTGAATTTTGTTATCAACAGTGGAAAAAGAAAAAGTAATTGAAAAGGTTTCTTGTGGTTTGGAAATGCCTTCCAAATATTCATTAAACATTTAGGCGACTAAATTTGCAGAATATGTTCCTGACATTGGCACTAGTTCTGTGGTATTTCTCTCATCAGATGGAAGTACTGTGTGTTATTCAGAATGCATTCATGCATAAATAATATCATTTTCATAAATTAAAACCTCCCCTGCAGAAGGAACATCTGTGCCTGCCTTTGAATAAAAGATGGTGGCATGTGAGTTGCCCCTTGACTGACTAGAAGAATCTTTATATTTAAGAAGAAGGYGCATAACCAAAAAGGCAAGCAAGCCTGGGTCAGCTTTTTTCAATTTTATCCGAAAAATCGCCATTGATTTACCCTTCTCAGGTTATCTAGGGCACACCTAGCTGTATTGCCATTGACCGGGAAACGTTAATCGGGTGCTTGAAAAGTTGCCTTTTGCTTGCTTTCTTTTCAGATTCATCAACAGTTTTTGAGCTGCAGGCCCCAGCGAAACGCAGGGAGATGCTGCAAAATGCATCAGTTGGCATCACAATTAATTTTTAGCATGTTTTTAACGGGGAAGCCAGGCAGCAGGGGGTGCTGAACTGCTAGGACAGATTTGCCACGCTTAC
>NW_026623262.1:3384519-3387592 GCF_030028575.1 Malurus melanocephalus
AAAAAAAAAAAAAAAAAAAAAAAAAAAAAAAAAAAAAAAAAAAAAAAAAAAAAGAAGAAAACAGAGATTTGCATGGGAAAGAAATTGCCCGGATTGTGCATTTTTTTTTCTTCTTCATCTATTTGAAAAGGAAAGAAGTGCTAAGGCAACATAACTTCTCTAAGCACTTTTCTGCTGGTTTAAATTAGTTAAATCATTTTGTATAAATTAGATATAATTCTACCTTTCCAATATGTATAAAAATTGATGAAGCTGCATGGTTTAAAATAGGAAATTCACGTTATAAAAAGTCATTAAAAATTCTGTACAAAATCACAACAAAATAATTCAGCATGGGAAAGGTAACAAGTAGTAAAACGTTGGTTGAAAAATATAGATCTCATATATATTTTGTAATTGGCCCATCGCTAGTTTAAAAATTGCATAGATCCTAATTATTGCTTGTAATTTTGTTATCCCGATCAGGTAATTGACGCGATCCCAAAGCCCCTACCCCAGTTGACAGCGTCGCTCGGAGGAGCGTTAGCAGAGACAGGGGGTGAGCGGGGGGGACGCGGCGGCCTCGGGCGGCGGCGGGACCCGTCGGGCTGCCCCTGTAAACAAGGCGGTGGCGGGCGGCGGGGCGCGGCGCTGCCCCGGCCCTGGCTGCGGCGCGGGGAGGCTCAGTCGTGGAAGATGGCGTTGAGCTGGGCGCTGAGGACGCGCTCGTGGTGCCCGTGGCCCTCGTAGGRCGCCAGCCCGTCCACCGGGATCTCGCAGCGGGAGGCGGCGGGCGGGAAGATGGCGGCGTGGGCGGGCGCGGCGGCCAGCGCGGCGGCGGCGGCGGGGTAGTGCATGGAGAAGGCGTAGCTCTTGTCGAAGTCGGCGGCCGGCTCGTGCTTGAAGGAGAAGTTGCCGTTCACGCTGAGGGGTGGGCTGAGCGGCCCGTCGAAGGCGGGGCTGGCGCCCTCCGCCAGCCCGCTCTCGAAGAAGGGCTCCAGCGCGGCGCCGTAGGCGTGCGGCGGCTTGAGGTGGAAGAGGTGAGAGCTGTCCATGGTGCCGTAGGGCGGGCTCGGCAAGCCCGGGGACTGGTACGGGTACGGATGCGCCGGGAAGGGCGCGCCCGCCGCCGCCGCCGCCACGTGCGGTGGCACCTCCTGGCTCTGCTCGGGCAGGAAAGTCCGCGGGTTGAGCTGCAAACAGCCGGCCACCAGGTTGGTGGTGGGCTGCGATAGGCCCTTGCACAGGGTCTGCACGAAGGACACCAGGTCCGGGCTCTTGCCCGAGCGCAGGATCTCGGAGAGAGCCCAGATGTAGTTCTTGGCCAGCCGCAGGGTCTCGATCTTGGAGAGCTTCTGCGTCTTGGAGTAGCAGGGCACCACCTTGCGCAGGTTGTCCAGGGCCGCGTTCAGCCCGTGCATACGGTTGCGCTCCCGGGCATTGGCCTTCATGCGCCGCAGCTTGAACCGCTCCATGCGCGCCTTGGTCATCTTCTTCTTCTTGGGGCCCCGCCTCTTGGGCTTCTGGTCGTCGTCTTCCTCCTCCTCCTCTTCCTCCTCCTCTTCGTCCAAGTCGTCCTCCTCGTCCTCCTCCTCGCCGTTCCGCAGCGAGTCTTCCTCGGCCTCGGCGTGCAGACCCTCCAGGTCCTCCTCCTTCTTGTCCGCCTCGTGCTCCTCRTCCTGGGAGCTGAGGCACTCGTCCGTCCAGCTCGGGGGACCCTGCGGCTGGGGCTCGCCCATCAGCCCGCTCTCGCTGTACGACTTGGTCATGATGAGCCTCTGCATCGCGGAGGAGACAGAAAAGAGACCTGTCAGCACYCGGAGCGGCGGCCACACGCGGGGAGAAGTTGCCCGCGCTTCGCTCCCCGGTCCCACCGCCCCCTCCCGAGGGAAGCCCTGGATTCCCCACCGTGCCAGGGCAAACTTTCAATTGTCTCCGCTTTTCTGCCTTGTAATTAAGTTGACATATGTTCAAATGCCATTATGTAACTTGCCGATATTACCGGCGAATATAAGGAGATTATGCGTGCAGGAGGCAGCCAGGGCGGCACGACGCAAGTGGATCAAGCGTGGGTTGTTTTGTTTTGTTTTGCTTTGAAAAAAAATCCTCCAACATTTTTACCGAATAGAAGAAGGGAGAAGGCGGACACACACACACACACAGGGCACCTGCGGGGACGGATGGCGCCTTTGACGCCTGTCCCTCCGCTCTCCGCGGCTCCCCCTTGCCGCCTCCTTGCGTGGGGCTTGTGTCGCCCCAGCGGGCGCCGAACACCTGCTCCCCTGGTCCCGCCTTCGTCCACGGGACTGTCGCTGGGTGCCCGTGGCGAGGCAGCGCGGCCCCTGCCCGCGGTTACAGGTGCGGGTTTGGCCCCAGCTTCCCGACTCCGTCGTCCCCTGCGTTGCAAACGGGCATCGGTTTCCCCGCTTGCCGCGGGGACCTTTCGTATGGGGTTGCGAACGCCCCCCGGTAGCCCCGGGCACATCGGGAAGAAACAATGCCTCCCTCCTGCCGAGGCGCAGCCTGCGCTGGGACAGCGGCGATCGCGCTCCGCGCAGGAAAGGGAGCTGAAAGTTCGGAGGTGCATCGGTGGGGTGGAAGCACATTAACATACGTAACATGCGTCTGTATAAATAGACTCATATACACATACGTAAACGTTTGTATGGACGCAGATACACGTTTACATATATTTACATACATACATGTATACACATATGTATGTGTGCGTTTATGGAGGGATACAGGTGTGTCTGCGCACACCGGCGGGAACGACCGCAAGTAACAATAAAACCCGAAGCCGTTCCGGCTGAGGCAGATCCCGACCGCCCCGACCTCTCAGGGTCCTCACCCACCCCGGTAGCCTCCACGAACCCTTCTCCCGCGGCGGACAAACGCGCTTTCCCGTTACCTCCGTTGCTCAGCCTCTCCTGCGCGGTGACGGTCTCATAACCCCGGCACAGCTCTCCGTGCGCGGGCGCCGCGCGTGTGCGTGGTGTGKTTTTTTTTCCCCGAGGTTGCCCAGCGCCGGGCTCCCCCCGTTATATAGCGGGACGGAGGATGCGCGGCGGGGGGCCGGCACCGGGACCCGGGT
>NW_026623262.1:3387868-3399628 GCF_030028575.1 Malurus melanocephalus
CCGCCCGCCGAGCCGCCACGCCCGCGGTGACCCGCCGGGCCGCGCCATCTGTCACCGGGCGCACCGCGCTGGSTACCGCACCGCTCCGCACCGCACCGCTCCGAGCCCGCCGCCGCGGAGCCGCATTGTTCCCATTGTTCTGGGGTACGGCCGCCGAGGATCCCCGCCGTCCCTCCCCTTAGCATCTCCTAACGGGCGCCTCTGACCCCCGGAGACTCCCTGTCCCAGTCCTTGCCGCYCCCTCGCCGCCACAGACCCCCCCTTCTCCCAGCGCTGGGGAAAACCGACGTCCCGGGGCTGCTATGAACCACCACTCACCACACCCCCCCGCTCTGTCCTAACGCCTGCAGTAAAGCCCGGTTCGCTTTTCCCGGTTTTCGGTGGGAGTACTGCCGGTTAACGRGAAGTTTGGAAGAAAGACGCCGAGTGGTGACTTTAGAGTCTTTAAACGTCTCGGCGGAATTTGCAAACGTCGCCAAACCTTAGGGATGCTTTTTAAGGAGGGAGGTAGCCCCTCGCATGATAGCTGCGCTACCGGCACGCGCTATCCGGATATTTATTCAATAAAAATAAAATCATTTTCACCTCTTGAGGTTTTAAATGCGAAACAAATCATTCCGCCCGGAGGTGGTGGATTCGGAAGATATCTTTCCAGGTCGAGTTATTTTTAAAATGTTTCTCTCCTGTTGGTGACCTACATAGCCCGGGGCCGGCGGGGCAGCAGGACGGGATTCCGGCGATGTTCGCCTTCTCGGTAATCAAATAGAGAGAGCAACCGCCTGCATTTTGTTATTTCAAAGCTGGCCGGTTCTCTGTGGGAAGCGAGGRCCAGCAGCGCTGTGTGTGCGGCCAGGACGGGCGAGTGGGGCTGGAGCGGGGCACTCTGGGCGGCTGCAGCCCTTCCTTGGGGCACGGAGGGGAAGGAAGCGCCGGCCCTGACGCACCGGAGGACAGCCCCGACCCGTGGCGATCCTTCCCTGGCCATAGAGGCGCCCCTAGGATTCGAGGGGCGGGATTCGTCCATTCCAGGCCAGGATCCGGGAGCATGCCCGTGCCCTGGGGGGTTGGGCCGGGCCACCCGCCGGGCTGGCAGCYCCCTCGAGAGCGAGAACCCATTAATGGGAGCTGCTGGGACAGCCGCCCTGGAAGCGCGGGTTTTGGATTGCGCAGGAGAGAGATGAGTCTGGTCCAGCCCTGTCTCGGCTGCTGGAAAATGTCCCTTTGAATGGGACTGTAGGGAATACACTCGGGAGTGTGGAGCTCTGGGGTAACACGAGGCAAAAACATTGGGARGAGGACATCGGCAGAAAACTGGATCTTGGGGAGCCGTGAAAACTTTGGGGTGTTCGTGTGCTTCTGAGTGTGATCAACACAGTCATCTTCCCTGGGAGCAAAATAAAATCAACACGTTGTCGATAGACAGATAAGTAGAGAGACAAATAAAGGGGCAGGCAGACGGACAGAAGGGCTTAAACCCGCCGAGCCCAGCTCATTCCGTCCCAACGGGCGCATGGCGARGGTACCCATTGGCCGTGGAGGAGCCGGGCTGACAGGTACGAGGCTCTGCTCCGTGCCACCCGTCGGGGCCGGGGATGAGCGCTGCGCTCCGGGGGCGCCGGGGCTCTCTGCCGCTCCGCCTTCATCTTTCCCGCTCTTCCCGCTGCTTCGGCACCGCTTGTCCTCCCGATCTCCCAGGCAGTCGGCTCTGCCTTCTCTGCTCGGGCCGTCCCCTGGCTCAACGRCTCCAGTTTCCCACCTTCCCTGTTCTTCCTCTTCCCCCAGCCGCTTGATTTTATCGCTTCAAGCGTGTCTTTTTTTTTTCTCCCTGACCTACAGACTCCTCCTTCTCCATCTGGCTTCTAATTCGGCTTCTGTTTATTTTTCCTCCCGAATCCTTTGATTTTCTTTCCCTTTTTTTTTTTTTAAATTAATTTTCATTTTTTTTCCTTTTGCCTTTCCTTTTCTTTTTCTTACTTCATTTGCTTATTTCTTTTTTCTTATTTCTTTTCCTTTTCTTTCCCTTTTCCATTTCCCTTCTGCCCTCCCTCCCTCGCTCCCTTCCCACCCCCCTCCCCTCCTCCCGCGGCGCGGCACGCGAACCGCACGCGTCCCAACAAAGCTCCGGACGGCCCGGCCACCCCCCTCTCCCTCCTCAGCTGCTGCCTCCCGGCCCTGGAAGGAGGCGGTCCCGGGGCCGCTTGGTGCGACGGTGGCGAGCGCAGCCCCTTCGCGGGTCGCCGCTGAGGCTGAGCCCTGTCCCAGCCGGGCGGCGGGGGGATTTGTTGCGGGGGAAGCAGCGCTGTGGAAACGCCTTACAGTTGTCCGGAGCGCGAAATCCGYTCCCGATGAAATCTCTTGGGTTTGCGGCATTATCTTAATTAAGATAATTGATTCATATTGCACCTGCGAGAGTGCGGGGAAAAGATGCCTTCCCAAATAGCTTGGAGCTATTGGAGAGAGGAAGCCGCGCTCATAATTGAGCGAATGATTTACTGCCCGGGCAGCCAGGGCTGTTCGGTCTCTGTCCTTTCGCTATCAGGTTTCCCGTTCCCTCCCTCTCCAGAGAGGCACCCACACAAAACCCGAATGTCATCCCGAATAAAAAAAATAAAAAAAAAAAGAGAAGGGAGAGCGTGTCTCCCCGCTGTCSCTGTCCCTCGGTCCCATCCCACCTCACCGCTCCGTGGGGCCGGAGCCACCGCTGGAGCAGGAGCAGGGAGCGGGCTCGGGAAGGGCCGCTTGGGTTTGCCCGCGGGTTTCCCCCGCTCGCCCATTTCCAAATGCTGCGGAGAGAGAGGGAACGGAAGGAGAAGGCAGCCCCATCGCCCGAATCATTCCGAGCTGTTCCCTGGCTCGGGAATCAACGGGGGATAAACCACTTTGAAGTGCACTCCGGTACCGGTTCGGTGCGGGGAGTGACTGCGTCACACTTCGTAGCGTCTCTCTAGGATACAGTGTACCGCTGGGCTCGAAATTGGTACAACTGATTGGGGTGCCTTTTCTGCTTTTTTCTCCCTTAAAACTCAGTGTATTAATTTTGTTGAGCCTTTCCCCGCTAAATAAATGCTGTTATTATTTTAATTCTTTAAATGTAAACTTCTATTTAGTTAATGGAAAATACATCACCACCAAGGTTTAATTATCAGCTTTTTGAATTACTCTTTTAGTCAAGTGCACASAATTATGAAATCGCAATAGATTTAAAATATAATTCAAATTGATTAAAAAAAAAAACAAATCAGAGAAGTATGTACCATTAAAGCAAATTTCTAAATTGTATTGGTAGGCYGGCTACTGCCTCAGCTACAGTTTAAATAGCGTCAGCAGTCTTTGCTATCGGTGTCAAACCACCTCTGTTATTAGGAAAAAGGATTCTTATCAGAAGGGATTTAGATGCTGTTGTAACTGCAAAATCTAATTATTTTTATCCAGGCATTTACCCCCAGAGTCCCACCTTGTTTAAATAAAGTGTTTTCTTTCCTCTTGAACAAATGCATTTCCATTTGAATTAAATATTGATAATTTGACCTTTTAGTTCCTTTAACTAATCAAAAGGAAAAAAAATCCAAATGTAGATCCTAGTGCCTTGCCCTAGTGGGTCTTTCCGCTTGAATAGACACTGAGATTAAATGAGTCAAACTTCCTCTTTCAYTGCACTCTCTTTGCACTAATTGCTCATGCAAAAATGCAGATTTGTATTAATTAGTAACTCCACTGATTAGTTTGGTGGTATTTTCATGTAATAAATCATGCTGCAGACACGATTTTTGGCACATCCCCAGTAGTGGCTCAGGATGCAATAAGTTTTTCATATTAAATAAAATCTTAGCCTAAATCTACCTTTTCGTTGCAGGTACACTGTGTACCACCTGCTGTACGCACCTGCTACGGCAAATTACCTTCTGTCCCTGGCAAGCCTCTTTCCTTGATAATGCACTCCTCTTCACAGGGTGTAGACTTTAAAATGGGACACATGAATCACAGAATCAAATAAGGAGAGAAATCTGATGCTATTTTTAACCCTTTCAAATGAAAAATGCTCATTTTTAAGGGGGTGAAAGACACATGTATCTATGTAAGATACAACAATGTAGATTTTTTTCCTTTTCTTTTTTTCTGCTCAGCCACATTATCTCCTTTTAAAGCACCATTCAATGTGTGCCCAAATAATCACGCTCAAGCCCCTTTTTTTTGGTACATCTCTTTCTCTTTCCTTGAGCTGCAGAGGCTGAACTCTTACAAATATGACACTTGTTAACTGGAGCTCATATCTTAGCTGGATACAGAGGTCTCTGTAGCAATAAGACTCCACAGCAGCTGTAATGGTATCTACACATTACCAAATGTATCTACAACATTACCAATGGTATCTACACATTACCAAACCATCTCCACTTGTTTGTATTATGAAATCTCTGTAAAAATCTCTCTAGATCATGCACAGGCTGATCTATAGCCTCCAGCAGCTGAGATCTACATCTGAAAAACCTTTCCCAATTCTTTCTGAAATCATCCCAGATATTTCGTTTCTCTTGGTTCCCTCAGACTGAGTGGTCKATAATTTACATTGTTATCTACAACAACAAATAATGTTGACCATTGCAGTACTTGCTAAAGAGAATATGAGGGTCCAAAGGAATATAAAAGAGTATGATGCTGGTGTCATTTCCTAACAGGTGACGCTTTCAAGGGCAGATCGTGACTGCTGTTTGCCTCTTTTCTGCTGAAACTCTCCCTCACATAAGCAGGACTGTTGCCACAGACACACTTGCAGGATCTGGCCTTTGGCCTCTGTCTAAGCAGTGCAATGGGGTGGAAGAGCATCAAACACAGGTGCCAGCAGATTATCCAAAGCTTTGCTGAGATTAAAATCTTGTCTCAATATGAGTTATTGCATATTCTCTAAATAGAAATCTCCTTAGTGGTGGCTTTAAAAGGTCTGCTTTTGTTTTCCTCTGAGAGAAAATAATGTTTGAACCCCAGGCCGTGCTCGTAACAGCTTATGCATTTGTTCCCTATGGCCATCCAAACAGAGCATTTTGCCAACATTTTGCACTTCCTAACAAAGCTACTCGTTCTGTTAGTGTTCCTTTATTGAAGAAAATAAAACCAAAATGCTCTTAAAAGGTTATACAAAAAATGATCCTGATTAATCTCAGAACATGGTTACTTGTTTTAGCAATATCCTGAGAACAAAACAAGAAAGGGTAAATCAATGATCCACAGGGATGGAAAAAGAGATCCAAATAATCATTAAATCTTATTACATAATGCGGATTTGTTTTTACCTCTTGGAGTGAGTTCACACCTGGGTCTTTGCTTTAAGTGCTCCRCAGTGAGCTGGGCATAATGGAGAATCATTTCCCATCACAGCACAGTGTAACCTCTACAGCTGTAGAACACAACCAATCAGCTGAAACTCTTGCTAAGCATTTTAATTGTACATGAGGACATGCTTAGTTACACAYATCACCACGTTTTAAGTGACTGCCTTCCTCTGCCCTTYCTGCCACCACTCCCTTTCTACCCCYRTGATTACCACTGTTAGTTCACAACGTTGTGTCAGATMCCTAAGAGTGTGTGTCATCACATGTTACTGATGTCAGAGATGCTCCTGGGACATTGACTATCCCAGTTATGAGCGTTCTTATCCCAACACTTCGCTGGCTCCTTCTCTGTGTCTCGAGGAGGTGTCTCAACCTCTAATACACAAAGGACAGGATTAGCATTAGATAGCACACTTTGCCCTCCTTCACAGCAAAGAAACACATAAAAGATGATATTTTGTCATCCAAAAAGCATTTTTGTTTTTATATCACTTTCTGCAAAGTGTGTTTTTTTTTGTCCTTCATCAACCAGGGGCAATCTTATAATYCACCTACAGGAAGGTATAGACATATCAAGGCTCTAGGGCTCAGACCAAGCTCAACATAGACAAAAATAGACTGCAATCATGTTCCAAGGACTTTCAAAGGCAAGTGTCCATTAGGAACAAAAACATGTCTAAATCCCAAAATATTGTACTATAAGTTCTTGTGCAAAATTAACTTTCTGCAATCTTTCCRTAGGGAAGATGCAAGCCTTGTTGAGGTGCTCAGTGTAGGAGAACTGGTGTCTGTGACTCTAAGTAATTGTGGGAGAAGCATGGGCAAGCTTGATAAAAGCAGGAATGAGGAATGATCTACACACTGCAGCCTGCCAGATGCCCTTTGGAGAAAGGCTGCTGCAGTGGAGTGATGGCATGAGCAGCCACCAATGCAGCAGCTGAGGATGTTCTCTCTGGATTAATTTCACAGAGACATCCTCCATGCTGAGCTTTAGTCAGAAGCTCCAGGTGAGAGTATTTCTGAGGTGCTGGGCCTGAAGTTGCATGCCACAATGCACACACACTTCTCTCATGTACCAGGTAGGCCCTTCCTRTTAAGTTGTGATGACTCTTGCCCAGGAAAACACTTCTCTTTGCTAGTCATCATCTGAYCCCGGAGAAAATGTCCTGAAAACCTGTAGCTCTCTCATCTGGCTTAGTCCTTCTGTCAGAGTTTTGTTCTCAGTGCTGAACCTTTGCTTGGTTTGTGCGGATTCCCAAGAGAGGAGGAACATGCTTGTAAATCACTGTCTTCCTTACAACTGAGCTCCAGTTACATGCCACTATGATAATATAAATATTTACTCATTTTGTCCCTCTTCACCCTTGCAAGTGGATAAGAGCATCTGGCCCTTTGTCAGTGGTCTATTGTCAATTTGCTAGAGCATCCAGTTGTTTATGTTCACTCGAACAAGAGCACATAAATAACCCTTGTCTCCACCACTTTGCAGAGCATGGTCACTGTTGAAGGAAGTGTTAAACCTATCCTTCCAACAGGAGTGGAGCATTCTCACCTGGTTACTCTTCAGGTGGCATGCAGGTCTGTTTTCGACAATTTCACATATGAAGCAGTGGAAATACAATCTATGATCTTTTTCATTTCTGTATATTTATCCTCAGACTTTGTGCTGTGGTATATTTACAGAATCCTTTTGGCAACACAAAAAACCTCAAAATCAATGACAAGACAATAGAGAATGAGACCTAGCATTTTAAAACTGACCTTTGAAAAGCACTGGTGGAAGCAGAAATACAGAGCATAACGTTGACGTATTCTTTAAAGATCTATTTCAAACTCCCAGCTGCAGTTCTTCTATTTCCATGTCATCTCTAGGTAGACTGATGCTCTCTAAAGCTATCAATAAATGAAATTAAAGACCACCGCTGTCCAGAATTCAGAAGCTACTGTCAGCAGGTTGTTTGGTTTTGGTTTTCTTATAAACTAGGAGGTCAAGATTCACAATAGCAAGAATCTCTACCTTTTATATGTTTGTATTTCTAGAAAGATTTATTATTGAAAAGGACAAAATATAAACGTAATTACAGACCAGTGACAATTTCGTTTGGTGTCTGGCATACACTCATGTATCAAGTATAGTAGTTTATAGTCCATTTCTTGTACTATAGATCCACAAATAGTATGACAATGTAGGTGCATGCAGCACTTGAGGGCTCAGCAGAAGCAGTGATTACTTGCACATCTTTTAGCTCACAAGTCCGTGGAGCTGGAAGCAGGGCATTATGTCACCATGTGCRGTCGGAGAATGTAACAGCTTGCTGYTGTTCAGAGTGGGAGGACTCCCTGCCTCTGCTTGCTTTTCTATTTCTCTTTTCCCTTTGCTCTTGTTGGTGTAATCTGCTCCATCCTCCAAACCAGGTCYGGTGTCTGTAAGACTCGCTTTGGAAAACTCCTTTGTCACTGAACTGGTGACATCGGCTCGTAGAAGACYGGACAAACACCTTCACATGTGCAGGATAAAGGGCAGAAACATGCAGCCAGGAGCAGAATAAAGGCAGGGAGAGAGGTGGGAAAGGAATACATGGAGACCTTCACTTTTTCTGCTGCAGTGTGGTTCTGCATTGAGCCAYCACGATGGAGGAACTGCACCATTTCCTGCTCCTCGTCAGACCAWCTGGGATGGACCTACTGAAAACCTCATTATGATGGTTAATAAACATTGCATTATTATGATGATATCATCATCATTATTATCATCATTATTACCATCATATTATTACAATGAACCTTTGATCTGGTCCAGTATGGGATCACTGTGTTTACAGCACTTTGTCCTTTTCCTCATTTGTAGTTTAGAAGCAATAGCAGAAGAGAAGTCCTGCCTATCCTAGTTTGGATCCCTGAGCTGATCCCTGAGATGCTCTCAATGAAGCTGAAGTCTCCCTGGGTGGCTTCAGCACATRACATCCTACCCACTGCACTGTCCATCTGCAGCACATTTCCTTTCACTCCAGCTTAACCCTGATATGTCACCCGTGCTTGTTCAGCCTGAAGAACAGGCACACAGCCCTGCTTAGATCTACATTTTCAGTTTGAAGAGATGGCAGCTTTCATTTATCTGGYCAATAGGATTGTTTTAGTCAGAAGCCAAACTAGCAAGAAAATACACAGTGAAACACTGATGTTCTGTAAGACCAGGTTGGAGGGAGTTCTGTGAAAGGATTCACAGCAATGTTTGGGAAGAGTCCATAACAAACTCAGAGAAGGTGGCATTCAGTGTCCATTGCTAGTGACACAGGACTTTATGCATCAGCCATCAGAAGCTTGCTTCTAACAACCTTAATACTAGCATTAGCACTTGATAAAAAAAAAAAAATCAGTATTTTCTATGAATCCTTTTTACAAATAGAAGAAAACTTCTTTTCTTTAAATGCATGGAATTGTTAAGTAAAACTTTTACTAAAGGCAACCTAAGAGAGGCTTTGTTTTGGTTTTTTTTTTGAGTTAAGTACAAGAGAACATACCTTCATTTCTTTGCATTAAGATACAAATTGAAGATAACATTCTTGACTATTATGGTAGTAGTTTACAAGAGACTGAAAACAAGCCTTTAGTGTCATACACATATTAGAATCTAAAATGAAGAAAAAAAAAATTTATGAGATATTTTGCTTCGTGCAAGTAATAGAGAAGAAATGGAGCACCTGCAGAGAAGTTCATTTGGGTGTATTACTGCCATGGTGGAGAGATGGATGGCAATGGGGCAGTGCTGTGCAGATGAGTGGGAGGAGTGGGGGAGGCAACGGAACAAGGTAACTTAAAGCCATTTCTGTGCTCATTTGCCTCCTGCATTCCCAATCAACTTCCAAAATAAATTAGAGAAGATGAAGAATGTCTCCAACTTATACCAGCTGCCAGTTGCCTTGCACAATTAAAATGTGCAGAGAGGCACCACGGTGTTCTGTGATGTGCAGTGACTGGTGAAGGCTCAACAGGCTCCTCTGTTTGTCATCCAGGACCATGCTATGATCATACAGGAGCAGGATTCTGTCTGTCTGTGGGTTCTCCTTTCTGCTCTGGAATTGCAGTCATGCCTGAGCACAAATTTCTCTTTTTCTCCACCTCTTTCCTCAGTCTAGCTCAGCACATAGATAACTGAGGATGACACAGAGGGGTTGCTGTAAAGTCAGCAGTAAAGTGATTATAATGACAATGACCYTCTTCTGCTTTGCAAAAATTGTCTGTTTTTTCTGGCAGAGAAGATGGGGATGTCCCTTTACTGTGTACTCAGTAGAGCAAATATTTATTAGATGATGAAAATAACAAAGCTAATTCCCCTCAAAAATCTATCTTCACATTAGCATTTATTTGAAAAAAAAYCTTTCTCATATATTCTAGACATGGAGTAGCAATGCTCTAGATGTGTATGTGTGTGTGTTGAAGGATAACAAGGCATGGTACAAATTATACAAATCATATGCTGAAAAAATTTATCTGCTGCTAGATTGTGTCATTCTGGTTAATAAATTGGCAGAAATAAATATGATTTTTTGTCTTCTCAACCCTACATAAGTTTCAGTGCCTCAGTCGTTCTTCCTGCTGATCGTGCCCACCAGAAGGCGTCACTGAAGAACCTGTGCTACAGACAGACCCGAGAAGGAAGAAAACAGATTCACAAACCAGCTCTATGTTTTGTGAATACAAAATAATTCGAAAGGTATCTCTCCTCGATAGTATTTGCTTTTAGGAAGGATTTACGACTTCTTTTTTCATTTTGTTCTCAAGCATGATGAAGAGGCTAAAAGTCAACCAACCGCAGTACTGAGTGAATGCCATCTGGGTTTGTCTAGTGAAGTACATTGTTGTTTTCTCAAGTCCTTGTCCTTTCAAATACAAGATCTTATGACCAAAAAGGAGTTTGCTCATATAATTATTATTTATGACTRCGTTTTTTAAATGAACAATCAAGTTGTTTTGAATAGAACTATAATTCTGATTGAAAAAAAATGGCACTTCAGCAACTTCATGTGGAAGCATATTTTTCAAAATTTTAGCAAAAAAATGCAAAGAATTTTCCAGTGACATGAGCATGTCCACCTTATAGAGACTTATCTGGTAAATACTAAGTATTTATTTAGCTTCTTGAAGAATTTCAGTAAATTCATATTCCTGTCTTAAAATGAAAAATAGTGCTTTCAGATAGGGTCCCACTATTGAATGACAGCTGAAGGGATGTAAATCTTTCAGATTCAGTACCAGAGACATRAGAAGAAATTAAACATGTATAATATTTTGGGGAAAAATTCTATTTACTTAGGAAAATGTAGAGATTACAAGGTGGAAACTTGCTCACATCTCTTTCTCGGCAATAGCTGTTACTTCTCATGAAGACTGATGAAAATGTCTTCAACATGATCTAAATGGCACTTATGCCTCAGGGTTCACTTCGTGGCTTTCGAAGCATCCCTGATCAGGCTTTGTTTTGGGAGGTGTGATCGTATAGGACCATTAACCGTTACCAGTAATGCTAATGTTAATTACATTAAGCACAATCCTCCAGTTGGTCCATCTGTTACTCATTTTTTATGTGCTACCTACTATTGTTTGGGGCTTTCTCTGTGCTCCAGGAAGATCTCTTCTAGTTTTCTTTTTGGCTTTATTTAGGAGATGATAATTTATGTATGCCTCAATGAAATACTTTTTTACATTTGAAATTTAGTTTCATTTTCGAGTGATTTTAAAAATACTAATTTTGCGCGGGGTTTTTGWATTTAGTTATGGTGTTGCACCTGAATGTTTAGCTTAGAAAACTTTAGTATCTTGTATTTCATAGAGTGTGCAATTTGAAAATGATCAATGTCCTTTTTTTATGAATTTGGGCTGTTTTCTTCACACTTGAATATCGCAGTTTGTTTCTTCGCTATCATTGCGTGCAACCTGTATTATTTTCCCTTCTTTTGCAGGTAATTGTAAACTGAAAATGGCATTTTCGGTATTATCCACCTGCTGCTTTACTCCTGGGCGGTCTCAGCCTTGYCCCTGGCGGGAGCGGCGGGGACAGGGACAGGCTGCCCATCTATGGCTCTCGGCCCGCAGCGCCTCGTGCACCGCAGCTAATTACTGCAAAGTCATAACACGACATAAAGCGGTCAGATTAGAATTTAGATAATTGCAGTGTGTTTGAACTGGGACTCCTGGCTGGTGCTGCCGCCCCCCGGGAGCGATGCCGGGGAGGGAGGGAGCGGAGCCGGGGCTGGGACGGGAGAGGAACCGGGGGAAGGGACGGGAGAGGAGCCGGGGGAAGGGACGGGAGAGGAACCGGGGAAGGGACGGGAGAGGAGCCGGGACAGGGACGAGAGAGGAACCGGGGGAAGGGACGGGAGAGGAACCGGGGGAAGGGACGGGAGAGGAACCGGGGGAAGGGACGGGAGAGGAA
>NW_026623262.1:3400608-3422466 GCF_030028575.1 Malurus melanocephalus
AGGAGCCGGGACAGGGACGGGCGCGCAGCTCCTCCTCCCGGGCAGAGCGGACCCGCCGCCCCGGGGGAGGCTCCTCTGGCTGTCTCCCTCCGTCTTGGAGTGCCTCAGCCCTTCCCTGAYAGCCGGCTCACTGCCTCGCGGCTGGAGAAGGCTACAGAACATCCGAATAACGGAGATTTTTGAGAAAGTCAGGCAGGGGCTTCTTTTCCCTCCCATATTTAGCAGCTTTCCCGGAATTAAGCCGGAAATTGGCCCTGAGAACCACTGCATTTATAGAATTTGAGGTTTCCTAAAAGAAAAGGAGGGGTTGAGATTAGGATACATTCATTCATTAAGTTTAGGATCTTTGGGAACAAGTGTTGCAGAAGCAGGATTTCTGCTGGATTTTCAAAGTCGTGGGATTGATACAGCGCTATGTGAATATCTTGTCAACACTGGAGCAGCCGTTGGTATTTAGACAGCTGTAGGCTGAGTTAACACTCAGTTTAGCGTTTGAAAAAATATATTTTGGAGACATCTTATCTGTTATATGTAAGATAAGACTGCCTGAGGTAAGGGGAAAGCAGGTCTRGGAAAATTAAGTGGTCTCATTCAAACTACCTGAGCAACAGGCCAGCTCAGGACAAGATTTTGAAAATCAGATCTCTGCAGCAGTTTCCTGTGGTGACTTGAGATGTCCTCCCAAACAGCCACATAAGAAAATAATTGAATACCTTTATTCTTAATTTCCACCTTAGTCTTGTGTTCCCTCTTATGGGCTTACAGCTACAGATAGAATTAAGGGGACATGAAATACAGACAGGCATATTTCTGTCTGCAGTCTGTAGGATACTCTGTGGCAAGTTCAAGGCTGAATTCGAATGTTGTATTCCTATTTTGTAGGAATTAGAGGTGATGTTGAGCTTTCAAGAAGTCCAAGAGTAAGTGTAGCACAAGATAGTAGAGTTCACTGATGGAGGTCTCCTATGATATTTGGAAAAGTTGCATGAAATCATTTGGGATCTRGCCTCATCAATCTGGTGCCTTATTCTTAATTTTCCAGTAGGAGTAGTGTTGCTRTGCTTTTCTGGATGCAGAGATGTTGTGCTCTTGCAAAGTCTCTTCAGAGAGGAGAKCTGAAGGTTACACCTGAAGGTTTGGATTGCTCTCCTGAAAGTTAGGGTCAAGATTTGTTTTTGGGTAGTCATACAAATAAGTACCAAGCTGAAGTGAGGAGAAGATAATGTCATATTTTTAATTTTGGAGTCACTTTGACAACAGTTTATCTTACCTATTTAAGAACTTAAGTTTAGCTAYGAAGTAGAGAGCAGCAGTACGCATTTTGAAGCCAATACTGATGGATGTGAATGCCTTATACTTCAAAGTAGCCATGAATTTCTGAGRTTTGGTAAGGGCTGGTGTTAAGATTTGTAATTCTGCAGAGGCAAGTTAAGATTTGCAGATTACTTCAGAGTTTAAGCAAGTTGTTGCATGACGATTGTTGCAGCCAGCTTGGAATCCGCAATTACGGGCTTAAAGAGCTTAATTTTTTTGGACAGCAGGTGGTGCTTGGTCTACACGATCCTTGTGGCAGCCGCTGGCCGTTGAACGGCTCTGCTGCGACATCGCGTCCGGCAGTGGGGGCTGCACGCTGCCCGAGCAAGGGCTTTCGGCAGGACAAGCGATGGGATTACAGGCGTTTGTGTTTGCGCAAATCACCGAGAAAACTGCCATTTATTGGAGGAGGGAGTGCGTACGTGGTTGCACTTGAAGCAAATGATGATCAGGATGATGATGATAAGGAACATCAGAAGCGAAAGGAGAACTCTTCCCCCTGCCTCACGCAGCCAGGAAGCTGCTGACATCCATGAGCCTGTCTGTGAAAAACAGGAAGGGGAATCCACATCCAGAAAGCACAGACACACAAAGATCAGCAGGCGATGGCGATTTACAGGCTCCTGTGGCCACAGCATTTTGAGACGGGACTTTGTCCTCAGTGCTCTCCTTTCCATAGCCATGAGCTTTGCTACGATAATGTTTCCAGATGTGCACAAGAGACTGGGAGCCCGCGTCCCGTCTCAGAAGATGACATGATCATTCAGAAGGACAAGGATGCGCTCCTGTGGCAGCCAGAGCAGTCCCYAGCCCTGCAGGCGCTGGGAAGCCATGGTAACATGGTGTTCTTCCTTCTCCCACTCTGCCAAGGAAGAGATGCTTGGCAGGGGAGTGCGCAGGGCTGGCACTGGCACCAACAGCAGCGGGAAGCTGCGGCCAGGCAAGACAAATTAGGAAATGAAAATCACGAAAAAGTAGATAGTGCTTTACTGTCAAAATGTGCCATGGAAATAGATGGGTTGGGAGAGTTTCTATGTTTTTGCCGGAATTGATGTGCCTCCTCATTCCTGCTGAAGATTTTAGTTTTGTTTCAACCAGAAAAGCCAGCTCAAAGGAGTGGAAGGAAACTTCTTTGGTTTGTCTGGGCTGTCTGTGAAGGCACCTTAGATAMATGCCAGCAGTAAGGCACTCAGAATCGAACAGTGCTTGGAAACAAAAAGAAAAGCCATCAATCATATTTTTGCTTACTATACCCTGAAAAATAAAAGTGTAGGTGTCATAGATACGTAGTTCCTGATATTTGTTGGCAGGGCAGAGGCAGATACGTCTCCATTGGAGCTGTTGACCATGCTCCATCTCCTCTGATCCATAGCCCTGAGGGAACAGCCCAACATTTCAGCATGAGGCCAGAGGATGTGACGCTCAACAAGCAGGTGCAGCCGAGTTCTCTTATGCAAGAAAAGAGTTATATCTACAAGCTATACCTCTGATGGTTGTATAATAACACAGCACACTTAGAAAAAAGGTTTTCTCTGAAGTTGCCTTCATTGGCACTTGCCATGTGCTGTGTCTGTCCCTGTGAAGCAGATCCCCACCTGTGCTGGAAGCAGTGACTCTTGGATACATTGAAGTGTACAATAACAGCTGAGCAGTGGGGGATRTGCTTGTGCATGTGCAGTTAACAAACGTAAACCCATTTAAATTGTTGACAAGTTTTAAATCTAAATTTCTATTTAAATTATTCCCTTGTTAATTGGAAATRTATTTTATTTTCTGAAAATAGCAATATTACCTTGACAGAACATAATGGATCTGGACACTTGGAAGCATACTTACAGATTCCTTAGACACTAACAGGTTTTCAAAAAAAAAAAAACAAAACTGTTTTCATTTAGATGCCAACAAACTTTTTAAAAAATATTTGCTCTTGTAATTCCTATAGAAATTGCCTTTTCCCCAATAGGTGGTGTTTTCAATGCTGACACTTGGTGGTGCTGCAGTTAAYAGGTTCATATTTTCCTTCTGCTGTTTCTCTGCTGTGACTGGTTTACTCCTCTCCATTTGTAGATGTGTCGAGTCCACGAGAAAAAACTTTATTCACATTCGTGAGGAACTTCGACGTGTTTGTCAGCAGTTCTTAAGTTAATAATGAGAATTGGAATAACAACAGCAACAACACAACTGCCTTTAAAGTGTTGCTTCCTTTTAAAATGCATAAGCATCATTCAAAAGAAAAAGTGCAAATAGAGACAAGGTCCAGTAATGATAAGTATCAGCAATTATAAGCATCAGCAGAGAGGGGAAGGTCCAAAAAGAGCCTTGAGAGATTGTGGAGTCCATCCTCTTCATGAAGGAATAAGGATAGCTGGAGGTGTTCCCAACATTTATGGAAGACTAGTGTRGGCTTTATGGGAATACCTCAAATACTTTGGTATGTTTTACATGCAGAACTCCCAAATGGGATCCTTGCATTGAAATGGTTTGGCTGAACTCATCTTCAGAATTGTGCTTTTTATATATTTTATATCTGTTTTAAACCCAGCACTAAACATTGCTTGAGCTCTTGTATTTCAGTCCACAATGCACCTAGTAACTTGTAGGTCTTTAATTTACAGATGCATATTTACAGATGCACTGGTATATCCTATTACTCCTGCTGAAACTCTCCCATGCCATGGGAAAACTCTAGGAGGATTTGACCACCATTCTCTAAGAATATGTTTTCAGAATTAATTCTGATACTTTTCCCAGGGAGAAGTATTTGGGACTTGTATAATTTACTATCTACTTTTATTCACACAGAGATATATACCTGTTAAGCACMAGTAAGTATTTATTTCTTGTTTTCAGGAGTGTCTCATTTGGTTTGCCATTGGGTTTGACATAGACACTCCCTGTTCTCAGGGTGGTTTTTATCTCCCAGAGTTGGATGCAAGCTGGACTTTGCAAAGGAAACCAAAGCCACAAATATCAGAAGAAAAGCAAGCAATACTTMTTTGTACACCATGTACCCTGTGCATACCTATCTTATCCCAAATCAAGCAACTCAGCAGACAATAAAAGCGGATGTTGCCAGGATCTTGCTCAGCAAGAGCCCTGAGATGGCCAAGGAACTTCTGCATTTCCTGGAGCTGTTCCTCTCTGTCTTGGCTGGGGATGCTCTGGAGACAGCTGGCACCTTCACCTGGGTTTGGGTGCAGGCAGGTCGGGTGTTTATCTTGTTTTGTACACACTAGTACTCACATCACTGAATTCATTATTGCAAATACTTGAGAGAAAATAAATATTTGGGAATGATTGCATGATTTTAGACTTGAGAAGGTGAAAACCATATTAAAAATACAACTTTATTGGAAAGCAATGGTTTTAGATAGCAAAACCAAAATGCTTCAACCTGTTTAGAATGAGACCTGTGTACCAAAAGGTATGATTCATCATGAATRAAGGAAAACTTGCCTTAAAATGCCACTTAGTAGTTGCTGAATATAAAATATATGGACTCTGATTTCAATAAAGATGAACAAAAAAGAATATGAGAAGGACCTTGGCCTGAACCTCACTGCAATATTCTATACACAAACTATTTTAATATCATTATGGAGAAAGTCTTTAGTCAGAATTAAAAGAAAAGTATTGTCAGCACCCAGTTAACTTACAAAGTAGAAACTGCCAGTGAAAACCCAAATCTTCTTCTGTGAGAGATGTTCTAATATATTGGAACAGTGGGAACTAGACAATCCCACTCAGAGCCAAAATGAGCACTGCCTGAGGAAGTTTTGCTGGCTGGCAGTTGATGGATATAGCAGCACGATCCTCCCAGGAAGTAGAGCTATATCCAAATCCTCCTTTCCAGACCTTCTGCATGCCTGGCACTGYGGCCCAAAACATCTCTCTGGGTTGTGATCCCACTGCCCAAGCACAAAATTCACGATTCCRCTTCAATCCAAGCTTTCCATGAAAGAGATAAGAAAATGCTGCAGGAGGCCCCTTGCCCTGATGGATATGTAGGAAATTCCCTCTGTTGTTGGAGCCACTCTGGCAGCTGCTGTCAGACCCTCACTGTGATTGCAGGTCTGGTCTCCTACTCCTGCAAAATGAAAAGCTGTGTGATTTAAGGTCTTTTTTCATGTTGCCGGTGGTGTACTGGATTTTTTTTTTTTTTTTCCTTAAAGGTAATTTCTGGCTGTCTTGGGTTGATTTTGTGCCAAATCTGTATTCCTATGTTGCATCAGCTTGTATGCCCAAAAGGTGTCTGCGCCTTCAAATGTGGCCTGGAAGAAGGGGCAGGGGCGGCTGGGAAGGCGGCGCGGGCGGTTTGAAAGCCGGGGCTGCTGCGTACCCATTTACTTTTGGAGCTCAGCTCATTGGCTTTTGGAGCTCGGCTCAGCGCTGTGGGAGTCCTTGCTCGCTGCCTGCAGTGGAGTTCCATTGTTGCCGTTTAGCTAGCTCGGGTGTGTTATTTTGGGCAAACAGCTTTCCCTGGACAGACCCCCTCTGGGGCTGCTTTGATTCTGCTTCTGGAGCAATTTGGCGGCTGGAAGGGAGAAGCCGCGCGGCTCCGTCTCATCCCGGACTCTGGAAGAAGCCAAGCCGGAGACAGAAAAACACACCGAGCCCTCTGTTACATCCACAGTGCGGAAAAGGACTATTCAAGTTTTGCCACTGTTGCAGGAGTGGCCATGTGGGYTTTTCTTTTTGTTTCTTTTCCTGGGGACGGGAGCCACCATGTTCTCCGTAGTACGTGGCGAGTGGGAGGAGGCAGCGGGCATTCCTGGACTTTTAAATATCTMACAGTTACTTATTATCTGTGTCCTGTGGGCACTATGTTTTGTTAATAAATGCCTTTTTTTTTTCTCTTCACTTTTTGCCTGAACATCTATTTCAAATTGGTAGGGAAAAAATTATCAAAGTTTTCACTTYAGAGGAAACATTTACTCTGTAACATTTTTCTCTAAAAATATTGTCTCAAACCGAGATAATGACCTAGCCCCGTGATTCATACAGTGATCAACAGCCTCAGTGCATATCAATGACAGATCTGCTTTTAATAAATTATTCCACATAAATACACAGAAATGTGGTGTTGAAATGTCCTGGTCCTCAAGACTTCATTCTCATTTCTTTATATAGAATATGTTGCTCCTAACCAGGGCTGCAAGTAAAGCAGKTGACTCAAGTATGTATGGCTCAGATTAAAATGCTTGCCTCCTTCAGGCTGTSCCAAGGCAGATGGGAATCTCTGCAGTGCATTAGTCCTTTAATTGCAACACCATTATCTTTCCCTTTTCACCTTTTYAAAAAGACCTTTTTTTGTCTTATCTGTGTGCCTATAATCTAAAACCTGACTTCCTGAGGTAGGTGATATTACAGCTTCAGTGARTGGCAGCCTGTGAGACACAGAGCATGGTCTGGGTGCTACTGATGAACAGTCAGGYGTTTTCAACAGAAAACTTTAATTTGAAAGAAGTTTTGATTATTTTTGCTTTATAAATACATATAAATGCTAGATCTCATTTGCAGGCTGCTGAAGTGCACAAAGGAATTGTGGCCAGATACTTTCTTTGTGCTTTGTGCCCTAGCTGAACCTTGTAAACAAGCCATAACCCTCAAAGCAAATTTTGGGTTACACATCCTGCWGRAGGTGTGTGCCTGCTCTGCTCTAAAATCGTACACCGTGAAAGTAGATGCTACTTTTGGCTTTTCTCCACTAAAAATTTAGTTTATTATAGATGAAAATGTAAAGGTTCAGCCTTTTATCTGTGCTGTGCTAGAAGTATAGAATATTCCTCCCAGTGAGGAATATGAGACAACATATGAGGCATGACTGAGGGAATAGCGTATGAGAAAATACGTTTTGATCCAGCTGTCCTTATGCACTTACAGCAGTGCTGCCAGGGGGATGTGGTCAAGAGCAGCTGAGGCTGCCTTACACCCTGGGAACACCCAAAGGGCATAGGGGCACCCAGCCTCTTTCATGTAGGAGATGATTTGGGTCTCAGAAGYATTTTGTGCATCACCTTGGGGTTCACCAACACCTGGGCCACTGTGAGGAGCTGTGGTCTACCTCTCCTCCCCACAGCTGTCCCATTCTCCCCCAGAAGACACATCTGGGGCACAGGTTGGCATTCTCCTGCAGGAGCTGGGCTGACAAAGCTGCCTGGTCCCTTGTGCCAGCAGCAGGCMGTGTATGGTGACACCTTCCCCACGCAGAATGGAAGGAAGAGGTGGTGTATGGGGAACACCCAGTGCTGCTGGAGCAGGGGCTCTGGCAGGGTGCACATCCTGTCTCATGCAGCCTGGCCATCAGGAGGCTGCTCTCAGAAACTCTTCCCAGGGTGAATCGGGGTCCTTGTTTCTGCTGATCCCCCTTGTGCGGCAATACCCCCGGGTCTGGGACTGCTCTGGGGACTCACACGGTGTGTGCCTGAGCTCAGCTCCCCTGGCTGTTCACCTGTGATCTCACAGACTGCCTTTCCTCAAGCTACTGTGCAGAACAGAATCTTTTCCTCCTGAGCACTGTGGCTTTGTGCTATCCAGAAACACACCCCTCACCATACATCATTCGTGCCGCTGGTGCTGCTGCCCATCCCAGCCCTCCTTGGGAGGTTCTGCTGGTGCAGCCCCTGCTTCTCCTTGATATTCTTAGCCAGAGAGACTTGCTGGCAAAGGGCAGTCCTGAAACAGCTTCCTATAAATTTACTTATATGCACTTGTGTCTGCTGAGGTGAGAGTTCCATTTAAAACAATTTTTGATGAACAGGGCATTTAAAACATCCCTCTCCAGAGTGCCTCCTGAGTTTCTAGCAAGGGGTGGACTCTTATTCTACYGTATCTCTTGTTGAGTCATTAATAGGCCTCTCCCCTTTCCTGTGAAATTAGGGAACTTAATTCTTTCTTCTCAATGGGGCAGAAAAAAGTCAGAGACTCAAGAGTGGCTCGGGAAGGAGAGGAGCAAGGTGATGGTGGACACAAGTCCTRGTTTCCCTAGGAAAACAACCCAGAAACAGGATGAAGGTGTATATATAGAAAGAAGTTTGCAGTTTTATCTCCTTTATGATAAAGCAGCGCCATGGAAAGTAGCTGGGTACAGGGAAAGTGGCTTTTCAGGACGTTAAGTTTCCTGCAGGGTCCAAGCGGGGACAATGTGTTTTTTAGCTGGGTAAAAGAGCTGTTTCAAAAGGCCTTACCTCCCCTCCAAAGCCTCACAGCCCCTCCTGTGCTTCTGAGATTGCATCTGGAAGGAAATAAAAGATGCAAACACCAGACCCAGTGTGCTAACTGAAAAAGATATTTTTTTCAGTCAAGCAGATGGTGAATAGAAACCTGCCACAGAAACCAGCTTACRCAACCTGCCCCAGCCCGTGTGTGCCTGGTAAATACAAACTGCCAGATAGAACAGCCAGATAGAGCTKGGCACAACAGCTCGTGCTATTAAAGCACTGACCCCAGCAGCACACAGAAATTTATAATGAGCTCGTGGAGGAGACATGAAAGTGCAAACAAAGTGATGTAATCCCAGGGCCGTTCCAAGTCCCTACAGTTATGGCTTCTGTTGGCTTGTAGGGTCCCCCAAACCCTATGAATCACCAGCAGGGATAGGAACAAGCCCTGTGTGGGAGCACGAGTCAGCCAGAGGTAACGGCAGTGGCTGCTGGAAGCTGTGCAGGCTGTGGCAGGGGAACACAGAGCGAGGCAGCCACCACCTGGATCTGCTCCTGGGCCGGGGAAAACTGCAGGAGAAAAGATCAGCAGGAAAGCTATGGGCAAAGGAGACACTGAGGCTGCAGACAGTACCAGGAAAGGATTGCTGAAGATGAGGTTGCCACAGGCAGGTGCTGCAGCACTGTGCAGGGAACAACCCCTAAAGCACTTTTGGAGTGCTGGTCCCAGGTGAACATCAGATGGCACTGAAACCAAAGGCACAATACCATTGCCTTGTCCTGACCAGCAGGATGGCCAGGAGATAACTGAAGGCCAGGGCAGCTGAAGGAAAAGAGGCAGACAAGATATTTGTCCATCTCCTATGTGATTGYATGTAATAAATTAATTATGTGTATTAATTGTTTACTATGAGGACCTGAATTGTAAGACAGGATTTAATGTTGGATGCAGACAATTCCAGCTGGGATATTCAGGGGATCACATTAGACACCCCCTAATTYAGGCCTCACCTAAAAATTATGGGTATTTCAGAGGGTATATGATGTTCAAAGCAGCCTGGTTTAGCTCACCTGGATCTGTTATTATGGGTAGGAAAATATGTACAAAGTTTAAATTTTCCTGAAGTGTTAGAGAGTATTTTCTATTGCTGGGATAACAGGAACCAATCTGGCAAAGCCTGGCATTTGATCTTTACATACTGTGAACAAACCTATTGATTTTACTGCTGATTTTCTAACTCTCACTTTTTCTTCCCCTAGATTAAAAAACCTTTTATTTAAAACAGTCACTTGAGCCTCTCACATGGGTTGCATATACTGACAGCAACTCTCCTGTGTCCRCATCTTTCCTTACAGAACTGTCTTTTTGATTGACTTTCATACAGCAGAAGCTCCCAGAGGATCTCATTGAACCATATGGGTCCTATCTTTTGACATAACAATTATTGCCTGATAATAGCACAATAGCAATAGCAGCATGTTTGGGAATCAACAGTGAAATACTAATGAATGTTAATGCATTGTTTTAATTTACTACATTTGTTTTGTTGATGTACTTATTAACCTTCAGGTCTGTGGTTAATAAGGCATTCTATTTTAAGGTATTATTATCTGGGGGAAGAAGAGAAAAACAACACTGATGAAGTTAGACCATTTGTTCTTCATTTCATTCACATTCTGATTGGTAATTGACAGCAGATTTCACCACTGACCCAAAGACTGGAGGGACACTGATATCATTTCAATAACACACTGTGAGAGGCACAGATTTTAAAAGATTTTAAAAGAYGTAAAAGCATTCAGAGTATTTTAGCAGTGCAAAGGACTTTATGGCCAGGAATGCCTCCCATTGCATGGGGCAGCCCAAGGACTCTTCTGGTCCCACAAGCTCCGCACGGTGCCAAGYGCGTGTCCAGCAAAGCCAGTGGCCGTGATGGCCCAAGTGCAGGACAAAAGCCAGCAGCAAGTGGAGCACAGGGCTGCTCTGTAGTGCACAGATAATCCCTTCCCATGGGAAAAGGTTTCTACCTCCCTGCTTTAAATCACTACCTCCCAATTTTTCATCACTACCTCCCAATTCTTCTGCCATTTCATGGTCATTCTTTCTGGCCAAGAACAGCTTCACAATTTCAGTTTCCTAAGTAAATCCCTTTTCCATACGGGTATGAAGCTTGCAYTTTGGGTCTTGAATTACATACTGATTCTGTATTATTTGAAACAGCTAAAGTGTACTTGGCTTGCATTAGAATTTCGATGTCTAATGCACTTGAATTAATTTGGAGACTTCTCTTTGAAGYCTTCATCAACAAAATGCATGTTTGACTCTCATGTGTAAGTAGACTCGGTGGCTCTCAGGAGAAAGTTACATTTTTATTTCCCATTAAGRTTTCTTTTAAAAGTTTTCTTTTTGAAGAAAGGAAAGATTTCTCTCATGTAGGGTGAGGAGCCTGGATTTTATATCATGTTTATAGAAGCACACTTCATATATGCATATGAAGCAGAACCTGCCATTTCCAGCAGCTCTCGTAATAGGGCAGCTGAAGGAATGGGAAAAGAACAGACAACAAAGGTAGGAGAGCATTTCAGTTCATTCAATCTCTAAGCTGTATTGGATATTAAATGTTCTCTTTTCTGAAACAGGAAAATTATATTCCTGTTGAATCAGGTAACTCTRGAAGAAGACATTTCCCTTTACCTTGTGTCTGTATTTGGTGTTTCTCTTTAGAGATCATGACTACACATGCCTGCTCAAGCAGCTCTCTGGGCTGAATCTGTGTCCTTATCTTAAGCTTAGAAACTCCCCCTCAAAGCCTGTGCTTGAATAATAGCCTTGAATTTTACACTGAGACTGCAAAGTTCTGGGACAGGAACACACATTCAGAATTCATCTGTGGGCTAAATAATGTGCCTTGGAAATACTTGGAGCCCACCAGGCTGTTAGTGACTGCATGCATACTGAGTTTTTTATTTCTGCTCAAAAATGCCAGCAAGAGAATAAACATGGTGAAACAGAACCACTGTATTCATTACACTGGGCTCTCCTTTTGTGTTATCCCTAGTTATTCCTATTTCCTCTGAGGCAGCTGTTTATTATATACCCTGCTGGTRCAATTAATGAGTAAAACAAGTTCTACTTGTGCTGACTAATGCAGAACCCCCCCAACTTTCCAGCCTGAATCAARCAATTGTGGTGCAGTAATATTATTGACTTTCTCTATGATATGCCAGATTGACTAGGGGAGTATTAAGTGTCACTTCACATTGCTTAGAAAATAGAMAAATGTATCAGTAAACTTCAGATAACACCAGAAATGTAGCCCCATGTCTATTTTCCCTGCTCTTAATTTTTCCTGTTGCCAGGACTGGGATGTACAGGTTCCTTAACTGTGCTCTTTTGTGCACACAATTGTTTGCTTTCTGCTTAAAAGTTTGATAGAGTTCAAATTCTTGCACAGCTTTGAATAAGACAGTTGATGTGTGGATTTCAGGTTCCTTATGCCACAAGCATCTTAGTGAAGATCAAACCCCCAGCGTTTTTGTTTTCATTGAAGTCTGGAGGGAAGTGAGTGGTCCTGGTGTTCCAGGCAGAAGTCTGCTCTTTAGCAGCTCATCTGTGTGTTTATATTGCTCAGTGGTTTGACTCTTCCCACTCCTCCCTGAGAGAAAGTGTGTAGGAAGGGATTGATCACTTGCTTGGTCCTGTTGTTGTAATAATGCAAAAGCTGTTTGACCCTTTCTTCGTGTGTTCGGAGAAAAAATCTGGGTGTAGCTCTAGGTACAAGACAGCTGATGTTCATTTAAAGCCAACAAAAGGCTTTAAAACTACACTAGCTGAAATGGATTTATGCAGATTTAAAGTTCCAATAATATTGGAATTGGTGATCATATCGAGCTTGGGAGGTAACCAAATGTTAAAAACCACAAACCAATGTAACCAGAGTTATGTATTGCATACTGGAATCATTAGAGGGAAAAAAGTCTGGTCAAAAAAAGTTGGAGTTATTATCCAACAGACAGAGAAGGCTCTTGTTCAGCAGAAAGGGATGTGACAGTGCACAGCAGTATTTTGTCATTCACAGCTCGAAAAAGCAGCACTTCTTTTTGCAGTCCYGTGACAACTCTCCATCATTGCTATATATTAAGAACCAAAGTCACCCTTTTCACAGCCTTCTCTGGAACAGGCAAATAAAGCTGGGTGTATTTATAGTCTCTTGGAGAATACAGGCACTGTTTTTTAAAGTGTAGTTGGTGGTTCATGGAAAACTGATAAACATTAATTTCAAAACAATGGTATGGAACGCTCCCATTGTACTCCCTTTAGCTGCCTTTTCTTCTATCTTGCCTCTTAGTCATACATCCTGAAACACCCAGAGATCTTCCCCATAGCAGGATCTATTTGTGTCATGTATATCATGTATTCTTTTTAGATTACTTGTTTTCTTGACATTGTGCTTAATATGCCTGTGAAATAATAATTCTGTCTCTAAAGGATGAATTTGTGAACATCTTGGACATGCTAATGGAACAGCACCATCACAAAAACTGCTGTTCTTCTAAGTGGCAGCTACTTTTGCAGTTTTATAGAGCTGTAGGAATTTTAGACAAGAAAATAAGTTTTAACCATAGACTGGTCTTTTGATACTACACCTCAGGGATTTTTTTTTTTTTTGCTTTTTTACTGCTTGCGCCTTGTCTCTGCTGAATAAACATAAGCTGCTAGAATGGGCAAACCAGAATCTTTTTTAAGCATTTAGTGCTGTGAAAAAGGTGGCTGTATTCACTTGAACTCATTTCCTGAAACATTATATAACTTTYTTGTTTAGCAAAGATAAGAAGCAAAACACAGTTGGTACTAATCTCGCCTTGAAATTAAAACAATGAGGAGTTTGGCTYTACAGTAGAAAAGGGGGAAGTTAGAAACTCTAATTCTTCAATTCAACCATAATTTCATCCTTTGAGTTGCCAAAGATCTGTCACTAGTGTACTCTTCTGAGTAAGTGATTATAGGTGGGGAAACAGAGATTTAGAAATGGGTCTGGGAGGACTTTTTTGTTGCTGCTTCAAAAAAARAAAATAATTGGCAAGGATGTGATGATCTAATTCATGTGGGATTAGAAACCACCTTAGTGCAACCTGCTCAGAACGCAGGTCCCTGGCTGATGGATGAAAGCATCTGTGAGGGAGCATGTGCAGACTGAGGGGATGTGCTTTCAGGTATCTTTTTGCAGAGTATTCCCTCTTCCCGCTGGTACAAAGTATCCTTTCTGAATCTGGAAGAATKTTTTGGAGTCTGGATTCCCCATGTGGTGAGTGAGTGCTCTCACTGCTGAACACGGAGCAGCAAAGAACCCTTCCCCATCCTCTCTTCTGTGCTTAAGGCATAAAGTCTCTTTCATGCCAAACCTGTTGGTTTCCAGCTCTCTCAGCATCATAACGCAATGCCTGTCAACAAAAGGTATGCTATGGCCTAGGATTCTTCTGCACTAGATGTTACTAATGCTTYTCTTGAGTCAGTCCCAAGAAATTCTTTTCTCAGAACAATTTTAATGTSTTCTCTGATCAAAATAGGTTCTATGTAGCAAGTATAATAATATCTGGACTGAATACACTGAGATGTGATTGATATAGTGGTACCAATTAAGTATGTGGCTTTCCCCCACCAACTATATCAAGGCAGAGTAGCTTTCTGATACAATATTTCCCTGAGAAGCATACTCAGAAATGCTAATTAAATTGTTAAGAGAAAATTTAGCAGGATTTTTTTGGCCTTGGAACTGAATGGGTCTCCACAATGCCAGTTACTTGATTTATTATAGTTGCACATGAGGCCTAGGCTATGCTGTATTTGCATGAGAGTGGTCTGGGATGATGGCTCCTTCTCCAGTGCAAAGCTGGAATTGGCAAGGTGAGGAAGGAAGTCCTTTATTGACTATCAAACCTGTGGCTCCACRTGCTGTTGAGATCCTGGTAAACAGGAGCTGATGGCTCATCTGTCTGCTGAAGCATGAGAATGGTTCACTCCACTTGACTCAGGATTTAATGAGTAACTTCATAAACTTCAGTCAATGTAGAAATGTAGTCTTCTTCTGGGTACTGCTACAGGCTGTGTTTGGCTGTTTGCTGCATCCAAAAGTGTACATGCAGAGGGTTAATGCAGCTCTAGCAGGGAGCTGTGCCTGTTAATTGCAACCCTCTGCCCTCTGAGTCTGTGCCACTTCCTGGACTTGGATCGGAAATGACAAGGAGGTAATTGTTTAAGTGAAAGCTAATTACGTTATTATTATATGCTCACTGATCAATAATATGTGCTACTTGTCATAAATAAAAGTGTTGGAAAGGACTGCCTGGATCGATTCAACTCACCCTCAACATTAAACATCCTGCTTTTCATTTTTGCTGTGTGTGCATACAAAGCAGCGAGCTCATTCCTTCAGTTCTGTTATCTCCCTCTGTGTCAGTGTTCAGAGGGAGGATGACAGTGGGGCAGCAAGGCCTGCTCAAATAYACACACATTTCTTTGGAAGGAGAAGTAAGGCTCCAGCTGCCCTTCAACGTGAATTGTGAAAGGAGTTATTTTTATCRCAAAGAGCTTGCACAAAAATGTATTTGTAAGCATGTCTATTGTTTGTGAACAATGGAATACAGCAAATAATGGAGGAAAAGTTATGAACGAATGGTGTAGGCCATATTTCTGCTCAGATTTTGGTTTTTTAAAGATATCAAACTTGCATATTGAGCAGAAGAATGGTTTTTGTTAGGACTTACCTTCCCACAGCAAATCAAAATCTGTGCCAGAGCCTATCAGTGACAACACCTAGAGCTTATGGACTCCAGCCACAAAAGAAGACTTCTGATGTTTTTGTGCAAAAGATGTGAGAAGCTTATGGGTGCCAGCTCCACATCAGTAGTAATAAATGATATTAATTGTTGCTCATTGGCACCAGGGAAATCTCTTGACACAGGGGCTTTCTTCAGCTTGGAAGAGATGCTTACTAACATGGCAATTCTGTGAAATTTCTCAAGCATATGATGTTAACAGCATCTTCACACAATGTTAGCCACAGTCTAAAAAATCACTTTGGCTATGTAAAAGTATTAACTTTTCCATACTAATTGTACATAAAAGGTCCTTTCCATACCACTTGTATGTTTTCCTYCAGGAGAAGTGAGAGCTGGGAAAASCCTGTCTGTCTTTAATAAAGTACCTCGTTTACTCATCCATGAGTTGTTTCCCTCTGTGCTGAAGGGATCTCAACAGCCAGGCTGAGGCAACTGCCCTCTCTGCCTGCAGTGTAGGGAACTCTCCTTGTCTGTTCTAAACGATTTAAGTATTCCCACCTAAGCACTTCACGTTAGGTTTGTCTTGGGTAAAATGTACAGTATTTTGAAGGGTAGGGGTGAGGCAGGTTTCCTAAGTGATATCTGAGAAGGCCTACAGTTTTGGTGTATGCTTTGTATTTATGTTCAASTACTTAGTAGCAGTTTTGGTCTCAAAAGCCTAAAACCTCTGAAATGGCCCTGAGGACCAAAATCTTTCACTGGGCACAAGCGTGAGAATCTCAAATTCACAAGAAGTCACCTTGACTYTTGTTGATGTTGCTTCCCAGCTCACTCTTACATTCATTATCATCGGGGAAATTCCCTATTGTGACAGCCTCCCGTTTTGGCATTTTCCCCTTCTGCTGAAATTTTTTGTTCACTATTTTTGGTTCTTTTTCATATTCTTGAATAATCTTCCAGTTATTTTTTCCACTTGTTTCCCCACTTTCTGTACCAAAAGTTAACATTGGAATCATCGTAGTCAGACTTTAATAACCCAGTTAGTTTGAGAGCATGTCATTGTTTTCAGATGAAATCTGGATTTATATGGTGATATGTTAGACCATATACTAGTCCACAGTGGGTCATTTTCATAAGCAGAAGCCCCAGTACCCTGCTGCATTTGTTTTTGTCCTGTTTGTATGATTAAAGGTTAGGCTCCAGATTAGTTTTTCGGAGTCAGCTGAAACTGCTGAAGTAGAACAGATACCTACTATCAGTGCCCTACATTTACAGGTGCCTGTGTGAAATCAGATATGCTGGGTCTCAAGAAGACTTTTGCAACCTGCACAGAGCATTAGGAAAGTGGGATTGGATGTCGCAGGCCGAGCTCAAAAGAGCTTGTTTGCTGTGGGAAGCGATGTTGTGTATTTCCTGGTCACTCCTGTGTTGCTTTCRCATCCTATTTCAGTGTACAAATAGCTATGAGGACCTCAAAGGATTTGTTGCCCTGCATCAGTTTCATGTGAGGAATTACCTGAAAGATTTCAGAGCTATAAACTGCAGAAGAACAGGATTCCTGCTTGCAATCAGGTCTGGGAGTGATTGCAGCCCCAGACCTGTAACAGCAGATCCTGCTGTGTTTGTTTATCCTCACSGGGCTCAGATTGAGCTCTCTGAGATAACTGCTGATGTCAGGAGAGAGTACAGCACTGGTGCAATGTTCACAGAGCTCACACAGTCCTGGCAGTGAGGAAAGCAAGTGCACTTTGAAGGCATGYAGGAGAGGTTGATGCTGAAAAGAATGTCCTCCTGGATAAGAAACTAGTTAACAAGATAAAAACTTGTCTGCCTGGGGAAGCCAGTTGTACAATGTGTGTGTGTTTAATGTTCCTTGTATAATGTCCATCAGGAGTTAATTTTGATTAATGTAAATATAAGTGGTCTGTCTTTGGTTTGGAAGAGGATTGAGCTAAAATAGCAGCATGGGTTCCAAGTGAATTTGTCAGCAAAGGCAGCGAAGTGGGTTAATGGAGGCATTTCYAGTCAGGTACATTTGTGAACTGCTGCTACTTCTACCCTCCATGAGGAGAATATTGCATGTAGACTTTCTTTATTAGATACAGAGGTAAGTAAAAGCACGGGAAGCTTTTAGTCTGCCATCAGTAGGTCTGACCCTTATCCCTCATGTAGCCTTCAATTCACCTGATGTGAAAACCAAGGACTTTCTCTGCAGTSTTATAGAAGAGATGGAATTTTAACACCCATTTTTTTTCTTCACATGGTAAAATGTGTCCTTTAGTCAATGAAAACACAGCTTCAAAATATTGCAAATGTACTTTTATATGAATGCCCCAACTAAGAAACATGTACCAGAATTTTTAGGATCCTGATGCATGATAAATTACTGAAGCTGTTTGTGTGCAGAAATGAGCAAACTGTTTTAGTTTTGGTTTGGGTTTTTGGTTTTGTTTTTGTTTTTTGCTTAGATTGGCTGACCAGACTTGGGAAAGGAGAAAGGACATCTCTGGTTAGCTGAAACATTTCACTTTGGTTTTTAAAATTTGATTGGCTGACCAGACTTGGGAAAGGAGAAAGGACATCTCTGGTTAGCTGAAACATTTCACTTTGGTTTTTAAAATGTGTAGCCATTTTTTAAAATGTAGCCAAATTTTCTAATAAACACACATAGAATTTGAGAAGCAGTTAAAAGTGCTTCATAGTGCTATGTTTTTGGGTAGATTATTTTTAAAGAAACCATTTCACAGAGATGTGTAGGGAAAGGAGKACCACAGTGGTTTTTCCCACTCAAAGTTAAATTAAAAACTAAGGTTAAAATCTGTCCTCAGTTTTACCCTTTCTCAACATTCATTGAAGCAAACTTAAATAGCTGTTACAAAAGATATTTCAACTGTTCTGTGCTTTGGCATGTTTCAAGTTTCTTTGTCTTATCATGCAAAACCCCTATTAAAAATATTAAATCTAATTTCCTTGAAATAATTTCTTTAACAATGAGTACTCTGAAAGGAAGTGTAACAACAAAAAGTGTACTTTTTGCAGATAATTTTTTTTTCTGTTTTCTTTATGTAGTCATACTTATGCTTTAGGACTTTCCAGCAAATTTAGGGTTTAACCTAGAAATGGCCTAGCTTGCCATACTGTGGGAAGAAGGGACAGCAGACAAGTCCAGGAGTGAGAAAATAATGAAAATGCTAATGAATCTGGCCCAAGCAAAGGTGTTTACCAAACAGACATGAAGGGAAGGAATGTAGTTTGGAATTGCAATGAGAGATCAAAAGATGTCTGAAATWTGATTGCAAAAGGAAATTAAAATATGTATGTTGAAGTGCAATTAATTTAATTRAAGGTTTTGCAAAACAGATGCAGAAGTAGGCACAGAAGTGGATTGCTGAATGTTTGAGATGAGCAGYTGATGTAATGTTCAAACATGTTAATAAAAATATGGCAGCTTTTCTACGCCAAGAACGAGGGRATTTTTTCTAAATAACTGCAAAGTGCTGATCTGTGGAGACAGAAAAAGGCCAGGCAGAGACACACAGGGATTCTTGAGAGGCGTCTTTGCCAGAATTTCCCTCATTGCTAACGTGTCTCAACTGAGCTGGGGCAAACCCTTGTTTACGAAAAGACCTSCAGTCTGCATCTCCTGCTGCAAAGCCCCTGAATAGGAGCTGTGATAGAGTGGCTTGACTCTGCTGGAAGGAACGCACCAGGGGACACACAGGGGGCAGGAGGGTGCCTTACGAATGTCAGGACTGGAATTGGTACTGTTTGGCTTCAGCTYACCTGACTGGGAGCAGCTGACAGAACCTTTCTGGGCCATCCCTGGAAGGTGACCAGTTGCTCTAGAGGTTGTTGTGCCCAAAGTCACGAACAGCGGTACCTTCTGTGCATGAAAGAGGAGCTGAGAGTGCATCCTCCTCAAATCATGAGGGTTTAAGCCAGTATTTTGTGGCTCACTTCAGCACAGCTGTGCCCCAGGACAGGGAGGGTTCTGCTTCTGCAAGGACAAGAAAATATTTGGCCCTACTCTTGCTGTTTGCATCTCAGCAGCTATTTTCAGACCAAAAATGATGTGTGTAAATCATTTCACCCTCAAAGCAAGAAGAGGCGGTTTTGCCAAAATCAACAGCAGGTTTCAAAGCCTTCCAGGTTCCTGGAACACAAAGGCTGACTCAGAGCCTGACTCACCATCAGGAAGCAGAGGGGGGGACCTCCTTATCTGCTCTCATATCTGGGGTGTGGGAACCAGYGGCGGGGTGGGGCGGGAAGGGGTGCGTGTCGATGAGAGAACAGAGGAAAGGTTAAATGTTATGACAGCTTCCACTTCTTTGGAAAGCCATTTGGAAACAGCCATCCTTTCTTATGTCCTTAGCAGCAKCTGGAATTGTTTTAGTAGGCAAAGCATCGGAGCACTGTAGATCCATTGACAGTTGCACGGTCAATCAGYCTCTGGGTGAATTATTTATGTGCAAAGAAACAGATTAATTTCTGAAGTTTTAGAATTGATGAGAGTGACTCCAGGCACACAGGGAACTGCTGTTGCTAAGTCAGTGTTGTCTCTGGGCTCTGTCATTCTGTCCTCCCTGGTGCTATTGGTTGTTGCTGCATTTTCCTGCCAGCACTAAGTTGACTTGGGGGCGAGATACTGCAGGGCCTTTTCACCTGACTTCCAAAAGGCAACTTCTGTGCCTGGATAGCAGAATGAGAACTTTCACTGGGGCTTTTTTAAGAGCAAAGAGGTGCTCCGAGTCCAGAGATATTGCCAGTGAATAATGAGGCACAGCATCTCTCTTGGCAAAGGGATGAAGGATGCAGTGGCCYTCCTGCCTTTAGGCCTGTCTGCACTATGTGCTTCTTTCAATCCTCCTTGGCTTTGAAAATAAAGTCACTTCAAACTTCAGAAGATGCWTGATGGTTTTTCCTTTCATTTTTAATCCTAGGCAATGTTATTCAATTATTTCATGGCTGTCATTTTTGTTGGCTTTCTGACAAACTSTCCAGTGGCTGCTCAGCCCTCCGCCCACCACAGATGTTCCTGCATTGTTCTTTAGTGGGCTGGACATCACTTCACTCCCAGCTCTACAAATGAAAAGGTTTTCTGACCTCATTGCTGGTATCTCAGGAGGAATGACCCTCACTCTCCTGGCATGCCCTGGATTAGCTATGAGTGCTCCAAGTTTTATTTATGGCTGGGCTTTTCCTCTCCTTCTTTCTCTGTCTCAGGCAGAAGGAGGTGTCTGGAATAAGTGAGGGTGGTGATTTAAAAAAAAAAAAAAAAACACCAAAGCAAGGTTTCTTCCTTTGGTGGGGCCTCAAGGAGACAGATGTTCCTGTGAAATGTCTGCTCTAGAGCAATCCAAAGGAGTAACTGCAGTTTGAGCTGCTTTGGGTGTACCTGAGCACAATTAATTTGCCTGAGTAACAACTGAGCCCTGGCCCTGCGTGTTTGGCCCAGGCTGCCACAMAGACTCTGCAGCTGGGGCTCAGCTCCCCCAAAACCACCCCTGGTGTGTCCCCAGCCAGGCTGTGATGGAGATGGGCCCTTGGGCACCCTTCAAGGCAGAATAAAAGTATGTTCATTCTAACATAAATTTTGGGAGCTGCAATGCCCTCCAAGCAAGGCACACCGTCATGTTCTGTCTCAAGAAATCACTCTATTTGATTCATTATGCCTGCATCAAAAGGTAGTGTACAGACCTGTGCCATTTTCCCTTTTTGAACTCATATATTTTACCAAAAAGATGCAATGTTAATAGGARTCCTGCTGGAATCAAGAAAAAATATGCATTTTAAGAGAATTAGTAATTTTCTACCTTCTTTTACAGGTCTTCCAGACACTTCCCTCTTCAAGTTTTATTTCTTCCTTTYCTTGATCCTTTGTTGAACATTATAATCCTGTGTTTATATCTGTCTGTTGCCATAGAAATAACTGATGTTKCTAACTAAGCTTGAAACTTTCTTGAGGGATAAAGGAAAAGGTTATTTCTTGTAATTGTTTAATCTGTGTGAAAATAACWAGTCTCCAGATGGATCTCTCTTCAAAGGTCATGAAATTGAACTTCTATACCATGAAAGGTATGGTAAGGTCCTTTCAGTGGCATTGCACTTACCTTTCTTCAAACAGCAGGTCTAACATTCTCCCAACACTTCAATCCTTCTTCGATTCCACCTTCTTAGCCCACTCCAGCTCTGCCTCAGAGGGGTGGAGGATGGGGCAGGTGTTCTGCTCACCAGAGCTTTGCTGTCGATACCACAAACTCCCTGAAAGCATCAGAGCTCCTTTCAGACAGAGCTGATATGGTCAGAGCAATGCCAATCACTCTCATTGCAGAATTTGAATAGGGGACCTGCCAGGGGGTGGGAGGGGTGACTGTCCTGTCCCCAAGGCTCTCACCCTTGTTTGCTTCTGAAATCCTTGTTTCTGTGTCCTGCTGTGCCACTCTGCCTTGGACACACCTTTTAAAATCTAAAGCTGATGTATTTATTTGCCTCAATGCTCTGTTTGAGATGTGTWACTGCAAACAACCTCATCATTTAGATAAAGATGAGCTGTAGGGGGAAACCACAGTGGCACTTGTTTTAAAGCCATGTCACATCTCACTTG
>NW_026623262.1:3422684-3446168 GCF_030028575.1 Malurus melanocephalus
TGGGTTTTTTTTTGCGTTTAGTTTATTAAAAATGTTAATTTTATGAAGGATGGGGTTGTTTAACGCTCTTTTCCATGGTAGGGGGAAACAAAGCAAACAATCATACAAAACAATGCAAATTTAACAGGAAGTGTGAGGCCCCTTGGAAGGCTGCTTTACATCCAGTGAATGTGTGGAAACCGTGGTCACCCTTGGGTAGAACAATCTCTAATCCAGCAGCTACTGAATGAAATGGAGCAATTGTAGCTGTGCTACAGATGAGTAGCAGTAATTTCTTTGGTCTCCTAATTTTGGATAATCCTTATCACTGAAAAATAAACCAAGCCCCATCCCACTGAGCATGTGCAGCTGTGGGTTACCTGTTATGTCACTGTATAACAAATCTTTCTTTTTCCCTGCTCTTTCCTGAGTTTTGCTTTGGATCTTCTCCTTCATCTGTCAAAAGAAGCTCCCCCAAATTTTTTACAGTTCCCCTGTTAACCCTCTGTTCTGTGTATTCTGTATTATTCTGTATTATCCTGTATTATACTTTACCATTTTCTCCTGAAAACACAGGATCCATGATGTAGATTCAAAATTTCAATAGTTCTGCACAGCTCAAAACTTATCACAAAAACCCATTCTTAGGTATATTAAACTTTATTGCCACTTAGGGGGTAAGTAAACATGTTGCATATGGGTCAGCTGAGGGATTGGCATTTTTTAAACGTCATAAATAATTCAAAGACAGAGCAAGAAATAGAAAAGATCCCATGGTAAGCTATTTTTTTCCTTATTCTAACCCCAGGTTTAGCTCTCATTTTAAGATTTTCTGCATTGTAGCAGCATGATGCTCATGCAATCCTTTGAAAACTCATATAGAAAAGCAGTATGGCACCTTGGATGGGCATGATAATCCGTTTGAATATTCTGTTTCAGCTTTTCTTTTTTGCACTGTGTAACTTGACTGGTCTTTAAAACAGACAGTGAATATACTCGGATCAAAGTCCCCATAGCCCTGTGACCAGGCTCCCGTGATGGGTGCTACTATTTTGGATCTGGGAGGAAAAAGCTGCTGGAGTTACAGTAAGCCAGAGGCAGGGTGCTGCCCCAAAATGTTTGGCACTTTGTTGTTTCAGGCACTCTTGTGTCCTTTGGTTTTATTTGTGTTGTTTTTTGGGGTTTTTTTCCCCTCTGTGTCTGGGGATTTCTACTYGTGAAAACTCTTCTCTCCACGTGGCATTATCATTTACATAATGACAACTTTGACAGAGGCTGAGCATTTTCAAAATTTTCACCAACATAGAAGCATCTGCTTTACTTTTAGACTTTGCCTTGTGTTTGTGTCAGAGTTAGGAACAGGAACCAAAAAGGAGTTAAGGGGGGGATGGGAAGAGGGTGGAAGTGACAGCATGAGTGGGAGAAATGTGCAATACTTCTGGTCTGGTTGTTTCAGGTTGTGCCTGTCCTTTTGCTAAGCAGAACAAGTTTTTGCTGCTGCATTTGTATCCATAACCATGTATCCATATACTGACCTTGAAATATGTCTCCATGGTTCATGTGCTGGTCTTGCAAAAACAGATTGAAGTGTTGGGAAACACTTGTTTTAGCACATGCCAGGGAATAACAGTTGCTTTCCATAAYTTTAAGTAATTGCAGAGCTCTTTGAGACATGCATGTGTTCGGGTTTGGGTTTTTTGATAGTACTGACCTCTTCAGAAGTAGCAGGATGTCCGGATCCACATTGATTCCTAATTTGACTATCAGCCACAGACTGATTCTTTTCAGGAAGTTTTTTGTCAGATATGTCATAAAGACAAATCTGCTCTGACTTGATAAAAAATTAGTCTGCACAAGAGCAAGTGTAAATGATGAGAAGCAGAGTTGGCTCATCTCCAGCTCGCCTTCCTGTTTTCCTCATTAATCCTGATTTTTGAGTAATGTCTGATTCCAGAGCAACTCTAAAACATCGCAGTACTGACCAGGTCCAACAAGGCCAGGTTTTAATCTTGTCTTGTGTCTAGAGAGGGACAAATCTGTCCTTTCAAAACCTGAGGTAAGTGCAGAATGAGGTTATGACTCTGCTTTGCCTGTTCCTAATGATGTCCTGTAAAGAAAACAGATGTTGAATACAGATTTTCTTGGAAGCGTGGTATAGCAGTAATTTAACAGACTGGAATTTGGTTAGAGCATGCTGACTTTTAGCAATCCTCTCATAATTTATAGAAGCTTTCTGGTTAAAAACTTGCTTGAATAAAAACTTCCTCCTTTATCTCCAATTTTGAACTGAAAACTTTTAAATGAATCCGAAAATGAAATTTTCTGGGATTTTTTTTCCCTTATAGCTTCAGTTTTCTAAGTATCCACAAGAAAATCAGAAGCAAATATTCCCTGGGATAATTTAAGCTGGTATTTAGATAAATGATGGAACAAATCCTATAAAAATATGCAGTTGAAAGCAAAAATTGAGAAAAACAATATATKTTGCAAACCATAAATTGAAATAGTTTGGAAAGCTCTGGGAGGATGATGTCTGACTCAAGGAGAGGCAGGAGGAATCCTGCTTTCTGCTTCCTGGACTGACTTAGCAYTGACTTCTGGTGGAGCTCAGTCCTGCGCTGCACTCCCTCCTCTGACACAGAGGTTGGTGCCTGGTTCTTTGAGAATTTGCTTTTCTCAATCATCACCCAGAGCCACCTCCTTCTGTCCTGTAGGAGGAACGTTTGCAGCTCTACAGACAGGAGCTGCCTTTCAGCCAGCAGTGCAGAGTGGCTTTTTCTGTGGTGTTGGATGTTGCCGAGGTGCTGCTTGAGCTGGAYCTGTTGACCTTGGAGCAGGGATTGAATCCTAAGCAGTGATCAGTGTGCTGCCCCTACACTGTGGTTCTGTCCCTAAAAAGAAAATTCTGCAAGAGAAGAAATTCTAGCAAACACTTTAACTATTCCTCATTTCTGTTATGATTAGATATTTAACATAGGGTAAATACTTAAAAATGCCTTCCTTGTGTATCACAATTACTGTGAAATGCCTTAATCATCTGGATTTTCACACTGAAGCCATGCAGGACAAAGTGGTGTCCTGATTGCCCAGATTTCGATTTAAAATTCCCCCAGGAGCTTTAATTAATGTTATTCTAAGTAGGRAGATGAGCACTGAAAATCTTGGAAAGTTTAATTATAGAAAACCTTTGTTTAGCTTCAGTGGATAAGATGTACCATGCTGGTTTTTAAAATGCTTCTTTCAATGGGCTACCAAGGAGCCCTTGGCCCCTGTGACAGTGGGACTTTTATTACCAGGGGCACAACTTGTGCTTCTGGTCATGGGCATGGCTACTTACAAATCTAGCAGTGCCAGCTGAGAGGGTGGCAAGGTCAGTAATTCATTTCTTTTTTTAATTGTTTTGTTATTGGGCCTATAAAAGGTTCTTCATCCTTCAAGCCTAGGTCAGTTTATCACAAAAGCACCCTGAGGTGACAAAAGGCTGAAAAAGGTGTTTTTTAACTTCCTGTGCTTTCAGCAATAACCTCCAACCCCGATTTACAAAGCACAGAGGAATCCAAGGAATGTGCTCAATGGCTATTGAGCARAGCCCAGCTTCTTTCAATTAAAGTAACCAAGTAACACTGAAACCCTGAGCTCTGCCCTTCCCTGCCAGCACAGGCGGGGGGAGAAAGGGCTGCTTGGAGGGGTGGTCTCCCCTCCTGGTGAACCCCCTCATCAGCACAGGTCTCCAGCAGAACTGTAAGAATACATGGACCCATCCCCCTTTAAAGGGGAGGGAATTCTTTCCTTCAGTCCGAAGCATTAAAGCATTGACTACTATTCTTCATTCATTTCATGTTGCTACTGGAATTTTTGGGCATGCAAGAGTGAAAATTTATATTGTAGAGAAATGCTGTGTTAGCTGAGAGCTGCTGTAAAAGGAGCTGCTGCATGTGCTGTTTCTGGGAGAGGAAGCTGGAATAGCAGGGCCACTGCTGCGCTGGCACAGTGAGCTCACACTGCTGTGGTGGGGTGACCTTGACATGCGGGGTGACATGAACAAAGAAGGTCCCCCTGCCACCCAAATTGAGTTAGGAATAGGGGTAATGGTTTTGAACTGAAAGAGGATAGAATTAGAYTAKATAKGAGGAAGGTATTTTTACAGTGARGGCAGTGAAACAATGGCACAGGTTTACCAGAGAGGTGGGAGATGCCCCCAGCCCTGGAAATATTCAAGGTCAGCTTGAGCAGGGCTCTGAGCAACTTGATCTAGTTGAAGATGCTCCTGGTCATTGCAGGAGAGTTGGACTAGATGACCTTTAAGGGTCCTTTCCCACSCAAACCATTCTGTGATTCYAGGGAACACTGGGTTTTGCTTTAATGGAGAATGGCCTATAATAACATGGGAGTTTGTGTTTATTTAAGAGCTTTTAAGTGCTTCATTTTTATATCTTAAGAAGTAGGAGAAACAGAAGAACATGTGAAAAGCAAACACTTCAGTACCTGAAGTTAGACTGACATGCTGCTAGAAACACCTAGTAGGGATGGGAATTCTGCACAGCCTGGGCTGGGGAATTGGCACAGGCAAAATGGGCAACCTTGTGTGGACTTCTCCAGGTGCAGTGTGGTAAGCTGCAAAAAGGTGGGGGAATTCATGCTGTGTAAACAGATGAGATCTCCAGTTTTTTCTCTAATATAAACTGGAGCTGAATTTGGTTCATTAAAAAYATTGCAGTGGAACTGGAAGCATGTTAGGCTGGTGTGAGAAATTTAACTGASGTATAGGATAAGAGACTAAGATACACTAAGTCCATTTGCCCAAGTTGGAGACTGTTACAAACTGTATCTATACGGCCATACAAACTGTACCTATTGCTATCTTTTTACAGAGATATTGCTGCTTTTATTATGGTCTGARCTTTGCAAGATTTTTCACTGTCCAGAAAGGAAATCTGGGTTCACCAAAAAATTAGCCAGGGTTAAAAAGTTTATTGTAATCAGGGTATTGGACTACCTGTGAAACTGCTGTCTAAGCTATAACATTAAGCAGAAGAATCTAAAGAAAATGGGRTAAATTTGTTTAATTACCTTGGCATGTTCCCTCTCTCATGCAGTGATTCAAATCCCTGTGAATTACTTGTGCTGAATATGTGTTGATTTATACCCAAGATAGGCTCTGAAATAAATTAACCAGGCTTCTGTGTGGGCAGGGAGCAAGTTTTTCTGCTCTGCTTCTGTGTGGGGACAGTAGGATAATGTGCATCAGAAACCAGGAGCCACATGAAATGCAATTGTGAGTCACCTATCCCATGGATCATGGTGGGCCACTCACAGGAATAACAAAGGCAGTGTAAAATTGTCACCCTGTCTGGAGGTGTCTGTGCAAGAGCACGAGCTGTTGCACAGTGTTGTGCATCAGAAATCCAAGTTACCTTTCCCAACCCTCTCCGTGTGAGTGTTTGCTGTTCACTGTATCTGTAACACTGCCATGGCAGACACTGAGAGGCTGCCTTCATCMGAGGCCATGTTATCACCCTGAATGAATGTAACTGGAAACTGCAGCATCACAAAAACAAAGCCAAGCTCATCTGGATCTGTCCCACTAATGCCCTTTGCAGCTGTGTCCGAGCAGAGAATCACAAGGGAGGAAAGTCACGAGGAAAGCGGGGAGCAGGAGCTTCTCCAAGGGGAGCTGTAGGGCATGGGGCTGGATCCCACATGCTGGGGCCCTTTTGTGCCAGCTGGTGCTCAGCTGAAGGGCTGAGCAGGGCGCTGTGGCTCCCAGGGAAGAAAAGCACACATTTATGGGAYCCATCTCTAAAGTGGCAGAGCCATAGAACCTGGGCATTTGACTTCCTGGGAGACTTTTTAGGACACTCCATTAGAGGAGTCTCCTAGACTCCTAGACTAGTGGATTTCTGCAGAAAATTGGGTCCTGTGTTTTTGAGTTTCTGGATACATAGAGATCCTTCCAGGTGACCCTACTGGCACTGTGGGAAGAACAGCCTTTGAAAYATGGCAGAAGCTAAAATTTAAAGAAAGGGCAGTACAGTCAAGCATTGTCTGGCCAAATTCTATTACTGACACATTTACAAATCTGAAAGGATTGAAATATCTAATTGGTCAGAGGAAGAAAATGTATTAAAAAACCACCAGTATTACCAGATTTTTAAAAAAAACCAAGGAGGTGGGGGACGCATTTCGTTAGTCCTTTTGCTTGTCTTTCCTTGGCTCATGTTTCTTGCAGCTTTGGTGTTTGGGCATCATATTCTTGARGCTTAAAAGCAAATGGGAAATTAGCAGTCCCAGTCCTGACCTTATTTCCTCTGCTACAATGCAGACACAACCCAAGAAACCTTTAAGGTCAGTAAAACAGGCTTTATACTTCTATTTAGAGGGATTTTTTACTTACTTGCTCAGCTTCAAAGTAGGCAGTGGGCACTACCGATCTCTGGCTTTGCCCTTCATGAACGGTGAGCTCTGTATTTCCTGTTCTCATCCTGTGCACTGAGGTCTGTAGTTAAAGACAACCTACTTGCTGCTAAATGGAAAAAAAGTTTTAAAAAAAAAAGTCTAGAGCAGAGCATTGGTGTTTCATTGCTCACTTGTGTCAGTGATCTGATGCTGGCAAAGCCATTTCAGGACTTTTCTGTGTTTCTGTGTCAGGCGTATCGGTCACCATACACAGACAATGTGATGGGGGGATGTAGACCTTGTCCTAATGGAAGAAATCCTCTGAGGACAGTACAAAGGGAAAAAATATCTTTTTTGCTATGGCCAAAAAGTTTCAAGGAGCTGGAGTGAGATGAATGTTGACAGAATTTTTAAATGAAAGGTTCTCCTTATCTAAGTTTCTTCTTAAAAGAAAAACATGTCAGGAAAAGATCTTCAGTTTTCTTTTTATAACATCCATCCTAGAACCGCATAAAACTGATGTGTTTAATCTCAGTAAAATCAACTAATGGGTGAACTAAGATGATGATATTGTCACATGCAGTAACTCAAACAAAGCTGATGGAAAAAGTGACTCTTGGTTTAATGGCATAAACTCTATTTCCCTCACTGGTACTATTTTGTGCCCTTTTTAAGCAGAGGACAATTTCTCCAGCATTAATCTTCATTGGTTGCATATTTATGATCAAGTCTCTTGAATTCAAACTTTACAGTTGATTGTACTTAGGTGAAACTCCATAAAACTGGATAAGGGAGCTACCCTAACCTTTTTTTATGGGAACTTTTAACTTTTGCAGGTGAACATAATCCTATTTTATTTTWAAAATTATATACTTTTACCAAGTGTTCTGTTACCTAACTGATTTCCTACAAGGGTGTCTAGAAGCCCTCTGAAGTAATTTATGTGAAACTTAATAGCCAGATTTAAAGTGTTGCACTGGCCTAATTGAATTATTTGTAGTTTGGATAATTATTTGAAATCTCATCTATCTGGAAAGAACAAGTAACATTACTAATTTGATAAAGGTTTCATGGCCTCTCTTGAAATGGTAATTCTTCACAGTTACTTTTAAAGTATCTCTGGTAACAGCCAAACAAACATACAATTTATGATATCACTTAAAACAACGTTAATCTAGTGGCCAGCTCCAGATTTTAGTTAAAAATGTCTGGTAGCACTGGAAAAACATACCTATTTGGCAAACTGTCAACTCTCTTCTGGGTCAATGCTCATAAAAATATCTTTTATTTACCAAGATTAAACAATAGCAGTTTGTTTTCCATTTACTATCATAAAACAATCGTGGCATGAAATCTGGTACATTCTGCTAAGAAATATAGGTCCAATTAGTTCATTTATTTCTGTCAGCTCTTTGTCCAGGCCTGCATTTACAGCCTTTGATGGTTCCAGATTTATTTTTATGGATTCAGCTTTAGCTCTGAAGGCTGGAACAATCTGGTGTACGATCTATCATTCCAGTAATATTTTTTCAGAGATGAAGCAAGACCAGGTCATCTGTTGTATTATATATTTGTTTCCTTTTAAAGAAATACCAATTATATATTTACCTGAATTTGATTGATTGAACATTTCTAGCTTGTTACGTTTCTGGACTGAACAAATAGTTCTGCCTTGTGGATCCTCAGCAGAACATAGTTTTCTTGTAACAACTGGTGTTTTAAGCAAGTAGCGTCTCAACATGATGTTAACCAGAATATTGTCTGTTTGGGTTACAGGATTTTCTTACATAATACTCTTTGCTGTTACTTCCAGAGTTCGGCAGCTGTTAAACAAATATTGTTCCAGAGTGTCTGCAGATTTCAGTGTTTAATTTCCCCATGGCTGTTGTTTGTCATTCAACAAAATATAAGTATGTGAGTGAGGTTGATCAATAGGAAATGAAAGTGCCTTCATTAAACAGAGTCTCAGAAAAAGCTACGCCTTTATAATCCAAGTTTTCTCCAACTTTCATTCCAAAAGAGGCACTGTAGGAAGCAATAGTTATTTTTAAGGTAGGAATAACTTTCTTGCTTGATGTCATACTAAAAAYACCAGAAGGTTCATGGATGGACTGGGTGAGTAATAATGTCTGTATTGCTCTATGAGGAGGCCCCTTTATGGGGTGAAGGTTTGTTTCCTAGTAGAAATTGGRAGCTCCTGTATCCAAGGTATTATTTTTTTAAATGATATTTACTTAATATTTTTTCTAGATAAGTAATGGCCTTATTGTGAATTATGTTCGCTTGCTCTCAAGCAGTGATTGCTTTGTGCAGTAAGCATTTAAAAATGGAATTAGAATATAAAGATTATAGCAGGCACAGGAGTTTTAGAATATAAAAGTCGTTAAGCAGACTGAGGGGAGCGCATCCCTCTCAGTGCTAGAAATGTCTGACAGCTCCTTTTAGTTGGAGAAATGTGTTTACAAGTTCACAAGGGATATTTGCCAACTTTTGGACTTTGCCTACAAGAAAAAGCTCCCACCACCTTTAGGATKTAAACCTTAAAATGGAGAGAGCTGCCTGTGAACTGTAAGACAGGAGTTTCACAGCTGGGGGTGGGGGGAAGCACAAAGAACAGAGTAATACTGCCTATCCATCAAACACAATAAATATAAATGTATAAAAATACAGCCACTGAAGATGAAACGCAATGCCCTGGTCAGAACGAGCCTTGGACACAAGACTGCCAAAAGGCCTTCCCAACCCGACTGTTGCACGTGACTTCTGTTGAACCACAAAGCAAGCAGGTATATTTTAACCAAAGTTCTAATACCCTGCCTTGAAGTACTTGAAAAAGTAATGCAAGGGTTTTTTTCTCCTTTCTTTTTCATAACTTCACAGCAAGAGATGCTACAGAAGGGAAAGGAAATGAAACTTGAATCACAGACTTTAGAAAGGATACAAATAAAATGTTCAGGCTATTAATTAAATCTGTTTCCAAATGAACAATCTAATCTCTTGTCTGTGTAATTTCATTATCAACAATTTGAAAGGGCTCAAATATTTCCTCTAACGTTTTAACAGCAGATATGGACTAGACTATGTTAATTGAGAGAGATTGTTTTTCTGGTTGCCAGGGAACAGACAGCTTTCTTTGAGAATGCRGTGTTGTGCTTCACAGCCTCAGCATCCCCCCCGTTCTCCTGAGGGGTTTGGGAAGTCGATGTTCTCGTCACAAAGTTACCCCTGATGGAAGGGGGATGAGCTCAGCTCCACTAAAGCATGGAGAATATCAGTAGACAACATGTTGAACATTTAAAGAGAATACTTTTGTCCTGCCAATGAATTTATACCTTCAGGAGAGGGAATTAGATTTTCATGATGAAAAGAAGAAAAGATACACATTAAAGTGAAGATTGCTGTTAAAAAAAGAAAGGTTTAATAGACTAATAATAAATCCAGACTGCCAGGTACTGTGAAAAATTATCTGTTCTTGTTGTCTGAGTGCTGCAGTTACCCTCTGTGAGTTTGCTTCCTGATGCCAGTGATTCTGATGTCTTGTTGCCMTTTTTCTGACATAAAATGGGCCAGGAAATCCAGAATCTTTAACTCGTAAGTCTAACAAGCCAAGAATTACGATTAGCTTTGAGCTATGAATGTTTAATTCMATGGATGATGGGTGCTTGATAACCTTTTCTGATGTGGTGTGCTTTTTATGGTATTTTCCACTTTGTAATTGAGGCATTTGTTTATTAAATTGCAGTCATCACTTTTGTCAGTCATTCATGCTTCCCTGTATTTCCAGCTGCTTCTTTCCATCTCAATCTTCTCACCTTCCCACTCCCAGTCTGTCAGCTTGCTGCTTAAGGTCTGTCTGCTCYGTAAGCCTCTCCCTCACCTCAAGGGCTGAACATCCCTTCTTGAGGCACTCACTTYTAAGCTCAATGTGAACCTTCTGCTCCCCCAGCAGTCTTGGTGTTAAATAATGAGAGATCTGCTCAGCACCTTTTGGAGGGTCTAGGCTTYCTGACTGAAAAATATCTGTCTTTTCATCATGTACAGTCTTCTGTAGCAATTATCCTCAAGATTACTTGAGTTTCAGCAAACTTTATCCTGGATAATCTGGAGAATTAGTACAACAGAGTTTATGTTGGAGAATGTCAGGCCAGATTTTTAAAAAAAAAAATAGGATCTGGAGAGCTAAAGTGCAAATTAAGGCCAAACCTATTCAGGATCTAAGATCGTCCTCCAAGAGCTCCAGTACTTACATACCAGACATCCATGGGTATCCATATTTTTGCCAGACAAGCTCTGTAGGCTCTGGGAGTTGCACTCAGCCTGTCAGAGCCACTGCCCTTGTAGATAAGCCTCTCTGCCACCTAGGATCCCTGATGCAGAGCCTGCCTGCGGGGCTGATTTGTGAAATGTCATGTGAGCATGAGTAAGAYTCAGTGATTAAAAGGAGGTCAGCAAAAAGCACAGAACTCGCATCCCCACTGTCATTGAGAATTACAGTAGTCTGTAGAAGGGAGCATTGTTATTGAACAACCTGGGGGCCCTCACTGGGATGTGAGAAATGAGCTCAGCACCATTTGCAGACGAAAGGAACTGCAGTTTACATTTTCTCTAGACAGGAAACGGTGAACCCTGCATCTCTTCTGCTAAAGCGACCCTTTCACCCTACTCGGTGAAGACCACGAAGCCATGGTGTTCCAGTGAGATATTCATGGGGCCAGGAGACCCTGTCAGGGTGGTCTTACCAYAAGAGAGATTTCCTTTAAGGGCACATAAAAGTTTTGTTTCTGGTTGCTCAGACAGAACTGCCGCTGCTGCATTTTGTGCTGGGAAAGCAGAGGCTTTTGCACAAGAGCAGACTCTGAGTCTCGTGCCCTGTGTTGTTGTTGTGGTGTCAGGGGTAAGCTTTTTATTCCYTGAAGGATGACACAGACATTTCACTCCAAAGCAAGTTCGGACTTTAATTTGGCATTTGGATGGTGCTCAGATCTGGAGAAGGAATTCTTCCATGTGGATGCTGTACATGGCAGCCACAGGTGTTGAAGCCTTTCACTGCACAGAGGATGAAAGGACTTGGTTCGGGCTTGCAAATTCCATTCCTGCAGCTCAACACCAGCTGTACCATCAAATGGAGCAGCCATCCCCCAAACCTCAGCACAATATAACTGGGCCTGTCGTCATCATGCTCAAATAAACTGTGGGATGGGTTAAGACTGGAATACAGCAGGCCCTGGAGATGAGATTTGCAAGATAATGTAGTTACTCGCTATAAAATGGAAGATCATTCTTGGTATTTTATAAACATTGCAATCTGGCATTCATGAGAGAACAATTTGCACCTGAAAATAATATTACAGCTCCCTTTTATCAATATTCCATTGTAATAGGAACTGTCTATAAGCTGTATCTCTTCTTTCAATTAGAAGTCACTGGACAACTCAACTGAAATTCCCTCCCTTACATTATCAAACCACAACTTCACTCTTAAAAAAGCAAATGTTTTTACTATTCTAAAATCCCATTAAAAATGTTTTTAAAATATAGGATTAAATTCTCATGTTCTGTGTTCCTCCAACAGTCTGTCAGTCAGAACAGGTGGAGACAAGTTTGCCCTTTGTATGAGTATTGGTATTTACAGGTTTTCCATGCAACAAAAGTCATTTTTAAGTCCCTTGCTTGCGGGTTCAAGATATCCCTTATTAAGAATTAGACATATTTGACTTGAACCTACAGTAGCTAAACGCAAAAAGGACAATTTACTCTGTTCCTTCATAGTGCTGGGAAAAATTCCAAAGGCCTGGATTGAAGAGAAGAGATGTAATGCCCATATACGTGGGTAAAAATAGCATGAGAGACTGATTGGGAATCATACATTTAGCCTACAGCCATTAAAGGAAACAGTAAGTTGAAGCAGAGGCCTTTTGATCTTTTGCTTGAGAGACAGGTCAGAAGTGCTTGTTCTTACTCTGCCACTTGTTATGTTGAAGCTGAAGTTACTGTCCCCGGCCAGGGAGAATAATGCATCCCTTAATGCATCCCTGTCCCTCCTTCTCTTAGTGCCTGCCCACATTTGAGCACCCAAAATCATAGCTGGCCTAGCAAAGAACTGTTTATGAAATCAAAGCATCTCAAAGACCAAAATTGTTCTATCAGCTCCATAGTATGAAGCACTTTGTTACAGTAAAAAGTTCTCATCCCGCCTGCACGTATCTCTTGTCACAGTTGTTTTCTTTTTCTGGCCTCCACTTGGCTGTAACAGATCATTGCTGACTCCTGTGCATCATGCATGCAGTTGTTCTCTACCTTCAGCTACAGTAAAACCCTTCAGGGGCTGCATTTTGATATTCTGAGAAAATGTTTGTTTTGTTGCTGTCATCTCCRTGGCATTTCTATCTCTACTATGCTTAAGATAAGAAAAATTGCCTTTTCTTCCAGTTTTGACATATCCTTAAATTGTGAGAGCACCAGGCTATGAAAGTATGAAAGCTGTCCTGCTGTTCACTTGTTTGGTGCTTGATTTGTCTTTTTCTTAAAGCCATCATGTTTCAGTTACTACTTTCCATGCAGTCACCTCTCCTCTAAGGTGTGTTAAATGCAACTTTAATATGTTTGTAGACAGAATTTTCTCTGGAACCAGCATAAACAGAGCAAGATGACTTTTTAGGTGGTTCTGCAGCAGGATGCAGCTGCAGAGTGCATCCAGTCAGGTAATATGAAGGAAACTTTCCACCCATTTCATAACAGTGCCTGGAATTACAGGATCCTAATTCTTTTCAAACTTTAAACAAATGGCCTTGAGCTTCTTAAGAAGGAATTTTTGGGCTTTGTTATTTTAAGTTAGTTATGTCTGAAGGGAACCAAATGCTGTAGTCTCTAGTCTAATTTAAAAAGCTGTTTAAAATCTTGCACAACTGTGTGCAAATAAACATCTGTTAAAACYACCCCACCATCAGAGAAGCCAAATCTGATAGAAATGAAACAGCAGAAACTGTGTTCATATTTATTCAAGAACCAAAATAACTCGGGATTTTTTCCCTTATTTTTGGGAAACCTTTCAACCCTTCTGTTCTAGGTTGAACCAATTCAGATCCTTTCTCAGGGTGAGGAGGTGGAGAGCCCTGAGAAGTGCCTGGGTTATGAAGAGGTAATTGCTCTCTGAAAAAAAAAAATAAAAATAAAGGCAGGCTATTCTCTTTGAGATTGTTTGCCATTGTGTCTTCCTGTACACACGTGCAAGTTTGTGAAGATTTGAGCATAGCTGCTATGTTTCATCTTAGCTTTTTCTTGGGTTGTGATTGTTCAGATAGAAGTGTGGGCTGCTGAGCCCATCAATGAATTCGCTGTATGCTGAATTCAAAGGCTGACATTGGCCTCACACAGGATGCATTTGRGATACAACGTGCCTTTCTTAGAGTCAATCTCATCCTGACATTTGCATATTCTGCAACACCCATTTCAATTGTTTTGGTTTTGGTTTTTTTTCTGAAATGCCCTTACTTGCTTTGCAGACAAAAATAGTGAGGAATGTTGTCCTTTTGTAAGCAAAAAGAGATAGAAGAGACAGCGAGCTCTGGCCTGTGTTAGTGCTGTAAGTGACTGAAAGGCACACAGCCACATGGTTCCTATGGCTCTCTGCACATTCAGTGGCTCAGAGCTCTGCAGCTGGAGTTTGGATCCTTTTCATCCACTATGCACTTCTGCTAATCAAAACTGCATGTGTGACTTTGTACCTGTCCTCTCTGTGCCTGTGGAAGGTCCTTGCTTATTTTTATTCTTCTAGTAATAAGGAAGAAGGTTTGAAAGCCGTTCTCCTCAAGCCAGGCCACAGCCTGAAGAATAATTTCACTCATGTTCTCTTTTCTCTCTTCTCCTCGAACCTATCTCTCTCTCAAAATCAGAGGACCCTGATCTTTAACCTTTCAMAAGCACTTCTGGAAACCCTGCCTTGGTTTGCCCAGACACACTGCTTTTTGGAAAAACAGGAAATCAATTTGTGCTATTTTAATCCTGGTGCTTTCATATAAATATGTACTATTATTTTTAACAATGTTGCAGAAGGAAAAATATGTTTACAAGCACCAAAAATTGTGTATCCAGCACAAAATATTAATCTGAAAAACAGTGATGGAAACTTGATACTGCCTCATAGAAACTGTAAGGTAATGCCACTGTTGTTCATGCTACTTTCATTGATTCTGATTCTTATTTCTTCTATGTGTACCAATTATAAAGGAGGTGCCTATGTCATCTTTTCATGGATATTATCAGTCGATTTTTTAGGGCTGAATAGCAAAGTTCTTCATGCCTTGCATCCTTCACACTCTGGTCTAAAGCACAGCCATAATCGCAGCAGGAACTTTGTTGGGAACAATTAAAAATGGAAGTGTAACATAGCTGGAATTCCTTCTTCAAGTCTCCCACTGCTACAATCTTATTCCATCCAAACACTTCTTTCAAGCAACCACAGTAYGTTTCACTAAAAATTTTACTGGACACATTAACTGCACACTAATGTCTCTTGCATAGCTGATGCATTTTTAGCTCTAGGGGAAGGCAAAGCAAGGCCACTTTGATACCAGTTTATGTAACACAAATTTTGTTTCGTGGAAGGCTCGAGGCCATTAAGAGTGTAAACCATACTGGAATATGTTCCATATGGCATTTTCTCAGGTATTGTGATAGCTAATCCAAGTTAATAATTAAAATCCTCTTCTATCACTCTTTCCTTCAGGATGCAAGAAAGGGCTGGAGTTTTCCTTTTAATACTGTATCATCTTTTTCTGGGTATGTGATCCTGTCCTTATTACCACAACAAACATAATATTTTATAGTGTAATATTTCATCTGGGTAAAACAAGCAAAAGGGAGGAGGGTTGGTTTGTTCACTAAGATGCTTTTTAATAAAATGAGCCCACAGTGATATCAGTGATTGATGGAGCACTAATAGCACTGACAGCCTTAAGATCCTGTTTCCAAAACAGTAGTGGAAAATGTCCTCTGCTCCCTTTCTCCTAGCTGCACATTTTGATGATGTTTTTATCTTGGTTTGGGCAGCCACAGAGATGCTGTCCTTGTGCCCAGCAGCTGCTATGCTCAGCATGAGGTATTTTGGGATCTGTCCATRTTGCAGGGACTTCCAGAGGCTGAAGGTGTAAGAGTAGCCATGAAAGGGAGATGAAGCTCAGAAACCTGGTTTCATGCTCTTGGGACATTTCACCTCTTCAGTTATAAAACACGAGGTTTTTGACTGCCTGCTTGGCAGGGTGCTGTGATCTCATGGTCACTGGATGGTGCATCCTCAATACTGAGCCCATACAGAAACAATCASCAGTACAAACACAAGAACTAGCTGTAAATACTCAGAAATATGAACTTTCAAAATTGAATGTACTTCAGGCTTGTTTGTTGGGATTTACCCCCATGAAAAGTTCTGCTGGGAAAAGAAGGCCATGCATAAAATGGAGATTATTCCAGTGTTGTTCCTCAGTAYATGGAGATAGGTCTTTGGTGTCCTATCACCAAACCAAAAGAAAATGTTTGGACTGTGTTACCTAAAATGTGAAAGAAAATAAGTGCAACTCCCACTTGGCAGGGCAGATTCTCCTCATAGGTGCAGATAGAGCTGTAGAGGGCTGCTCATGGCAGAACTGCGAGTTAGTGACTCGTGAGTGTGACCACCAACTAATCTTCACAAAGACCCCACAATACCAACTGTTTGCCTTTGGCCTAAAAATGCCAAACTAAAAAGAGTTTACTTAAAAAACTTCTAAAGAGCTGTTGCAGGAGATTCAGGAGTATCTTTTTGCAGATGCTTTCACACAATGTCAGGAGCRGTGTCCAAACTGCTCTCTAGCGTGTGGGCTGATGAACTTGCTCTGTGCCAAAGGTTTTTGTGTTCTGTGTTTTTTCTACTGCATAACTGTAGACAGCTTTGGAGTTCACGGTGGGAGCATTCAGACGTAGTGCAGCTGTGCCTGTTGCTCCAACTACTTTATATCCCAGGCAGGTCACAGAACAAGACAAAAAGCAGCTGTGCTGCYAGTCCGTGAGTCACAAAGCATCTTYCACCTTGGCAGAAAATGGTTCCATCAGTAGGTTATGTAAATYGATTCTCCAAAGTTACTAGGAAAATGATACTCAGGTAATTTCTACTTAACGTCGTAAACTGCTTGGCTAAAACCACCCCATAAAGTTTAAATGGRCAATACTTTTGGATTAAGAGTATTTTCACATTTTTTGCTAACATGAGATAATAAGAATCTAAGTTAAACATCTTTGCTAATGAGTGTGCATCTGACTTCACAGCTTCAGCAATTTATTACTGAAGATGTACCAATTAAATTGTTTTATTAAAGAAAACAGCTAATCAGAGAAAACAAAGTTAATGGTTTTTCTCAAGTATTACAGGTTGATGGCAGTGTTTTGGCTTGTGATAAAAGGAAAGAGCTTGGTAAATTTTGAACTTCACCCTCTTCTTATTTTGGCACTATGATGTGTGCAAATCTGGGTGGGGACACTGGCAGGAGCTCTGGTCCCAAGTGGCAGCAAATCTGGTCTTCTCACCAACCTGGGGACATTTGCCAGGTTTCTGCCCATATTCAGTGTCTGAGGGGCTGAATGCTGCACCTTTCTTAAAGGGACTTTGCTTTATTTCCTCCTTCCCCTTTGGTTAATGTTTTATGGGAAAAATAGACTGTGAATCTATGTAGCTGACAGGTTTGCTAGTGCTCATCAAATAGGTTAATATTCAAAACAAGCAAACACACACACTGCTCTCTCTGGGAGAAAATCTGTCTGCAGGAATTTTGCCTATTACATTTATTTAGTTATTATACATTATTATATTACCTTATTTATCTGGTAGATCTGGAAGAAAATACTTATATTTGATTTTTAATTGCTTTAATTTTCATATTTCTTAGACAAAAGCAATAGTACAAACTAAGTTACCAGGTACATTTTACACCTGCTAAAACTGCCCCSAGCAGGGTGCTGTCCCTGCTCAGGAACAGCAGCTTGCCACTTCTAGTCAGGAGCASCACTGCCTCTCCCATTGCAGCTCACTGGTTTTATGAAGTTTGGGCTGGTAATATATTTTTGCTTGTTGGGAGACAATACCTATATATTCAGCTCTTAAAGACAACACAGCTCCATGGTGTTTTTTGTAAGCTCTGGATAATGGGCCAATCTGAACAAGTTCAGTGTTTTTTTTCTCTGAAGCTGCCTTACCATCCTGTGAGGAGGGTGCCCAGAGCTCTGAGACGTCTGAATGAGTTTTTCCACTCAATGAATGGAGTTTTTCCACTACTTTATTTCAGTTGTCTTAATCATAGTTTTTGAGACCTTATACATCCTATTTAGAGGTGAATAAGAGCTTATCTGGAAGGCTCCACTGTTGAAATTTGAGTATCTAATTTTCTAGCAAGCAGTAAGCTCACTCTTGGACATATCCACAATGGAAGTGCTATCACAGCATTGGTTTCAAGTGATATATTAGGATCACATTAATGCACAAAAGACTTGTAAGTGGCTGCAGTTTGGATGTTGCAAAAACTAGTAATCTCTATTTAGAGAAATTTATTTCTTCTTCTGACAGACTTCTGAAGTGGGAATGCTTTATCACTCTTTACTGCTGAGTGCACTGGGACATTTTTTTGAAGCAAATCAGCTTTCCCTGGCAGAAGTGGATGAGAAAGGTGGTTTGACCTCTGGCACTGCAGCTGGCACAGATCCACAGTGTTGAACTTACTTTGATATCTTTGGAGTCAGCCAGAAATAGAGACAGACATTTTTTTGAACCATCACCCTTTGTCAGAGGGCACTGATTCCCTAAACACCATCAGTGTGATGGAAAGAAACTCCAACTCCTCTGCTCTGCTTTCATTTCTTGCTAATGAGCTGTGTGAAACCCAGCAAAAGGGTGTTACCAGTTTATGATTCTGCCAAGGCAGCAAGGTGGAGTTGCAAGTGGGAATGAAGCCTTGTTTGATCAGGTTTTGTAACTACTTTGATACAATTTTAGCTGGAGCGTGTTGAGTCAAGCAGTTCCTGTTTTATTGCGCTTACCGTTTCGTCTTCAGCTGCAGATTTCAGAATTTACCAAATACCTATTCAATAACCACTTTTTCACCATTGCACACTGATAATCTAGAAATGTGCCTGTAGTAACTATACATTATATTTTTATTTGTTTATATTTAAGTAACCAGTTTTAAATGTCAAATCTCCTCTGAAGTCCACTAAATTTTTGGGTAGGCTCTAAAGATGAGAAGAATTAATCCTCAGCCTGASCTCACAGTAAAGGCAGGTGAGCACTGCAGTAGCAGAGCTTTTCCCTCTCCAGTATCACAAGCATGGTTTAGTTTTACAGTGTTTTCTTGCCTTCCCTTGGATGTAGAAGAGGAATATCCTCCGTGGCAAGGGGTGGCAGGGACAGGGCTCTTTGTAAGCACAAGAACACAGGGAGCACTCACAGGTGAGTGGGTTCTATGCTGCCCAGCAGCTTGGAAGGTTCTCAGCAGTGAGAGTCTGATACCAGGGCACACCTCACCCATTGGGAACACACACACAGGCTGCAGAAGGCTCTGTAGCAATGGAAGGGAGGCATTGATAGGCAACAAGCAAATTTATGCCTTGTGATTTCAATTGTAGTTGAGCAAAAATACAGTAAAACTGTACAGTCCTTCATCCTCTTTGTTCAATTGTGAACACCCCACCCCACCCTGCCASGTTTCTTCCCCAAGAATCACGCCTGTTTCTCTGGATTTCTTGATTAGACATCTATGACCAAGGCACCTAACAATTACTCTGAAGGTTTAATAGAGCTGCTTTTTGGTTTTATTTTAAAAACAAATAAAATACTCACCACCACCCCCACCCCCCAATTCTAAAGTGTTCTAAGGAAAAAATAGTTGGGGATTTTGATGGGTTTCTTTTTTTTTTTTTTCCTGAGAAAGGAGCGTCTTATAAGTAGGAATAAAAGGAAATTCACGTTTGTTGCAAGTGAATTATAGCCCGCAAAGTAGCTTGGACATTTTCAGCTGAAAGCTGCTTTGGCAGCTTAACATGGGATTAATTTTTGAAGTATGCCTAGACTATCAAGAAGTTAATTGATGGAGTGTGAGCTATATCCACTTAAAAGGCACAGACATGGAAATCAGTGCATTCTCCRTGTGAGGTTCTTAATGATTTCCTTTCAGAGAATGTGCACACTATCTTAATTATACAGGAGCCTACGTAAAGGTACCATTGGATTGTATCCAATGAAAGCTAAAACAAACAATACGACAACAAAAAGGGCACTTGCGTCATTTCACTTTAGCATTTATAAGACAAACAATAACCAGCAAATAAAAAGCTCCTAGCCTTTGGTGTGCTTAGCAGTGCCAGGATTCTTATTCCTTCACATGTAATYTTTAAAACAAAGAGCTTCATATCAGAAAAGGCTGGGACAGTCTTTTTTTTTTTATTATTTGTCTGCACAAAAGCAGGACCATCTTTCAGCAAGGAGGCATGTTTCCTGTGGGTATGTTTCCTGCGGTGCTCTGCTGGCTTCATGCAATTAATGATCTMAGCATTTCACAGATAAGTCTTTCTGTGTGAATGTGATCTTCTCCTGTGTGCACAAGGGCACACAGACACYAAAAAGCAGTGCATGAGAAGGGATGGGTTATAAAGCTGGCAGTGAGACTGAGGCRCTGGAGCATTATCATTAGAGACGCCATTGTTTTGCATAAAGTGCAGATTTCAAGATATTCAGTAATGGTGATTAAAATGATGAGTTTTCCTACATGGTAAGTCTGCCACTGATCAAACCCACCTCATGAAATTCTGTATCCATGAGATCCCAAGRTAGTGTTTTGGAGATCTCAGCTTTAACGTGTGGGGTCAGTTGTAGCAGTGCATGCTTGTTCTAACAACCAAGGGGGTAAATGTTCAGATCTTTGCWTATTATGTCCTAAATGGGTACTGTTATGGCTTCAAATGTCAGGCCACTCTGGCATTTTTCTGCACCTTTGATCACTTTAGGCTAATCTTGGTGATGCCATTCAAATGTTTCTCAAAAAAAGTTTCCTCAMAGAAAAGGTTGTCACAATGTTACTGAGTACCTTGGCATTGCCAAACCACCTGGAAAGTGTTGGGGAACTTCCTTCAGAGGATGGAAGGTAGAGGAAGGGGTTCTCTCTCATCCCCCATCAGCCTTTCTTACCTTCATCCCACCACTTTGGAAGCAGTTCCTATCCTCTGAAAACTTCAGCCTTCTCTTGAAGCTGCAGAGTGCCATGGTAGGCTTCAGAGCCACCTCCTSCCACTTCTGGGAGGATGACCCTACAGTAGCATCTCCTATGCTCCATTTAGGGGACACCCAGACATACATTTGTTGCACACAGGGCACTTTGCTGTGTCCCAAGGTGTTCTGAGGAGTGCAGAGCACATTTTCTGTGGGAAGACAGGAAGATACAGAGCCCTCTTCCAGCTTTTCATGAGTCAAAAGCTCTGAAAGGTCTGCACGTAGCAGGATAGGGTTGACAGGCATCAGCATAACAAAAGTGACACTCAATACATGCTAGAGATTAATGAACAACACCTCTGGTCCCTACAGAGTATGATACAGAGGAAGGGAGGGCCACAAATGAAGTACTAAAGAATTGTTTCTGCTCATGGAAGGGCCAAAATAATCTTAAACATTAATACTGAATTTTTTTCAGGTAATTCATGTTTTCTAATGCTAGTGAARCCTAACTGATACATGAACAGTGTTTTAAAACTGAATTCTTGTTCCTGCCAGGAAGCCCCAATTCAAGATGCACTGATGCATTCTTTCCCATAGCAAGGCTAGAAGATTGTTGAGAAGGGGGCATGCAGCAAATACACCATCACAGTCTAGAGAGTCCTGCTATAGCAGCAGGGATACAAGCTTGGGAAAAATACATCACATTATAGCTGATGTGTCCTGTAGCAGCTCTCTTATTCAAACTAACTCATACAAAAGGTAGAGTCCTTTTCTTTAGCAGGACRGGTTTTTTTCTCACCCTTCCATATCTACCACCCTGAATTTTCTGCCTGTGATAATTGAACCCTTCCCACAGTGAATGGTCACGTACTTGGAGAAAGGCACAGGTACCAAGGTAAGGATGGGAACGCTGCCTAACTGCAGGGAAGTGGAAAACTTCAGCAAGAACTCTATGGGTTTAGCCAGCTCCAGTMATTGACTCTTCCCAGTGCACAGCAAGGAAGGAAAGTCTTCCTCTGGCTGACAGCTAATTTTAAAGAGATTAATTTATATTTTTGAACACTGTACTTGGAATTCCAGTTAATATTTTAATCTATCAAATTGGAACTATGTAAGTTTGAATTAACTAATGCTCTCAAAGGCAGTATTAATTTTTCATGGAAAAGGAACTGAACAGATAAAGCCCTCTAATAATGTAACAGCAGAAGGCTTGAACTTCGTTGTAACAGAATAATTTCTCTAGGTAGGACATATTCTGTTCCCATTTATTTTTGGTGACACGTGTACCACTACCAACCCTGATATGCCCTTTAAGGAGCTAAATTTAAAGTCAGTGGAACTTCTCTGTGCAAAGGGTTGACCAGCCATAAATGTAGACAGCAATGAGGTGCTTGATTAATGCAAAATGTGACGCTTTTGCTACTTGGCCTCCTGCCCAGTGGCAGCTACTTCTGTTGAGCACATCAAATGAATTCATAAAAGTCACCAAAGAACTGCAGGCCAGGAATGCTTTTGGTTGTTACTGGATCAGACCAGCTTCTGACCGGTCAGCTAGAGAAATATCCTGTGCTTCAAACATTGGAGTATCTATTCAAAAACATTTTAAAATATATAGAGTGAAATGGACTTGTTAGACTGGAAAATCCTCTTTAGCATGATACCATCTGACCATTAAATGTCTATGGAAAAGAGTTGAAATAGCACAGTGACTCATCAAGGAGTTATTGAATTATGTAAATAAATCTTTCTTTAGAATTTATTGATTGGTGTGGAAGAGCTCGTGCAGTCAAATGTGCTTGTTTGTCTTTAGGCAGCTTCACACAGGAAATCTGGCCTTTATACAATTCTCTGACTACCCCCAAGTTCAGAGTAGTTAYGTTATGCACACTGCGAGAGAAAACCACTATTTTCTTAATTTTATTCCAGCTTCATTTTAATGGGATTATAAGATGACCTCTTAAATACAGAAACAACTTTCTTCTATTTCCTTCTACAGTAGTTTTTAGCTGACAGTCTRTTGTTGGCCAAAGGTGAGCTCACAGGAGTTTTAACGCCTGGATCCCCTCCCTTCACCACCTCCCTTCCCTSCATGCTGCTGCTGCCAGGGATCAAGTGGATACCAATGCCCTCCTGAGCTCAATTGTTCAAACAGGTGTCTCAGCACTGAGAGAATGCGATTTATAGCAAATTATGTGAATTTCTCAAGACTGTCTAGCCCACCTTAGCTGCGGTTTCACTTGGGAGCTCCTAATGGTTTCTGTTTGGAATTTTCTCCTGATGCTTTTGGCTCTAYCGCTTGTCGCAGCTATAGGATAATTTGGTTAACACCTTAAAGTCAATACTATTATCACTCTGGAACTCCTTGTACTGGCCAGAGAAAGGAAATGCATTTATTTTAGAGCTGAGTCAAGCCCAGAAATGAATTAGCACATTGGGTAAATATCTGATGGCACATTTTTAAAAGTAACTTGTCACGCACCCTGAGCCGTTCAGCTTCAGATGACAAGCAAGGGACATATCCTCTGGGCTTGCTTATGCACAGCCTTTGTGTCATCTTTCTGTGTTTTTTTTGTTAATCTTATTTTCTATGAAAACAGATATTATATGGATTACTTTCTTCTCCTCCTCCTGTCATAATTTCTGATCTCATTGGCCTATTTCAGCCCAAMTCTAGAGAGGGAAGAAGACTTGATGCTAAGTATTATACTTCATGAAACAGATAGTTAGAGATACAAAGGCTGCACCATGGCGTTGCTCATTATCAGGCATTATCATTATCATTATCATTATATTGCTCAGGCAATATACAGAAGACACACATTATGAATGCTCCAATGATGAAAGATGTAATGGAAGCAAAAATATCCAATCAAAATCCGTAG
>NW_026623262.1:3446291-3448332 GCF_030028575.1 Malurus melanocephalus
GACCTGGATATGCTGAGTTCCTCTGTTTTGTGTTCCTGCAGTTTGCTGTGAGTGTGGAGAGTAATGGCTACTCCCTACCTCAATGCATGTTAGAAAGCTTAATTATCCTAAACAYACAGTTTTATCAGGGATCCCAATGAGAGCAGAAACAGGACTAAATAGGACAAAATATCAGCTGAGTGCTTTTGAATGTGAAAGATAAGATAAAGAAAGAACTTTTAAGTGCAGATAAATATCTCTCTTATTTATTTTTAATGTGTAGTTCTTTTATAGACTGTTGGAACACGCAAGATTTAAAACATATGAGCAGTAAGTATTTGAAAATTAATTTACCATCTTACTGTAAAAGTAGAGAACAAAATCCTACAGTATAAGACACAGATGCATAAATGGACATGGCCACATGCCACAGCCCTGTATGGAGAGTGTTCAGAAAGGGAATGAACACAGTCACTCAATTTAAAGGAAGATGGCATTAGATGAAAAAAATGCACAGAATGGGCTTTAAAATGAACCACAATCTTAATTTTCTGAACCTGTGGATTTATTTCCTTTGCCTGCTCTCTTGGTAAAGATATGAACATCAAAAATTACAGCTACCCACTGACATAATTCAGCGACATGAAGTGCATTTACATCTTGGAAGATTTAAAGCTGGTTTTCCCTCCTCTCCATGCTGTTTGTTTTCATACATTTATGTGTACTTGGCTCAATTCTCTCCATCTGATTTGGTGGTGCAGATGTAATCCACTTCAGTACAGATGTCCAGCTCTTCCTTTAGAAACTTCCTCTTGCTATGCTGTAGCTCTTGTAAACGCCCTGAAGGAAGTGGCTTTTTTCCTCCTTCCTACTCCTGCAAGAGAAGTACAAGTGGTTTAATAAACCAGACAACATTTGGTATGAAAAGAGCCTGAAGAGATGTAGTTTTGCATTAACTTCAATGTATTTGTTCCTTAAATTATAGAAACTTCATGCATATCATTCATGTTTAAATAAAATGACTGGCAATGTTGTAGAAGTGTAGACACTGTCGCAACACGTTAATTTATTAGGGTAAAACTGCCAGGTTACTTTCCATCCCTTTTACTCCACATATTTGAGACAGAACATCTGTCTGGCAATAGTAATGGTTCCAAGTATATAATTTCTTTYCTTTACAGAGGAAGATACCAGAATGAGTCTCTGCATATAATTATCTTTAATTTCCACCATTTTATTTTAAATATGTAATTGTAGAAATAAAAATTGAGGAAAAATATTGAATGCATCTTTTTATTATTAGTAGTATTAGTATTAGTATTAGTATTAGTATTAGTATTAGTATTAGTATTAGTATTAGTATTAGTATTAGTATTACTATTGTCTCAGGGCACAATTTTGATTATTTATCATCTTAAATATATTTCATAGGATTCAAGGAGACAGTCTGTTCTTCCTTAGCAACACAGTATTCCAGTTATGCAATCTGGTTCCAGCAAGACACAAAACAAATRAGGCTTCCATTTTTAAGTGTGTTAAGAAAATCACCAAATGTCTGAAATGGCAAATGTTATGGGCGTGCTTGGTGTCAGCACTGTGAGAAAGACAAGGCTTTCRAAAGGCCTAAAATAATAGACAATGGCAAACATAAAAAAAAGGCTTTTCCACTGGTAAAGAGAAGAGTACAGATTCTCTGTATAAGACAAAGGTGCTGGTCGGTCTCCTGCCTGGAAGGACCAGGGAGMTGAGCTACACATAGACAAACTGGGAAGTTGCCAAAGCACCTTGAAGAAAGGCGGCAGCACCTTCCCAGCTACCAACACCTTGGAGGAGCTTTGCAAAGACTAAATTCTGGCCTTTTGCTTTCACCTGCAGATGCAGATTGTGCAATGGAAAAGCCAGGAGACAAAACTGCCCACTCCTACAGTGGGCCATCTGAATAGAATATTGCAAAAGGCACTGGTGGACCGGTGGACCCTTTCTCTTGTCATGGAATAGATACTACATATGTCTGGGCAGGTTTTCTTTCTCATTTATAGCACAACAGAGGCCTCAGTAGACC
>NW_026623262.1:3448496-3452115 GCF_030028575.1 Malurus melanocephalus
TTACGAAAATGGAGCTGTGGAAACTTTAAAGATGTGCATGACAGTGGGTTGTGTGTTTCTTCATGCATTCTCCAGCTCTCAAACACAGACTCTGCCAAAGCAAATAACTGCACAGTATTTATCATAGTTTTGTTACTATGTAGGAATATTTTTTTGTAACAAKGCTTACAAAGGTGAACTATTTGTTAGCTCCTCCTCTCTTCTGTCTGCCAATAATATGGAAATCCAATTGTGGTCATGAAACATTGCTGACTTGGAGCTGCAAATCCCAGGATAAAACCACATTAGGCAGCAGCATGGAGTTTCTCCCCTTGTGAAGAACCAGTTCTACTGCCACGTGCAAGACCAACAGAAGGTTTTTGTCATATTGCACTACTTTTAAATGCTCACCTATGAAATAACTCCTGTGAAAGGAAGACACAAGGCACAGAGAGAGTTTTGTTAGTTTGGGGGGAGGGTTGGGGGTTTTTTGTTTGGTTTGTTTTTGGTTATTTTTGTTTGTGGGTAGTTTTTTTTAATTTTGCTTTTAATTTTTTTTTCTTTTTTGGACTATAAATATATTCTTAATTGCTGTGTCTAGCAGCTTCTATATGTATTATCATTTGCAGGGTCACAGTGTCTCCTCTGTGACAAGATCTGCCAATGGGGTTTTGATGGCTGATCCTCCTGCAGATRGTTATCCTGAGAGGGTGGGCTTAGCCCTCTGCTGAGCTGGAAAACAGGGGAAAAGATTCCAAATTTGACCAGTCCAGATCTCATCAAYACCTTTTGATCCCACTTGCTCCAATCCTCCTTCAGCACTGGATGTCTGYCGTTCCTGGGAAGGCAGCAGATAACAAAGCATAGACTTTGACCATGCTACTAAGGGCCCACCTATGCAGCCTGTTTCTTTGGTTTCCAGAAGCTTATCCCTATCTCTCCATACTGTATGGAGGGATATAGATAAATTTTGTAATCCTTCCTGAAGTCTTTCTGTTGTGGGTTAAGGTTTCTCCTTTTGTTTCCTTTCTTGGGGAATTTTTYCTTTCCCATTTTTGTTGCTGGGATACACTGATTGCCAGGTCATCCTTTTGATGGTTGGGCGATTGGTAAAGACAATAGAAATTAGCCCACCTGAAGGATCTCCCTGGGCACTCCTCCTGCCTGGCAGGTTTGTTTTTTTTTTATCCCTCTCTTTGGAGAAAGGGATGTTCTTGCGGGAGTTATGGGCATGGGGATGACATGTGTGTGTGTGGCAGGGGGTAGCTTCATTTCCTGCCCTGCTTGGCTATGGGGAGGACAATCGACCTGCTACCTGCGGGGGGAGAGCTCGCCTGCTGCTTTCTGCAGAGCCCACCATCTCCAGTCATTGGTTCCCGTTTCCTGCACTGTGATCTTCTGCCCCTGTGCCTTGCCGGGAACCCTGAGATTCCAGCTGCAATGGTTGAGTTCTGCTGCATCCCATCTGCAGCCGCAGGATTCGGCTCGTCTCTTTGCTCATYTGGCCATTCTGGGGYTTCTTGCTGTCCAGAGGAGCACCGAGATCGGCGTTTTCCACTGTGAGTTTGCAGAGGAAGTTTTTCTCTGTTGACTTTTTCTCCGTCGACTTTTCCCCTGCTGACTGGGACTGTAACTGCACTAAAGGGGAGGGTATATCTCTGTGAGGCTGTCACTGGGTTTGTGACTGGGTTGGTTGTTGCTATCGTTGTTGTTACTTGTTTCACCTTGTTATACCTATTAGTAAAAACTGTTATTCCCTTTTTCCCATATTCTTGCCTGAAAGCCCGTGATTTTTCAAAGCTATAATAATTCGGAGGGAAGGGGGGTCATATCCACCACTCCAAGGGGGGTCCCTGCCTTCATTGTCAAACACCTATCTTTCAAAYCAAGACACTTTCCTAAAGTACAGAACAAGCAGGGACACAATCTTCTCAAAAGCATGGGGAAGGCTATGACTGTAGCAGGAAAATGCTCCTTACAATGCACTCAGACATGGGAACAAATCCCCATGAGAATTGGTGGAAGCACCTCATTTTATATCTTTGAGTTATGAAGGAATGTATTTTTTCAGACAATACTGTATCTGAAAGAATCCTCTGTAGGCAAAAATTGAATTAAGTCCTCTTCAAAGGTTTTTTTTTTTTTTCTTCTTCACTTACTTCTTTGAAGTACAATTAACCAATTATATTGTGAAGCAAGAAATTATTTTATGACAGAACAAACTGACTTTTTGGTTACAGTTACTAAAAAAAAATAACAAGCCAGATAATTTCCTTGAAAAATGTTCTGTTTAATATAGGATTTGAGCATGCAATCCTTAGTATAGAGCCAAAAGGAATCTTGCTGGTATGGTAAGAAGGTGCAAGAGAAAGCCCAGTGCTGTACTGGCAGGACTGCATTGCCAAAAGCTATTGGCTGTTGTTTACATTTTTGACATTCTCTGAGTAAGTGTTGTCACAACAGACAGGCAATTATAGACAATTTGTGGATTAAGAGCTCCTTAAGGATGTATTGGCACAGCCAGACAGTAGCTGCTTTTAGCTTGCAACTGTTCACCCTTAGCTGTGCCAGTGAAACTGTAACTTTCAAGAAGAAATTGTGCTCCCTCTGAGGCAGTAAAACAATGGCCAGAGTTAAACTTCTCTAGGCCCTCCCTGCCCCTCTTATCCAAGCAGTTCAATCTTGAAGAGCCGTTTTCAATAGGTAAATCAATTTTTGCAGACACATAAAATGGAAATATTGGCCATTATGTCCAAGTAATGCTGTGCTAGGCAGTTGTCACCAAAGCCAGAGAAATCAGATTTTAAGATTCCAGTACTAAAAATACACCTRTGAGGAGCCTCAGGCAAAGTCCAAGCCCCAGCACGTTGTTGTGAAGGGCACAGGACCCGTGCTGATGCTCTGACTCACCCCTTGGGATACCCATGGCTCAGGACACATTCCATATTAGCTCATGCAAAATCTATAATGTGTGAAACAGGCCCTGCTGAGAAAATTATCTGATTATTTTGATTATCAGATCTGATTTAATTACCTGAGAATCAGCAAGAGAGATTCTAGTGTAGTTTTATCTTTTTAAAAGAAATTTTAAAATACCATCTCGAAGCATGTATGGAAATGACATGTAGTTTCAGGGACAGGTTAAATACAACTACACTTTATTTGTCCTTTGTGTTACTATTCTATTAGTTTAATTTTGGTACAAAGTATTTGGAAAATTAGAGCGTGTTTAGGAAAATGGCTTGTGATTGGGGTAAATTTATCTTAGTAAGGCTGAATATACATAAAGTAGTGGATGGGCTGGAGGGGTTTAGGAAAAAAGAAATGGTTTTGTCTTATCAAGTCAATTTCTTATTTTACAGTGGAAATTTTCACAAAAATTCCTTCAAAGGTTTTAACTGTAAAGYTAGACAAGCTAGACAAAGCTGTGTAGCATTAACCTGGTTCTTCCACAGGCAAATTTAAACATGAAATATGCCATGTGTCTGCCTGTCAACACCAGTTTTTAACCTCCAGAGGACTCAGATCAATTTTGCTGCTTGTGCTTACTAACTCAGCATCTTTTCATGAAAATGGTGTCAAAGATCTTTTTCAAAAGCTTATTTCTYCCCGGCCCACAGCTGCAGGTGAGCTCATTGGG
>NW_026623262.1:3452630-3460681 GCF_030028575.1 Malurus melanocephalus
GACTCGGACACGGCTGCTGTCAGGCCGGATGCAGCCGGGTGGTCAGGGCACCTGGCACGGGCCTTGGCCACCACCTGAGCAGGACACAGTGGTTGAGAAACGGCACTCGGTCCCCGACAGTGCCAGCAGTCTKTTGTGCTTGCCAGATCATGGCACTCGTTCGCCTTTTGCTGAGTTTTCAGTTGATTCTGGTGGCATGAGTACACCCTGAAGGMGATGATAAAGGCTTCAAATACACCTAAAATTTTAAGAGGCCGGGCTTGGTGCTGCTGGTGTCTCTGCAGCCCCTGCCCGTGCCCGAGCAGAGGCTGATCTTATTTCACACCCCTGGAAGCGAAGCAGAAAGCTGTGTGTGACCAGCCAAGCTGTTCTTTTCCTTGTCCCTTTTCTCTCCCCTTTACTCCCGTTCCCCCAGGATAAAACCGTTCAAAATCTCTCTTYGCTGCTCCGCGTATTTTTCAGTTTGGAAACATCCTGTACGGGCCCAGGCCACGGGCGGCTCTTCAGAGCCCGGCCAGGCCCGAGKGGCAGCGCTGCCCCAGCGCCAGGGGTCCGACCGCCGCATCTCTGCCCGCATCCCTGCCCCGCCAAGGCGGCCCGGCCCCGGCGGGAGGCCCCGCTCTGTCCCGGCCCCGCCGCCGTCACGTGGCCGCCGAGTTTTCTCATCCCCGCAGCGGTATGAGGAAGTCAGAGCCGCCGCCGCCGCCCGCAGCCCGGGCGGGCGCAGCCTCCGCCGTCGTCTCCACCTCGCCGCGGCGCGACATGTGAGTACCGCGGGCAGCCGGGCCGGCCGAGCTGTGCCCGCACGCTGCCCCCCGCACGCCGGCGGGCCGGGTATGACACCTGCGGGGTTGGGAGCGCCCGTCCGGGGGCGACCGGGGGCCAGCGGTGGCCGGGTCTGAGGGCGGGCCGGGGTGTGAGCGCGGGGCGGGGCGGCGGCGCTGCCGGGGGTGCTCGGACGGCGGCCCCGCGGCCCCCGCACGAACGGACGGACGGCACATCTTGGTTCGTCCGGCAGGCTGGCTCTCTCCGGCGCTCGCCTCCCGGTGTGAAGCCCCCGCCGGCGCCGCCGCCCCGATGGAGCCGCCCCCGGCGGCGGAGGAGTGGCAAGGGGCGACCCAGAAGAGGAAGGCCTGGGCCAAGAGCCGCGACTCCTGGCAGGCGTCGGAAGCGGAGGATTTCTCGGCAGCGGCGCTGGCCCGCGGCGAGGAGGAAGAGGAGGAGGAGGAGGAGGAAGAAGAGGAAGAGGAGGAGGAGGATCCCGCCGGCGGGGAGCTGCCGCTGGCCGCAGGAGCAGGTCAGTGCCGGGGGGCGGCAACCCGCGAGTCACCGGGACCCCGGCGGGGCGGCCTCGCTGTTGCTGACTGTCAGCTTCTCTCTCCTGTTGTGCCCCTCAGGCTGTCACAGCGTCCCCAACGAGAAGATCGCGATATGGCTGAAGGACTGCAGGTGGGTCGCTGCGGCGGCGGGTCGGGGCAGTGCCCGCAGCGGGAGGGGAAGCAGCCCCGGCGGGCTGGCGCGGTCATGGCCGGGAGCGGAGCGGCCACCGGCGCTGTCGCGGCCGCCCCCCGGCGCTGTGCTCGGGCCGGGCTGCGCCAGGAGCAGCGCCCAAGTCCGCATGGCCCCCGGGCAGCTGCCGTTCGGCACGGCTTCTTTCCTTGGCGGCTCATTAATGAGTCCGAAGGCTTTCAGCCGCCGCGGAAGGAGCTCAGTTGAGGGTAAGGAAGGCAGCATGACTTTGGAAGCTGCACAGTTTCTCACCGAGGGGATCCAGTTTAAAGCTTCCACTGGTTCCTCGCTTAGTTTTTGGTTCAGATTTAAAGAAACTGTGCTTCCGCGGCAGTGGCCTCTGTGCTTGTGGGGCTTCAGGAGTGATGGCACGGTTTAGACTAACCTGATCTTTTCCATGTCTCTTACAGTCCTCTATCCTTAACTTGAGGCATGGTATATATAGTCGGTTTCTGTTAAAAAATAATTTGCGGTGTTTGGAACAGGCTGATGGCATGCTTTTTCTTCATTTTTAGTCACATAAAAGTACAAATGCTACATCCAGTAGCAGCTGCTTTTGTCCTKTCTTTTTCACCATTCAGTCCTAACAGCCCTTGGAGGCAGAGTTGATGGGGAGAAGCTAACAGTTAGCTTTCCATTAGCTAACAATGGCATTTCAAGACCACTGCTTTAAAAGTCTGWATATTTTATGGATATTTCTGGTTTCTTTCTTCTTTTGAGAGCAACTACAGTTAAGATAAGAATTTACCACTGAGATTAGCTGTCCTTTGTGATCTCTTCGTCCAGGAAGCAGCTGACTGAGCTTACTCTGTAACTGAAGTGTGGGTTGGTTTATAGCTACAGGATCCTCCATACAGTTTTCTTCAGATCTTTTCAGTCTGTGCCTCGGAGAAGGTCTTGGCAGCTACAGGTTTGATCATACTAATATCTAAAGTACAATGTTCAGACCTGACAAACCTTTCTTCCAAAATGCCACAATGGGAGATTTTGCTGACTTTTCCTCAAATCTGGTGTCCTGATGGTTTATTGAACTACATCCTTAAAAATAAGTATTATTAATTYAGTGCTTTGTTAGAAGTATTTTCTGAGTGGGGAGGGCAAAAAATGTAAGGACTGGAGGGAGAAGAGGTCCTTGGAAGAGAAATTCTTCCTAATGCTGCAATGCCACTCTGTCTCAATCTGCAGGATTTCTGTCTAGAACCTTCCCTGGCCCGATGGTCCTTTACCGTTTCCATATAGCATTTAAGAAAAAACCACAAAGCTGCAAACTGACAACATGAACATCTAATAGATGGACAAAAATCTTGAGTAATAACACAAGGATTGCAGTTTCATTCTTGTGCCTTGGTAACTTATTTGTTGTTCAAACTGGCACCACATGTTTCTATGGARTGTGTTTGCATCTCTGGAGGTTGATTCCCAAAATATGGGAAACTTACTTTACACTCTATTTCCATGTTTTACAAATAACAAATGAAGCACAAGTTCACTCTTTGCTAATACAGAAATGCAAACTTAGGTAATGCATGTTTGCAAAACCTGTTGTGCTCCTTCAACWGAAGCCTTTTAAAGTTCAGCTAATTTACTATCGTAAATATTTTCAGAGAAATATTATGTTCTCCTCAGAAAGATTTTAAAAAATATATGTCCTAAGCAAKGCTATTCAGATGGGAGTTATCCTCTGCTCTGTGGAATGTAAGGTGCCAGCATGTATGGTTCATGTCTGGGAGGTGCAATTCCAGCTGCCTGAAGGGTTGCACAGTTCCTTGTGTTTTAAAGGTGCAGAACAGTTTATTTTTTTGGGTCTAATATATGTGCAAGCAGTTGCTAGCATGTGTAGTAAAGTGGTAATTCAATTTGCAGTGTTATAAGTGATTATATGTAACCTTGAACTGATTGTCTCTGGATAACAGCATACATAGAAAAAGAGGACAGCATTAACAGATGAGAGAATAGCCCTGCAGATATTACAGTGTTTTGTTTAAAAATAACAGTTGTGAAATGTACAATTTGTAAGTTGTCCTCCCTGAAAATGCTTACTTGATTAATAACACTGGTTTTGCTAGCTTTGACTCCTACAAAGTGTGGGCATACACAAACCGAGTTTATATTTCTGGTTCAGGGCACTGCCTTTTTATTACAAATTAGCTCCAAAAGAAGTTACCATGTAGCTATTACTACAAGTGAAGATCCAGCTACTTAAATACGATTCTCTGTAACATGTTTTCTAAAAGCAGTCTTTTAATTTTGCCTGAGTTTCTGTAAGTGTTTGTGAAATCAGAAGAAAATTGACACTTTTAAAATCTCATTTTCTGGTTTGAGTTGGCAGCAGCACAGAAAACCTTAATATCAACCCACTGCATAAATAGATCTGCTTATAAGGTTTATTCTAAAAGCATCAAGGGTTCCTATTACCCCATGTTATTTACCTTGGTAGACACATGTTTTTTTGAGCTCTTTTTGTAAAGAAACAGCAGCAAACCACAAAAGAAAAAAAAAAAGCAAAAAAGAAAAAAAAGCAAGTATTTATCATACTGTGATAAATATTATGGAGGTATAAAAAATGTCAGGTGTTACTCAAAGTCTCTGGTTCATTCTTCAGTCATGTTTTGGGAATCGAATGCCTTTGAGAAAGGCCCCTTTTGCTCTCCCCCCAGTACTTTGAAAAGGCATTTTGAAGTAATAAGAAAGCTCATAASAGCTGAAACACAAATGTTTGTATTATACTGATAGATAAAAAGAAATTTTTATCAACTCTTATGATGATGTGTATTATTTTGTTTTAATATATTTAAACTCTGCCTGCAAAACAGGGGATGTGGGAGGTATCTAGGAGCCATCTCCAGTAGATATGCAGGAAGTGAGTTCTTGAAATGCCTCAGAAACAAGAGATTTTTTTCTTCAAGTTTAAAATAAACATGGCTCCTGCCCAGTTAAGGTTTTAAAACCTGGGGTTTAAACTCTTCCACAGCACAGTGTAAAACCCTTGTCCGGTTCCAAAAGGCCACCCAACCACAACTGGTCGCTGAGCAAACAATGCTCTGGGATGAGAGGAAGCCCTGAGGCTGTGAGACCCCATCACAGGGGGCACAGCAAGTGAAGAGTCCCCCAGCCCTAGCACTGCCAGGTACACAGGGCTGCTCTGGGACTGAACCATGAGCCTTGCTGGGGAAAAATGGCCTGGTGCAGAAAGGCAGAGCCATCCGTGCTGTTGTCCAAGAGGATTTTTGTGTGTATTTGTCCCTCATTTAATGTCACGTTTTGTCTTGTTCTTAATAGTGAGTTTTTCAAAGGCCAGGGGTGTATTGCAGCTGTGTGGAACAGTGCAGGCAGGACACCAAGGGGTGGTTAGCAAGGATGCTTTTCTTGTAGCTGCTAACRTGCTGTAGAGGTGACAGACTTAATTTCTAAAGAAAATGTCAGCTTTGGTGGATTCTTTTACTGCTTTCTGCCAGCAACTGCATGCAGCACTGACCTTGACTGTCAAAGTCAATGCCAGCAAGTTTCTACATCAAAAACRTAGAGGCATGGGAGTAGCCACCAGGGAATGAGAAGGAGAAGGTTAGAAGTGCACCCATCAGAGCCAGGGAGTAAACAAGCAGCATAGTTACTACCTCAGAACATAAGCCTTCTTGTAGTGTGACAGGATTAGACAATGYGTCCTAAGTTTTTTCAGACTCTCACTGCAGAGACAGACAGGAACACACACTGAGCCTCGTCAGTGTGTCCTCTCACCTGAATCATGCTTATGCACCTGGATGCTCGGGCTGTTTGCCTTGGAGTCCCACCATGGTGGGGCTTTGCTTTGCTTTGCAAAAGGCGTGCTGAAGTGAGCTTGCTCCGTATCAGCAGGCTSCATCTGGAGAGAGTGAGCTCCTTTCAGAGGGGAAAGAAAAATAAAGTTGCGAAGTGTAAGGTCTGTTAGAAAGCAGATGCAAACTTTCCTTGCTTAATTTGGCCATGGCACCAAAATAAATACTGTATCAGAACACTGTTTACTTTTAGGTCTTAGGGCAGGTTTGTGTGTTTGTCTAATTAAAAATCCAAATGAAACATACATAATGTAGGCACGTAAATCATTTGCTTTCCCCTTCTTTATGAGTGTTACATTTCTGAATTTGTTTTGAGCTTTGAAAGTTAATGCTGTACTACTTAGAAGTGACAAGGCTTTGGTTAAACATGTCTGAGAGACAAGATGTGGAAACATCTAACTAGTGTCAACACGTGCAGTGTGAACTCAGAGTGCTATTGGACCTGTTATTTGTGAGGCTTCTGCTACTCCTTCTGAGCACTATGAGGTTCGGCAAATCCCCTGCCCTTCAGGCAACAGCAGTAGGAGATATTATCCAAAAAAGAACTAGTGTGAAGTGTCTACAAAGKATCAGAATTTGCAAGTGACAGCTAACATAGCTGTCAAGATTTTTATCTTGATTCTTCTTGATCACCAAATACAACTTTTAACCCCTCTCTCCAAGAAGTTTCAAATGTGTAGAAAAATGGCAACAATTTTTGCTGCATAAATGAGATTGAAGTAATCCTTTCAAAAACTCACGCTTGTTTCTTCTGGGTGTTTTACTGAGAAGTCCATAATTTTCCTCAACAGGGGGCTGCTGCCCTAAAGGTGTTTGAGCCTTGCAATTATAATGTTTTGTTGTTTTTTCTCTGCAAGGTGTATTTATTTAGAGGGCTGGGGATTGTTTAGGCAGTTATTGCCAGTCGTCGGATGTTTGTGCTTTCTGGGGGCGGAGGAAGGGAAGAAGGGAGGGAGGGACAACTGCTGCTATCACAAGCTTACATGCTGTAAGGAAGGACATGAAGCAGCAAGTTTTCTAAGTAGTATTAATCTCTTCTGTGGTTTCAGAACGCCTCTGGGAGCCTCCCTGGATGAGCAAAGCAATCCTCTGTTGAAGGGTAAGGAAGCTTTACCTACTGAAATCTCTTTTGCTGGAAATTGTGTTCTCAAGGACATTCATATGAGACCTGGTCTCTAGCAGCAGTACAAACCGCAGCCAGGTCAGTGTGGCCTAGTTATTCTCACAGCGGAGCAATTGTGCCCAAGAAACTGGAGAAGGGGGRAAAGAACCTGGATAAGTCTTTCTGGGGATCTTAGTAAGCTCTAAAAAAACTCCCAAATGTGCAAACCAAGGAGGTGATTTTGTCTCCAAGGTCGTGAGCATTAGGCAGTCTCTGCCTCTAATAACTGTGGCTGCCACGCCTGAAAATTTTACTATCTGAGTAGTCTGAATACTGAAGTTCAAAGTACAGTGGGAATGTGCAGGTAGTGACAGGGTGAAGAAGAATTACTTGCTATGCCTGAAGTCTTGACTTCAGCTCCTAATCTGGTACCRGGAGGTGAGAGAGGAATGCCGCAGGTGGACTCACACTCTGGATTCCCCTGGCAAGATGTCTGGAGGATAGATAACACAGCAGYAGAAGGCACAGATGTGCTGAGTGGTACCTCCAGGTTCCCTCTTGCAGTTAATTTGCTCTCACATTGACTCGGAGGTGTTTCTGAGCACAAAACTAAAGCAGTGATATAGTTGTTCTCTTTCAAAATAATTTTGCTATGTTCTGAAATGTAAATTCTCTCTTCTTAATGCATTTTAACTGCATGAGTAATGCAGGAATTGTAAATAAAGTCTGGTTATTTCTTGTGTCAAATGAAGTGTCTTGCTAATATCTTTAGATAAGATGCTGGAAGGAAAACAGTGGAGCATTGTTGTGGTTGAACTGCTAACTGTATGTTTTCAGGCATGCTGGTGAGAAATGGAGGAAGTTTTGAAGATGACTTATCCTTGGGAGCCGAAGGTGGGTGTGGCAGATTATGACTCTTTCTCTAGCAAAAAAAAAATTAAGTTCAGTCATCTGATTTTTATTTTGAAGGATGGCATTGGCTAGAAAATCAGGATGAAACACACAAAAAATGCAGGAAGATTTGCTTTTTGAAGTTATTTAGGCTATTGCTAGAATTAAACATTCTGGGTCTCTGACCCAAAGGTCAGGGGCAGCCCTGAATTTGCTTTTTCCCTCTCATTTTAATACCCACGATGACAGAATAGCCTGGAGCACTTACCAAAGCTGTGAAAAAATGATTTCTCCTACTTGCTCTTCTTGTCCATGRGTTACTCTTGGCAGCCATGCATGCCCCACTTCTTCTGAATCCCTTGGGAGTGGCATGTGCAGGCTTTTGAAAGGAGGAATGAAATTCTGTCAGCCAAGAGGCAAACCCATTAAGGGCTAAGTGCTTTTAAAAATGAAAATACCAAAGCTGAGTAAGTATTTTGGATCACCCACARTATACACTTTTCTGTTGCTAGCTGCTTGCCTCTTCTTTCTCTTCCCTTTTTTAAGGGGAAGGAGATGTGGCTGTTCCCAGTGGACTTCTCTGTAAAAAGCACTTCTAGCCTTTCTGTTGATCATAGGTTAGAGGTGTCCATAAACAAACTAACAAAAGCACCGTGGATTCTGTTCTAACAGCACTATCTTGTAGTAAAATAGCAAAAACATGTCTCACAAACCAGGTCCTGGGATTATGTGCAAGG